>NC_134234.1:143771241-144074272 GCF_965152275.1 Natator depressus
CCTCTCCTCCCCAAATGTCAGTGTGACTGATATTGTAACCTCATCCAATCTCTTTGGGGTGGTTGCATCAAATTTATGAATGGTTTATGTATAACTGTGTTCTACTCCTTGGGTGGGGGGTTACCACAATTCCTCCAGGAAGTAAAAACAGTGGGAGGTGATTAAGGTGAGTCACTGAGACTAAACAACTCTAGATGGGTACTACCCCCCGAAGTGGTTCAAGCTGGGTTTTCCAAAGAAAAGGCTTTTGATATAAAAGGATGAGCTTGGACTGATGTGGGGCCTTCTTTCTGATCCAGCAAACTGACAGGGCCTTCTGCCCTTGCTGAAGGGTTGGAAGGACTTTGGCCTATTAGAGCCTGTCAAGGTTCCCGCCCCACTCTGAACTCTAGGGTACAGATGTGGGGACCTGCATGAAAACCTCCTAAGTTTACTTTCACCAGCTTAGGTTAAAACTTTCCCAAGGTACAAATTAATTTTATCCTTTGTCCCTGGATCTGCATTGCCACCACCAAACTCTAAGTGGGTTTACTGGGAAATGTAGTTTGGACACATCTTTCCCCCCAGAATCCTCCCAACCCTTGCACCCCACTTCCTGGGGAAGGTTTGGTAAAAATCCTCACCAATTTGCATAGGTGACCACAGACCCAAACCCTTGGATCTGAGAACAATGAAAAAGCATTCAGTTTTCTTACAAGAAGACTTTTAATAGAAGTAAAGAAATCACCTCTGTAAAATCAGGATGGTAGATACCTTACAGGGTAATTAGATTCAAAGCATAGAGAATCCCTCTAGGCAAAACCTTAAGTTACAAAAAAGGCACACAGACAGGAATAGTCATTCTATTCAGCACAGTTCTTTTCTCAGCCATGTAAAGAAATCATAATCTAACACATACCTAGCTAGATTACTTACTAAAGTTCTAAGACTCCATTCCTGGTCTATCCCTGGCAAAAGCAGCATACAGACAGACACAGACCCTTTGTTTCTCTCCCTCCTCCCAGCTTTTGAAAGTATCTTGTCTCCCCATTGGTCATTTTGGTCAGGTGCCAGCGAGGTTACCTTTAGCTTCTTAACCCTTTACAGGTGAGAGGATTTTTCCTCTGGCCAGGAGGGATTTTAAAGGGATTTACCCTTCCCTTTATATTTATGACAGAGCCCTATAAGACTGATGGGTGTCTCCTAGTAAGTTTTGTTTTGTGTTTAAATGTGCTTATTTTTTTTATTATATTTTCTCTTAAATGCCTTTACTTTAAGAATAAATGTTCTTTCTTAGAAAGAGCTGTGTGGTAACTTATAACTCTGGCAATCCCCTGGCCATGGCCCTCAGGAAGAAAGCAAAGCACAGGTGCTGGCTGGCCTTTAGGCAGTCTGGCTTGTTGTGGATTTCACAATATATGGCAAGGGGAGGCTGTGCAGCTTTAAAAAGCCCCAGTGAGCAGGGAGTGGGACAAGGGTCCCTGCCAAGAGACAAGTGATAGCTGGAGACCTGACTGGGATTTCCTGATGTGGAGCACATCGGGGGGGGGGGGGGGGGAAGAGGTGGGGATATGGGTGCAGTTCCCCTGAAACAGTGACAGCTCCACAAAGGGTTAAAAAAATCAAACACATTTCATGGCAGTCATGTTTATTGTAGAGTCAAATGCAGAAACAGAAAAAGCAGTGGAAGATCTACTTTAGGACACAGATGTAGCAACACACTGACATTTTAGCTACAATTAAATTGTTGGAGGTAAACTGCCAAAGTCAGAGACATTCCAGAATGCATAGAGATTGCAAGGCAATTTTGCCTATTTTTAATCATTTCCCTCAGCATTGTTAACGCTTTGTGGACAAACAAATTAGTGCAAAAGTTTGTTTATTTTGCAGTGCGCTTCACTGATCTACAGAAGTTATATAAAAGACAACTTAAGGCAAAGATGATGTTCTACTTTTTCATGCACAATACAAGGCACCCTCTTGGAGCCAGCCATGTAGCTAGAGTATTCTCTCGACTCCTGCACCAGCAGGGGGAATACCATCCTGATAGATAGTAGGGCTGCATATCTTTCTGGTTTGCCCGTTATCTTTTTGAAGAGGATTGTTTTCTGTCCCCTGGGGACATATCACAGGATAACAACCTTCAGTGTAGGAACAGCCTAACCTAAACCCTGCTCTACCAGCCCCACAGCCATATACTCACCCACCCAGCGTGGGTACAAAAGACCTATACTGGTATACCTACTACACATTTGGAGCAAGTGGGAGTGAGGCACTGTCACCATTCCTCAGTGGGTCACAGTCAGTTCAGGACACACTGCTGGGAAATAGGGCAGACTCACCCTAAATGGGTAGTTAGTCAATCATTAGATTATACTATGCAAATAACAAAACTGAACTTCTGTCTCACCACACTGGTAAACAAGAAGTCAAAAATGCAGTCTCGTTAAGCATTCCAGCCCTAGGCTTACCATCCAGACACTAGACTTTATGATGAGCGGTTACTGAAAACCGATTTAATCAAGTTATAGGGTCCTTCTAATCCCAAGAGATCAGTCACTTAGCCAGTTCAATATATCGCTGAGACCTTATCCAATAATCATGCTGATGCCATTCCTTTAGTTACTAAAAACTAAAGATTTATTAATAAAAGAAAGAAGAGTTCACAATTATTTTTATGTATATGATTTATTAATCATTGTTCAGTCTTTATCAGGTGTGTAGCAGTGATAGTATAGGCTGCTGGCTTGTAAAGTCTCTCTGGTAACTTCCAAAAATTGAAAGTTCCTCAGTCCATAATTTGAAATGTTCCTTTTAGTTGCAAATCCACAGTCCAGAGAATCGGGGCAAGCAAGAGACAAAATTGAGATATCTCAGGGGTCTTTTATATCCTCTGCCACGTGCTTGTAAATGTACTACTGTCTCAAACAAAGCTCACAGCCTAGGTGCCCGGAAAATTACTCGCCCAAGATGAAGTCCAGGGTCACATGAGCATATCACATGTCCTTGTAGTTTACTGAATGAATGGGTCGCCATTGGCTCCTTGGAGTCTGAGGCATCCACAGGAAGAGCTGTCTGGGTGAAATGAGTTTCTTTTCTTCTATGTCCTATTGTGAGAGCTAAGTGTCCTTGATGGGCCATCAGCCCATAACTGTCTGGCTTTAATGTAAATTCTACCTGGTGGGTGTTACCCAGAAATACAACACATTTATAAGATACGAGTGCATAGCCAATATTCACTTCATATACAAAGATGAAACATGCATATAAACAGGATAATCATATTTGATTGTAATTTCTCCATTGATACCTTACATGACATATTTTGTACAAGATTTGTTGCAATTGCATAACAGTGGCAATTATCAATTATATAAAGGGCTATATTAAATAATACAGCTTCACAGGGGGGAATCAAACTGCGTCAATCAAAACAGTGTTTCAATTTAAACCTTTTACTCTTTTTTTTCTTACTATATATTTCTCAACACAAAGTCATTGTGAATGAAAAAACTGAACCTTTTTGAAAATGTCAGTGGGAGATGTCAACAATTTCTAAATGTCTTTAAAAAAAAATTGAAAGGGAAACTGGCTCTTTTCTATGAACAGTTTTAGTTTTCAGGAAACAACATTTTCCAATGAAAGAACATTTTATCAAAAATTTTCAACCAGATTTCTAGATATTAGACCATCATAGGTCCCAAGCAAAGTGGAAGACAGAAGTGCTGGAAGTGCTACGCTATATAAATTAGTTTGAGAACCACTAATTTATGATAGCACTTGATACAATGTTGATGTCAGTAATATAGAACCTGATACAACTCTTGTTGAAAGTAACAGGAATTTTTCCATTAACTTTAATGGGAATTGGATCCAGCTTATATTGCAGTATATTTTGTAAAAGTAATGAAATTTTAGTAATAGGAGACCTCAGTTCTAGGCACTGTTAAATCTTGGGGGAGGGTGGAAGGCGTAGGGAGGGGAAAACAATAATAAAAACAGAAAACCTCATCTCAAAGAATGTATGAGCCCACGACTTGTTTCTTACCTTCATAGAGCTATAATGTATATGAATTAGTTAAGTGAGTCATGTTAAGTTGGAAAAAAGGCCTAACATTTTAACAGTGAGAGAAATTATCAATTGAAACAACTTGCATTTCCAGTCTCCATCACTTGCAATTTGGATTTTTTTTTCCCTAAAAGATCTGCTCTAGGAATGATTTTGAGGACATTTTTATGGCCAGTGTTATATAGGAGGGCAGACTAGATGATCACAAGTGTCCCTTATGGCCTTGGAATCTATGAAAGTGTTTTCTGAAAGGTCCATGGGCAGACATTGCTTGCTTTCTTAGATTTTTCTAGTGCAGAAACAAAACCAGAAAGCAACCATTCATTTTAATGACATTAAAAACATGCACCAAATGAGCATTTAATTAACCAGCATTTAATTTATCCCTTACTAAATTAGGTTAAAGCAGTGAGTCTCAGGAAGACCAAGCTATTGCTCTTTTGTATAATTTCATCTTCCTTAAACATGGTAAATCACTGGAACACTTCTTGTCAAAGAACTCTTCACCATCAGTAACGTTACATTGTGCTGTAGTAATTGTAGTACTCAGCTCTTATGTATCACTTCTCATCTATAGAGCTGTGACTTACATAGAAGGGAAGTAGCATTATCCCTATTTTACAGATGGGGAAATCGAGGCACAAAGAAGTGAAGAGACTTGTCCAAAGTCACCCAGACCAGTGGCAAAGCCAGGAATAGAACCCAAGTTTCTTGAGTCCATACCCACTAGGCAACAATATCTCTTACTGCTGAGGTGTACATCCAAATTATGGTTGAGACTTCTGCAGCAGTAACAAAAATGATACCCCCCCCCCAAAAAAAAAGAAAAAAAAAGAAAAGAAAAAGAAATTGTATGGTAAAACAGAGGGCATTTGTGGCCACCTAGTACAAAGGTAACTGCAGCATGTTTACAAGTAAATTTTTTAGGCTTAATCACTAAACAAAATGTATTTTGTTTTATAGTGCTTAATGTTTCTATAAGGCTAACCTGCTTATGTGTGCGTATATGTATTTTAATTGTCCTTTGTGTCTGCTTTTGTAAGTTCCTGACCATAGTTTCAATAGTTGCTGAGGATTCTCTGCTCTTTTCAGGTCTGGGCTCAGTGTTTTCTCATGAATCTTTTGGCTAATTCTATTAACTGCTTACCTGTAGTTCATTTTAGTAGGTAAGAAGAGCTGCAAAATAAAATTGTAGTGAATAATTTGACAAAATTTACCTGCTTTTTTGTCCTCTAATTACCCCGTGACATAATTATTTAATATAGCAATTATTTGCTGCATAGTTTGGGTGAATAATTCTTGGTCGTCAGCTTCTTTGGGAGCAGTTTATTGTGAGTTTTTGATATTCAGACTGAAGCACTTGTGATTAGATATGTTACTTATATGTAGAGTTCTGTTTCCTAATTTGATGTGTAACTCTTAGAAGCAGGCTTCGTTACATGTGAGCATGAATTTGAAATTCACCTTCCATAAATATTCTGCAATATTGATTTGTCAAAATGATCATTTTACTGAACATTGCTTCCAGGAAACTCATTCATTATAATATTTGGGGGAAAGGCAAAAGAGATTGCAAACATAGTCAAGCAAACTAATTTCTAAATATCAATGAATATCTAAAGAAAATATTTTTCAGTGTTCACCCAATTCTCTCTGTGTGTATAGTGACTATGATGAGACCATTACTTTTGCTTCTACTGCAGTAGCAAGTAGGAACCCAGACTAGGATTTTATCAAGCACTGTACCAGGGATCGGCAACCTTTGGCACGTGGCCCATCAGGGAAATCCTCTGACGGGCTGGGATGGTTTGTTTACTTGCAGCGTCTGCAGGTTTGTCTGATCGCAGCTCCCACTGGCTGCGGTTCGCCATCCCAGGCCAATGGGGGCTGCAGGAAGCGGCACGGGCCGAGGGATATGCTGGCTGATGCTTCCCGCTAAAGAGTTAGCTTTAACTTGAACAGTATTTCTCAAATCAGGTCATTTACTCATTCTTAACTAAGCAACAATTTATTAATTCATCCAGACCCATATTCATATACAATTGACATTTCACCGCTGGCGTGTGGACATGCCCAATATTGTAGGTATGTACTCCACAGCTAATACAGTCTTGCAAGCAATTATCACAGGCTAGAGTTGAGGGTCAGCAGTTATGTCAAAGAACAATGCAGCTTACAAAGATTTCTTATTACGTTTATTTATGATCCTCAATTCTTTAGTACCTAACACACTGATCACACTTCCAAGGATGTCCTTGTCTTTAATGCACTCTGAAGAGTGTGGTTAGTACATTTGAATGGATTGTCTAAAAGGGACATGTTTAAAATATTAAAAGCAGAAATAATCCTTTTCAATCTCTCTTAGGCCAATTTGCTTGGACTTATAAGGAGTTAAAATCTAAAATATGGTTACTTGAGGTTTCACTAGACACCTCAAGCAAAATAACCTATAGTTATCTCAGATAGACTCCACAAAATAACATATAGTTATTTATGTTAAAGAATAGAAGGGGAAATACAATCTTTGAAATGAAATCTCACCACTTATTCTTGTTAACCTCTTAATGCTGGGATAGAGGATTGTCCTTTCCACATGGCTGGTCTGGGTGTGAATGCACTTGGGATTCTGCAGCTTTTTGTTGGTTTCAATTAACTCTCCTCTGAGCACATGGTGATCTCAGTTTTACATACCCTAGTTTCAGGACTGGTTGGATGGGGGCGTCCTATGATTCCTATTGGACACATGCCAAATGGTTACTTAGATTTTCAGCTTTCTCAGTTGCTTTGCTGCTTTCACTGGTATCCAGTAGATGGCAGTGCTGTATATCAAATTGTAATGCGTCAGCCATGATCAAACCTGAGACCTCTGGAGCTTAATGCGTGAGTGGCTGCTTCATGAGCGAAAAAACACATCTCGCCAAGGTTGTAGCAGGCTCATCAAACTCTAGCTAGTCTAATCACCACTAGAGGGGGACAGTGTGTCACACCAAGCAGGCGTGGGTTACAAAATGTCTTCAATCATTTTCTTATCAGAGGCTTTTTAAATCTGACTCACAAGGCAAAGAAATGTGCATCTTCTAATCTGGGCTGAAATACAGATTATCCATAGTATATTAGATTTACAAGGAAAATGTAGAATAGTTTATATTTTGGGGCGAAAACGCCACTTTGCACAGGAAAGCAGGGTGTTATCCTTGCTTAGTAATTTAGGGTACATGTACACTGCAGTAAAAGATGGGTCAGTTGAGTTGGGCTTGCAGGACTATAAATTTGCAGTGTAGACTTTTGGGTTTGGGCTGTAACTGGTGGTCTGAAACCCTGTGAGGGGGGGAGTGTCTCAGAGCCATGGCTCCAGCCTGAGCCTGAAGATCTACATTGCTATTTTACAGCCCTCCAGCCTGAGTCCCTTGAGCCTTAATCAGCTCACTCAGGCTCTGAGACTTGGTGCCTCAGGTCATAGTGCAAACACACTCTTGGTGTTCTTTTTAGCTAGTTTGGGAGAGAGAAAGAGGTTTAATCCATATGCACATTATGAAAGATTCTTGCCTCGGTGATTAACAATACTCTTATTTAGCCATTTTAAATTGTAATCTGGGGAAGAGGAACTCCTGAGTTTGGGTCATCTGAGATTCCTTAGGCAAAGTGTCTCACATGATGTGAACCATTTTTGTATTGTTTTTATGTCCTAGATGGATCCTATTTTCAGATAAACAAAAGTGTAGATAGTTTTCTTTCTAATTTTAGAAGGCCAGAAGGAATCAGTAGCTAATAATCATTCATGGCATAGCTATATATCTCTTACAAAAAGTAAATAAACAGACAAATAAGAGGAGGCTGGGGGAACAAGTTTATTACATAGAGATGTGCTTGAATACATTAGTTATAATAAGGGTCTCGGCAATTGTAAATGCTCACCAGCGTAACCAATGTCAGAAGGTGATTATCAGACACATTGTCAATTGTGCCTTAAGTATGGATTTGAACTAGACCACCCAGAGGTGTTCAGCACTTAAGAAATGTGCTACTTTGATGAATATCTATATCTATATTCCTAAAAATCCCAACTCCTCTGTGTGGTGTGTATGTGTACAAAGAGAATGGTTTAGTGAAATATATTGGGATTCATTTGGTTCTGATTTAATGGAAACTGAAGAAGCTATGGACATGTCAGTATCTGCTGTCTTTTTTACTTTAGAGTGTCAATTAAGCAGTGTCAGTGCATGTATTGTGCCACCATTGTCCCTGACCTTTACCCCAGAGTGACCTAAAAATGGTAAAGCCCATCCTATCCTTCCCTTCTCTGAAAGGACTTCCAGCAGAGTGACAGAAGATGGTAGTTTGAGATATGGACACCCAGGAATGGTATGGACACCACTAAAGGAATTCCATGTAGGCCATCAAGCATCCACTAGAGGGTAGAAATCTTTGGTCACTACAAAACTAAGCTGTACTGGAATAAGCAATCTAAAAGTAAAAAGTTCTGCATCATTTTTAGCAGTCCCCCTGAGCCACTTACTTTTGCTGTCATTGCATTTTAAATATTATTTTATTTTTTAAAAAAAGTTTTCATTGACTGCACTGTTCCTACCAGTATTTCTTTCCATAATACACACTTTAAATGTTTTATTCCTTTAAGTCACTTGCTAAGACCCAGAGTGAGATGAACTGATGTCTCCCCTCTGCTTTCACATCATAGAGTAAGATACATTTATTCAATAATCCAGTGTTCATCACACTGAATGAATGCTAGAACCAATTGTTTTACTCCTCTCTTGATGCAATGTATCTTCAGAGAAGGTCATCAACAAAAAGAAGATAGGCCAAAGGAGGTGTTGAAATCTATCACTTGGAATACATACTGCATAATATATGGAAGCTCTTATACAAGTGTCTCATTGTCAACAGCACATCAGAATACATAATTATATATATGACCATACATATCCTGCCTGTGAGCTACAAGGAAGGTGTTAATCCACATGCCACACCTTCTTGCCTGCCCTGTGTACAAATGCCAGCCCTCTCAGAGGCAGGACAAAGTAATATAATGGCTCACCATAGTGTCCAGAGAATGGGCCAAAATGTTCTTTAGTTAAATCCTTACAACTACAATGGAATTCACAGCAACTGAAAGCTGAATTTACCCCAATATCTTTAAATGGAGGCTGCATTCATTCTATACATTTTCATACTTGCCAACTCTATTTTCAAGTACAGTTTTAGTTTTTCCAGTCTGGTGTTAGTAAATATACCAGATTCCTAGTCTTTGTCTACACCTTCACTTTCCACATTTTTTTTCTTTTCCCTTCCTCCTGCCCATCCGCCAATCAACAGCTATCTGTCTAGGCACTTATACGACTCTTATCATCAGAGTATCTGAGCACTTCACAAACATTAATGAACTGTTATCCTTATAACCTCCATGTGAGTTAGGGAAGTCTTATCCCCATTTTACTGAAGAGGGGCTAAATCATGCAGAGATTTGCTCAAAGTCACAGCGAATATCTATAACAGAGCCATGAACTGAACCCACATGCTGAGTACTTGTCCAGGGCCTTAACCACAACACCTTTGTTCCTCCCTTCTTAATAGTTCTTATAGTCTGGCTACTACAAGGCATTTTGGGACACTGTCTGGCTCATTTGGCAGATTTAAAATGTCCTATGTGTAAGTGCTAAATGTCAGCACAGTAATTCTCCAACTTCATTCATGTCTGTCCTCTCCACCTACTCATAGAGCCCTATCACAGTAGTATCTAACAATATGCTTAATCAGTGACATTAACTTCCAGATTCTACAATTGACTTGTGGTTAAATGTTACTTTAAAAAAAAAATTACCAGGAATTGTGACATTCTGCTACAGAAGGGGAAGAAGTTTATTATGGAGTTAGCTTTACCACAACTCCTATATATGCTGCCTACAGTTCCCATAATGCATATACCCTGCCCACCTTTGTCATAGTACATAAACTCCAACATTCCCTCACCTGTCTTTTTTAACTTAATCCTCTAATGTATTGAGTATCTCTGATTCTTTTCTACTGCACAGCTCACCTCAGAGAGTGGGTGATATATACATTGTGATCGTTTCACATTGCTTATATATCCACCTCGCTCCTTGTTTAATGACTATTCCTTACCTACACATGAATCCTAATATGTATCATATTGGTACTCAGATTTAATTTCTTGTAGATAGCTCCTCCTCCCCTCTCACCCCCCAGTAGTCCAAGTTGAAAATGCCTCTGAACCATCAATGTGTGTCTCTGCGCCTTGTCGGGGGGTGTCAGAATTTTACACCGTTACATTTTACAGATCATTGTTTAACACACTATAGACATCTGCAAACGAGTATTTATTTCGTGAAGTAATTAACATTCCTAATCAGATGCACCTTGCAGCTGCTGTTAGTCTTAATTGGCAACAATGCAGTTACATTTTGTTACATATCTTCAGAATAGTTACGGGGGGGCGGAGGGAGGGAAAAGATAAAACTGTTCCCACACAGTTCAGAGAGTTCGCACAAAGAAAATCCCATGGCAACAGCGAGGCCCACAGTTTGCCTTATATAAAAAAAAATAAAAATCCAAGAATAGATAAAGCATCATCTCTTGTAAAACGGCACTTCACTTCGGAAACTGGAGGGCAAAATATACTGAGCTCGCCGTTTAACGCATATGCACAGCATCCATCGCGTGTTAGCCGCTCTCCTCTTCTCCCCGTGTCCTCTGGAAAGAGCAGCGAAAATCAAGTGGGACCAATGTACCGTGTGTTCTACATACTGGAAATAGAGTCACTGTCTTCGAAGATAGATCCCTGCTATTTAGGACTTTTTTCCAGGATCCTTTCTGACGGGTCCCCCCCCGAAAAAAATCAGCTCTCTAAACTAATGCGTGGAAAACGGTGGTTGTGCGTGGATTGGTTAGTACTAAAGTATCCATTGGGTGGCAGTAACAGTATCTTCTTTGACTTGCAGCAAACCAGAGAATGCATTCAATCAAATAAGCCGATCTTGTAGAAACACTGGAATCATTTATGCATTGCAGTTTCTCTCTCTCCCTCCCTCCCTCTTCCTTAGGATATTTTGGGTGGATTGTGGTTACTAATCAAGACCTCCTGCTATTTGTTGTTCACTTGTCATTTTCACTGAAGATTAGCATCATTCAGGGCAAACCGGCATCTGATTCTCCCCCCTCCCCCTTTTTTTTAAATTTGGAGATTTATTTATTTTTTATTATTTATTTAATTTTTTTCGTGGTGGGAGTGCTAGGACCCAGGAGACATCCTTTCATACAGCAGGGGCTGTGTGCTTTCCACATAGCAGTACAGTACAAGGAAAACCCCATCGTATCCGTTATTGCAGGATACTTGTGAAATACACATAGGATTCTTTCTTTCTTATTGCTGCATCCTGGATCGGGAAATTTTGCATGTGCAGCAAGAGGCTTTGAAAGGCTACACGCACAGAGATTTGCAATCAAGACTCCTTTTCTTGTCCTAGAGCTCTCAGACTTGTGTGGTTCTCAGTCTTCTCCTCGTCCTTTCCTCCCCCCTCCCCCCCCTTTTTTGTTTTAATTAATTTCTGCTTTACACCTGGATCGTACCTTCGCGAGCAAACTGGGCACTTTCAGAACTAACGGGAGCGAATCTTGCAGGGAATCTAAGTCTATATGGAATTATCTGCTTTGATGGTGAACTTGGCACTTGTGAATGGGCATCTGGTTCGAATTATTAATTGCTAGCAAAAAAGAGGAGTAAAAAACGTGGATTCAGCGAATACGCATTGTGATGACCAGTTACCTTATTGACTGATATCAAGATCAGAATATATTGGAAGACTGTTGTGGGTAAGGTCATTTTATATATGCAAAGCCCGTCGATGGCATGGCTAAACTTGGTGTCTTGTAATTGAAATGTGTACTTTCATGATTGCTGCATTACACTGATGTGTGGGGATATCTAGCCATTATTGGCAGCTGAGTGAAATAACTGCAGTAGGTATTTTTGAGAGTGCATTTTGTGATAAAGCATCAATAATCCCCCCCTCCCCAACCCTCTTGATATGGGAGAGTACCATGAATTCATTCTGGGCAAACAGTCTTTCTCTGCATGCAGTATGTGTGGCTGGAAAGAATATATGGCAGTAAAAGGAGGACTAAGTAATGGTATCTATTTAACATAAAGTCGGCTCCCATCCATTCGTTAAAACAAATGTGTTCAACTCTGTGCAGCAGTCTGCTGCATTTCATAGCTGCAATGGAGGCAGAGAAACCTCATTTTTCAAGTTGTTAAACTTTAAGGTGACAGTGCTGATTAATTATGCTACAGGGAGATGGTTCTAACGGGTAAATGTCACTGGTGATTTTGGATTGCAAACTATTGCTGTAAATTCTGCAAGAAAATTGCAAACTGGAAGATGGTGGGAAAAGCTGGACTTTAGAGTATAAAAATATCTGAAATGTCACTAACCTAAAATCGCTGGTCCGCCTGCTTTTATTAAATATCTTTTTACCCAATAACTTACCCACTGAAACCTCAGACCCACGTGCAAAGGAGTTGAAGATCTGCAACAGAGATCGCATTTTAGGATTGCCTATATGCATATGCAACTGGCTGGGGAATTGTGTATACATTAATTACTTGTATTCACTGTGGTGGGGGAGAACAGCCCTTTAAATAAACCCCCAACCAAACAAGAAAGCTAATGAGACCAGTTTAAAAAAAAAAAGAAAGAAATCCAAGCAATGCAAATTGTTAATTTTTCTCTGCAAAATCAAATTGATAGAAGGGATGGGGGAGGTTGAGAGAATCAATAGCGATGACGTTCTACAGTGCAATGCACTGCAATGCTAAAGTTATTTAGTGTATGCGAAAATATATGCCCCCATGTATGGCTGGTGGGTTCATGCATAATGGATGGCAGAAGATATGCAGATGTATCTGTAGGAAGACGGATGTATCTGTGCATAATCGATGATTATGTAACTTGGTTATAGCAGTGACATCAGTCGGCGACAGTGTAATAACGTAAGCATACAGTGTATCAATCACTTGTGTTAACTTTGGAATGCTCCTAACGGCTGGGAATGAAGAGAGGGGGAGAGGCGGGGGCGATCTCTTGTTCAGCTCCTGTTAAACGTTTGCCTTTTGTGGGATGGATTTAACACGAGTCTTCCTCGCAGTGGAGTTTCCCTGGGACAGTGGGATAGCGGACACAAAAGCATCAAGCTGCATAGTTGCCAACTCAGCCACACCCATGAAGAGAGCCACATAAAATCCCTGCAATACTGCACAATGGTCCCATTGAACAGACCAGCCTGAATCTTTCAACAAGGGTCACAGTGTAACCTGTGATTTAAATACATGCCCGCAGCTGAATGGAAGGAGAGCTCAACAGACGTTAAAATTGTGTTCCTCTCTCAAGATTAAAAAATAATCTCTGTCCCGCCCCTTGCCTCCGGTAGTGTTCAAGGTAGAACTGATGGTTGTTTCACTCTGGTATTTGCAGCTCTCGAAATGGATATTGTTGTCTGCTTATACGAAATGAATGTCTTAGAGCTTTTTCTTCAGCAGTATGATGATATACTCTAGAGATGTGTGCAACACCAGAAACAAAGTACCTTCAGATAAAATATCTGAATCTGCCTGTTAAATTTTAAAAAGAATACAGAACATGGTCCTTACATTATTTGAATCTCATTCAAATGGTAGTATATTAACAACTTTAAAATACAGCTGAAAAGCAAAGGTGTGACACAGTAGTCCCTTTCAGAAGGACGTAGAAAAAAATGCCTTTATATTGAAAAGGACCACCAAAAAAGTAATTTTGTATTGATATGTATCGTGGACTCAAATCCCCATATCTATCTGTGTTACTCGTCTAAGATGGACAAGTTTGTAAAAGAACTGTTGAAGCCCCATGCCTCTAAACAGTTTTCATGGCCATATTTTCTGAAAAATGCAAGCCTGATGAAATCTTAACTCAGCTGAAATGAATGATCTTATCACCTGCTTGCTCCTTTCCTACTTCACTGTAGATTCAGCCTAACAAGAATTCACTAGACAACTTCTCAGTTAGGAAGAGGTGAGAGGAGAGGAGGTTTTCATTTCTTGATAAAGGTGATCTCCACAGTCCTACTGTACTTGTGAGATGTACTACAGTAGCCAACTCACAGTAACTTTGCAAAGGAAAACATCTTAGCACCAGACTAGAAAATCATTCCCTCCTCAGCTTTACTCCAAACAGCAGTATTTTAAAGTTGGCTTACCATTTGTTCATGACTATTTTTATATTTATTTAGGACAAGCCTGGGCAGACATTAATAAATTCTGCTAATGTAGTTTAGGGTTTGACATTCAGAGAGTACCTTTAGTAACTGGAAAAAAATGGATGTGAAGTAAACTCCTGTTTCCATCCTTCAGGGGTCAGAATAACACTATGGCATCTCCCATGCACCAATACATCTCCTAATTTTCAGAAATGTTCATGGCACTGTCGTCTTTCCCCACATACATCCCAAGTCATACTCTCCCCATCTCTCTAATTACTTAGAGGGCTTCTTATACATACCTACACTATATATCTTAGAAACAACACTGTTTTCTGGAGAAAATGTTATAAACTCATTGCTGTCTGAGAGTAAATAATTAATGATTAAGAGGGGGAATATAGTCTATATAGAAATCATATAATCATGTATCATACCAAGATTTGCAAATATTTTGCTTGTGGTATTAGCAAGTTGTAGGAAATCAAGTTTAAGCTGAAGCTTGTTTTCTTAACCTCTAATGGGTTTTAAAGACTCCTCGTTGATAAAAATGTATCAGGGTTTCAGTCCCAAGTGCTTTGTCCCTCCAATATGCACTAAATATTCCTGTTGTGAGGGGAAACTTTTCTTGTTTAGATAAAATTGTAAACTATTCACAAACATGAAAAGAAAAATTCCAGTAAACCATACCCAGGGCCCAATCCTACTCCCATTTAAATCAGTTTGATTTTGCTGCTCACTTTATGGTGACAATTGGAAGTCGGCTTTCAAAGAACATAGCAGTGCATAAGGAACAGTCATACTACATCTCTTTGAATAAGAAAGTTCTGATTTTGTTTTTTGATAAACAGCAGACCTGGTTTATAGCTAGTAGGTAAATAGTAAAATTTATAGCACTGATCCTAATGCAAGATGTGTAATATTAATCAGCAATGTTTCTGTAGCATTTATGAAGTATGCAGTATGACTATTAAATTAACCCCTCATGCTGTAACTGATGCAATTCAGAGATAACTGATTAGGGTTTCAATTCCAACATATTTTGGTCTATTTTACAGTGAAGTGTTTGGGAATACTTTTATGTTTCACAACATATATGATATCTAGTGCTTGGCAATCCTCTCATTTGTATAGTGCAGACTACTTTATGTCAGTTGAAGCATCCAAGCACTGATTAATATGACTAAAAACTAGCAACTTATCTAGTGGTGCTCATGTTATAAAGTTTCAGAGTAACAGCCGTGTTAGTCTGTATTCGCAAAAAGAAAAGGAGTACTTGTGGCACCTTAGAGACTAACCAATTTATTTGAGCATGAGCTTTCGTGAGCTACAGCTCACTTCATCGGATGCATACTGTGGAAATTGCAGAAGACATTATTATATACACAGACACCATGAAACAATACCTCCTCCCACCCCACTCTCCTTATAAAGTGTAATCATAGCGGCACCATTTGTGAAGCTATAGATAAGGATGTGTCAGCTTTTCTATTATAAACCTCTGTCCTGTTGCCATCCATTGTCAAGGGCCCACAAAATAAGGAGGATTTGTAATATAAACCATGCACAACTTTAGAGCACCATTATGGCCTGTCAGGTCAGCAATCAAAATATTTTTTAAAGTCCTTCCATGTACATCTCTAACAACATCAAGCAGCATTATGGCCCACTAGTTCAAGGATATATTGGTTTTGCTTTAAAATGCAAGTATGTATTAGGTGACATAGGTACTGGAGGTGTGGCAGCACCTCCTGGCTTGAAGTGGTTTCTCTCATATACAGGGTTTACAGGGTATAGAGGGTTTCTTCAATGGCTTTCCAGCACCTATGTTAGGTGATAGGCCACAATGGCTCTGAAGGGATAATTACAGTTTGCCATGTCATTTCCATGTTCTTTTGTAAAGACTCTTTTCCCTTTCTTAAAAGAAAAATATTCATATGCACAAGTGACATTTCAGTAGTGACAGCTGAAAATGAGAACAAATTTTGTGTTAGGATTTTGTTTTATTTTCATGGAAGATTTCTAAATTCACATATTCCTGTACTGCAGTCTTGTAGACCACTATTCTCAGTGCAAAAGTAACAAATATACGCATTTCAGTCACCACAACTGTGTTACACAGGAGCAAAGAAATCAGAAGTTTATGTTGGTTCATTTTTCTCTCTATCTAATTGTGCCTAGGTATTATAGGTGATTTCAGATCACGTTGTGACATTATGTAGCACCCTTTTAAATGCTTCAATAACTAGGTATGATGGGATGAGACAAGGACATAGACCATACTGCCTTCTGTACAGAGACAATCCATGAGAGTTGCACACAATGATAGTGTGTATCAAGTACAGTGATTCCCCTAGCAAATGTAAAGGTGTGTGTACGTGGGGGTGTGTGTGTATTTCTGGTTTTAGTGATTTCAGAAAAGTTTGGACTTTCTCAATGGGGGTAGAAATACATTTCATGAAAAGCAGTAAGAGACACTGATTGGGTGAGTAGTGATGTTCCGCAAGTGTTGTCCTTATCTCATTTTTTTTTTCTTCTTTTTCTCCCTTAACCAGAAATTAATAGAAGGGACTCTGGCATTAATAGGCCTTTTGGAAACACTATGTTTAAAGGAAGTAGAAGACACAGAACAGGGGAAGAGGATGTTCTCAGGTTAAGGGTTGCATAGAAGATGTTGAGGAGGCAGGAATACTCCTGTCTTTTGCTTCCTCCATATGTATGTTGTATCCACCTGGTGTCTTCCCTTATATATACTTAGATAGTAATTTCTTTGGTGAAAAGACCATCTTTTCATTTATATATAAACTAGCACAATGGGACCTGATATCTCATTGAGACCACCAGGCACTTCTGAGTACAGATAATAAATACTAAGAGTGGGAGAAAGTACATGGTTCCTGCTTATTACCTTGAGCAAACAGCAAAATTTACCCTGAAATAGCACCAACGTTTAGAACTCTAGCAAAATCTGCTCTGCTCCAGACTGCTGCTTCCATACAAACTTTCCCCAAATACTATGCAAAAACCTGTCTTAATGACCTGTATTAAAAATCTCATTGTAATATGTGCTTCAGTTGTCACTAAAAATGTTACTAAATTTAGCGCTTCCCAAATCTATAGCCATCTCAGGGTTGCTGGCCTTAAGAAGTCATGTGCTATTACTACACACACAAAAAGGCTTCTACTTTTGAGACTATATGTGAGATAACCCGGTACTGACTATCAATATTTCCTTCTTGAGTGCCTTAAGCAGTGAGTTGTTAAGACCAAGCTCTTCTTCCTCTTGAAAGTACAAGAGTCCTTCAAGAAGGTCCTCCTGTCTGGTGTGGCCACATTGCACTGCATCTCTGGAGGATTATGGCTGTAGAGTTGGTGGATCAAG
The DNA here is from genome assembly GCF_965152275.1 of Natator depressus. NCBI lineage: Eukaryota > Metazoa > Chordata > Testudines > Cheloniidae > Natator > Natator depressus. Next base: position 143,788,941 of record NC_134234.1, read on the forward strand.
CTCCAGAAGGATCATTTCAGTAGAGGGAGCATCTCCTGGCATAATAGATTCCTATGGATAGAGCAAGTATGGCTGGAGGAAAAGGTATATGAGCTGGATGCCTCTGTGCTTCACTGACCCCTGGCTGTGGTTTCAGTTCCTTGTGACTGTTACTGGCCCTTAGGGACCAGTCCTATGCACAGAAGATCAGGGATTAGAGCAATACAAAGCTGCACTTTATGCACTTTTACTGTCTCCCATCGTCTCAATTTGTGCTGCGTGCTCCTTGGCCATAGATAAGTATCTGGCCCCTTTATTCTAACAAATATTTGAGGTGAAATTTTCTGCAGAAGGTTAAACATAAAGTTATTGATTCATGGCCTTCCTAGTTTTTTGGGTTTTGTGTTTGTTTTTTTTTGGGGGGGGGGTTGTTATGTGTGTGCAGGCTTATTTTATTGCATGCCTATTCAGTGGTTGTAATTAAAAGGCAAGCAGACCTGATTCTCTATTCTGTTACACAAGTTTTATGTCGGTGTAACATCACTGACTACTACTACATTGATTCCAATGTGAAACCAGTATAGAATCAGGCCCGGGGTGTGTGTGTGTGTGTGTGTGTATACACACAGTTAATTGAGGTACCACAATTATTTCCTATTCTGATTAGATGAAAACTTACTATCTCACATATCATGATCAGGTTGCTGATTTCAAATGCTGACATTTTATTAATATATCTTTTAATGATCTGGAGCAGGAAATGAACTGAGGTTCACTGGAAGATAAACTTATTTTGGTTAGTCCAGGCTGGAGAGGGACTTCTAAAGGACCTGATAAAGATAGTCGGGCAACATAGTAACATATATCTCGTTTTAGACCAGTGCAGGGTAAGAGTGCACTTTGGAATGAAGAATTTGAACTACTTCTACACACTGATGTTTTCTAAAATAAATTAACTGTAACAGCTCAAGGAAAAGACCTGGACACCATTATGGACAGCTCAGTGAGAACACCCACTTAGTGTGCAGTTGGAAACAAAAAAGCAAACAGTTTATATTGATTAGGCTGCATTAACAAAAGGATGCAAAATAATGCGGAAATAATTTATTATACTGCGATTGTATAAATTGATGACATCACTCTCCTGAATATTCTGTCCAGCATAGGTCACTCCATCTGTAGAAGGAGAACGCGGAAATATAGAAAAGGTCTAGAGAAGGGCAACAATAATAATTAGAGACATGGAAAGACTTCCACATGAGAAAAGATGATCATTTAGTATACAAAAGAAATTATTAGAAGGTGTCATGGCAGTGGTATATGAAATATTGAAGGATATTGGGAAGATCAGCTGGGTTCTCCTGTTTACCATTTCTCATTAAGACCCAATGAAACTAAATTGCAACAAATTTGAAGCTGTTAAAAGGATATACTCTTTTCCATAATTCATAACTAACCTTTGGCTCTCATTGACACAAAATATATTACTGAAATGAAGAGCTTAGTGGGACTGAAAAAATGAATAGATATGTACATAAATAACAAGAATATTCTATGAAGTTATAATAGCTATGATAAAATGTATCCATAATATTAACTCTGATACCCTAAGGACTTAAGCCAAATACTAACTGCCTTTATGTTACCATATGACATTTATAGTTGATGGCCCTGTGCTCCTAAATCCCTCATGCACTTCTTAAAAATCTCTCTTGTTGTTTTATAATTTTCCATTAATTGGTGCTTCTTCTGAAGAATCTGGTACTGGAGATAGGTTACCTGACTAGAAATATCAAAGGCATGATCTTGTATGGCAATTTCTATGACTCCTGTGAGTTATCGTCCCTCTTTACAGATTCAAGCAATAAATTTGGCACCTGAACTACTATTTAATCATGGTTTTACTGGTGCTGACTGGGCAACCTCATTTTGCTCTTTAAGGAGCTGGTCCGCAGTCCATTTTAATCAATGGAAAGACGCCCACTGAGTTTTACACAACTTTGATATTTAATTGTCTTGATTTTTGTTAGTTTCTGTGGAAAAATAAAACTTAATGCTACTTGTTTTTAAAAATATGTTAACATTGATTATAAAGGGAAATCTTGTAAACGTTAATGGAAGTCAATAAACCTTTATTATGATGTTGATGCTTATCCAGCTCGATCAATACCCATCATTTTAATAGATGCACAGCTCTCCATTTCTGTTCCTCCATAATGGGAAATGCTTTGGTTCCAGAAGAGGCCTTATACAGATAGACTATTTCTAAAGGCTTTCACATACTATGGTGACAAGCACAGTATAAAAATAGGGAGAAATATAGAACATAAATTTAAAGACTGTGCTAGTTTATTCTGAAAAATTCAACAGTTAATCAGATTAATATATGTTAATCAGATAATATATAAATATGCTTTTTAATCTTTAGTTTGATTAGTATATCATCCTTCCTCCTCCCTCGTTAGTGGTTTATAATATATCTATTAAAGGACAATCACATGGCTCAATGGACATACACCATACATCTATTGCTGATTGTCCACTTACAATGGAAGTTCCTTAATTGGTGCGTGTTTTCTCTCTCTGTGTCTCTCTCGCTCGCTTGCTCTGTGTGTGTGTGTGTGTGTGTGTGTGTGTGTGTGTGTGTAAGGAATTCAAGTATTTAAGGACCGAGCCTCTTATGCTTCAGATTACTAATGTGAGAGGGTTTTTTTATTGCATATCCTAGAATCATTTGTCAAGGTCTAGAATAGAAAAAAAATTAAAAGTTTAGGTGAGGTAACACAAAGTAACAAAATAAAGATACCAACATGCCAACTGAAGTAATTCAAAATGAGAAAGCTGAAATGAAATTGAGGACAAATTAAGAAATGAGGTCCAGTTGGGTTACTGTTTTAGCACGTTGGAACTGCTAGAAGTGTTAGCATTTGGAGAAATCCACCCTCCCAGGAAGGACTGTTTTGGGGTTAAGACATTAGATTAGGATTTATGAAGCCTGGGTTTAATTCTTATCACTGCCAAAGATTTCCTGTATGATAAGGAAGCTGTTTAATTTCTCTGTACCTCAGTTCCCAATCTGTAAAATGGAAAAGATGTTAATGCTACTTTTCTCCAGCCCTGTCTTGTCTACATACATTGTAAGCTATTTAGTCAGGAGTGGTCCTTACTTTGTATGTACAGTAGGGCAGAACTAAAAGTTTGTCAATTTTTTTTTCAACAGATTGGATTTCTGGCAAAACAAAGCTTTCCATGGAAAGTGGCTGCTTTCCTCCAAAACATTTTTGATGTTTCATTTGAAAACAGAAGTTTTTGTTTTCTGCTGAAAGTTTGTCTTTTTTCCCCCAGTGAAAAGTTGAAATTTCCCACTGTACATTTTGTTTTTTGGGGTTTTTTTTTTTACATTTTTCCTAGACATTTTCAGCAGGGGAAAAAAAGATATTCTCAGACTACCTGTAATGTACAGTGTCCAGTAGAATATTACCCTGATCTTAGTTTGACTTTTTAGGTTCAAGTGTAATACAAATAATATGGTGAACAGTGCTGGGTTTTTTGTTTGTTTTTGCTTTTAAATACTAATCCATAATCTTAATTTAAAGTTTCTTCAAAATCTGTCTGCTTACATCTGCATCAGTGAACCTTACTTTCACTTCTTCCCCAAGCAGCATCAGAATCTCATCCTAGTTAATACAATTATTTACATTTTTTTAAAAATAGAGATCTTTCTTGTGTCTTTTGTTTCTGATATAGAGGCCCACTCTCCATCCTTATTTTTGCCTCAGTTCACCATGGTTCTGACCCAATGTCCATTGAAGTGGATGTAAAGGCTCCCATTGATTTCAGTGGGTAATGGATCAGATTCCAGAATCTAAAATCTAAAAGCGGCAAACATTTCTTAGGTCATCTAGTGCATCTACCTATCAGTGCAGGACAGTTACCAATTGCATATTTACTGGAATTGTTTTTCAAATGTACAAAGGTTTTTGACAAGGTTAGTTTTTCAGATGTGCAAAGGTTGCCCCCATTTCTTTGGGAGATCATTCCACAGGCTAGTGGATCTTGTGTTTTGTATATGAAACCTGTTTATTAATTTTTAAATAGAAAAATTAACACTAAAATGAGAACCTCTCCAAGTGTTTCTGTCATTCTGACTGCCACCCCGTTGGTCAAATTCCAACTCACTGCTTCAGTGCAAGGCCAGGCCACAGAGCTCAGTCATGATGCCAGAAGCAGGCTGTAGTAATCTGATAAAGGGCTTGTCTACACTGGCAAGTTTCTGCACAGTAAAGCAGCTTTTTGCACTCAAACTGCAGATGCGTACACACTGCCAAGCCACTTTTTGCACAGAAACTACTCAGTTGCAGCCCTGCCAAAAAACCACCTCGACAAGAGTTGTAAGGCTATTTGCGCAGAGGCTCCAGTGCACTATTGCCAGTGTGAACGCTTGATTGCTTTCTGCGCTGTAATTGGCCTCCGGAGCTGTCCCATAATGCCTCAAGTGACTGCTCTGCTCATTGCTTTGAACTCTGCTGCCCTGCAGACATGCGCCCCTCCCCTTTCAAAGCAACGTTTCTGACAGTTGTTGCATGCTGTGCTGGTCTTCTCTGGGACCCAAAGCAAACTATTAATGTGGAATGCTCGTGCTGTTGAACACAGAGGCAGGGTGTGTATGTGTGTGTGTGGGAGAGAGAGAGAGAGATTGCTCTGCAGAGAGCCCAGCGAGGGAGGCGGGGGGCTGATGTCGGGGTTTCTCCCTCCCCCTGCCTCAGGACTGGTTGCTTCCTGCCGCTGTCTGAACTTACAAGACAGCATGCTGACACACTCTCTGTCCCACAAAACACACTGTCCCGCTCCCCCCTCCATATACACACACAGTCCCTGTAACCCCCACCCCACACACACACTTCAATTGAAAAGCAGCTGGCAATGTAGTAGGATGCTCATGGAACAATGGGATTGGGAAACTGGCATCATGTGATGCTGTGCCTGCCCCATGAGGCTTTGCAAACCTGTCCCAAAGAACATTCAGCCAGTTGCATGGTGGGATACCTACCACAATGCACTGCTGTCTTTGCCATTGCAAGAGCTGCTAATGTGGATGGGCTCCAGCGTCACAAGGAGCACATTGTGGACACGCAACAGCGGTTTAATTCCAGTGTTTTAATAAAAGCGGTATAACTTGTGGCGCAGAAACTTGCCAGTATAGACATACCCTAAGTCAGTCAGCACAAAGAAGCAAGGCAGGCTGGATGCATACCACATGGGTAAGGCCTAGGGAGCTCCCATGCCTGGGGAGACCTATTCCCCTGAGGCTTTGAATTTCTGGTGAGCAGCTCTTCATAGGTTTATTTAATAGTGGATACTTTTGTCTGCTCCTAACGTTTTAGTGGGTGTTGTGGGGTAATAACAGCAAGTGAAGCAAGGGTAAACTGATTTCAAATAGAAACTCCTGATACTGTTCTGTTACATTAGGAATAAGCTTTGAGTAACTCACGTGAAGCTGTTTTATTTAGCTTTGCCAGATTGAGTCCAATATGAATCTTCAATTTAAATACTATTACATTAATTTTAATGAGTAAAGATCATAGAAACATTGCTTATTTAATTAACATAGCAGAACTCATTGTCAGCAAGCAAGAAAGTCATAGTGCAGCCACTGTAATGCAATCAGAAGACTATATTTCATGATGGTGACCAAATTATTTTCTTGCTAAAAATCTGATATCTTTTTAAATATAGATGACAACACAGGAAAAGTGTAAAGGCTTGCCAATGTCTAATTACAAAATAAATCCTTGGAGCTTTACTTATGTGTTTACTGGGATGTCTTCCGAACGTTTTTGCTGTGTGTCTGCATATATAGAGAATGATCACTGTTTCGTTTTTTGTGGTTTTTTCCCTTCTCCCAACTTTAATTTCTATTAGGTCATCCGGCATATCACACACATGTGTAACTGTGGAGTAAGTTCATTGTTTTTCAGCTTCATTTTAATAGAGTAACTTCAGGTTCACCTGATATCAAAACTGGACTTAAATGCAAAGAGTAAGACAATGCACAGGTAAGGCTCCAACAGCAACAGTAGTGGCAAATATGTTACATATCTATTACAACTTTCTGTTATACTTTTACTGTCATAACAAATGTATCCAGTTGAACATGTAACTAGAAAAACTGACAGTCAATAAAGCAAATCTAGAATATGGGCAAGGTAATATTGCCTTAATTCTAACATCATAAACCTTAATTCTACACTCCTTGACTTTTCTGGTGTGATTTGTAATTGTGCAACTTTTCTGTTGTACTAACAAAGATATTTATATCTCATTCCCTTAATCATCTTTAAAGAAAAAAATGTTGCTCAGGTTTATTATTAATATTCCTATTTAAATGGTGCCAAATAAGCTTTTCAGTTTTTGCTTTGCTATAGTGAATAGGGGAGGGTTGAGTTTCCAACCAGATTGTACCATTGTTTGAATAGAGACAGTTTTGCATCAGATTATCTTGTAGTGTCCTATCAGGTTTCTCAAGTGCACAACACTCTCTTACATTTTTGTTTTAAAACAAAGGTTTAGAATTTGCAGAATATTGTAGAATGAAGTAAAAATAGTAGGGACATCCTTAAAATCATAGGCTCTTCAATTTTTCTCAAACTAATTAGTAGTAGTAGGTATTGATTTGAAGGATTGTTCTGTTTTTGTTTCAAAATTGAAGGGGGAAACAAATGAAAGAGACAGGAAAGGGATATGACAAAAGAGTGAGATATTTTATGAGGTTAGGTAAGTGTGTAGTTAGTTCCATGATTTGTTTTTAAACTATCCCCACGCTCTTTCATTCTTACCCCCCCAAATGTGGTACTCAGAACTGCCCTTTCCCCTATTTTACCCCATATTAAAAATGCCCACCTTTCTAAATCTCCACTTACCTTCCCCCCTGCCCAGCCCCAATGATACAACAAGATTAAACATACCACCAGTCATCAAACAATACTCTCATTAGTTCCTGTGTCCAAAGATAGCTGGGATCCTATGCTAGGGTAAGGCATCATCACTGATTTCAATACAAAAGAATGTGTAAATCTATAACATCGCGAAAAATCTATTTGTTAAACATGAATAGTTTTGGAATATCCTTCCAAGGGAAGCAGTGGGGGCAAAAGACCTATCTGGCTTTAATATTAAACTCAGTAAGTTTATGGAAGAGATGGTATGATGGGATAATATGATTTTAGCAATTAATTAGTCTCTAAATATTCATGGTAAATAGGCCCAGTGGCCTGTGATAGGTTGTTAGATGCGGTGGGATCTGAGTTACTACAGAGAATTCTTTCCTGGGTATCTGGCTGGTGAATCTTGCCCATATGCTCAGGGTTTAGCTGATTGCCATATTTGGAGTCGGGAAGGAATTTTCCTCTAGGGCAGATTGGAAGAGGCCCTGGAGGTTTTTCGCCTTCCTCTGTAGCATGGGGCATGGGTCACTTGCTGGAGGATTCTCTGCTCCTTGAAGTCTTTAAACCATGATTTGAGGACTTCAATAGCTCAGACATAGGTGAGAGGTTTTTCGCAGGAGTGGGTGGGTGAGATTCTGTGGCCTGCATTGTGCAGGAGGTCAAACTAGATGATCATAATGGTCCCTTCTGACCTTAATATCTATGAATCTATGAATAACCTATTCAGAGTATGAATAACCTATTCAGAAGTTAATATAGAAAATATGGAACCATTGATTTCAGAATGAGTTACTGGTAGCCAGTGCCTGGAGATCTGGGTTTCTTTAATCATTACATAATCTGTAGAATGCATAGCTTACTTTACTTTCTATACTTTGGGTGTTGATGATGATGATAATAGTAATAATAATTAATAATAGTGATGAATGAAGCTGACTTTGCTATTACTACTGCTTTATCCATTCTGTGGGTGAATGGGGACCTCTGCATGCATGGCTGTCAACATAGCACTTGAATGATCACTAAAATTTTCTTTAAAATATAAACCCATAATGAAATTAAAAGCCTTCATATGATTCCATATTTTATATGCTATCTGTCTCTGTATTCATACAAATATATTCCATATATCCAGGAATATGGATTTTATTTGACTCGGTGGACTTAGACATTGTCATCAGTGATCCCCTTTGACACACATTACTTCTCAACACACAAATATGCAGGATTTATATAATACAGTCTCACTGAGATTTCCAAAGCTAGAAATGTTATTTATCAACACAAGTCCCATTGAAATTAATGGAGCTGTGTGGCTAGAGCCCCTTGTTGGCTTTGATAAATCTCAAATTTTACTTGGGGCCAAATTGTGGCCTGGGTGCATAGAAATCTGTGACTGAAAGGGAGTGCACAGCACTCTCTTACTTCCATGCGCCAGCTACATGCATTACAACTAGAAACATAGGAAAGACATCAGGCTCTGCAAAGACACTATGTCTCCTCTATGTGCCGGTGAGGGAGCAGGGAACCATCTGAGGCAATGTTACCCACTAATTATTCAGCAGTGCAATTATGCCACCATGTCAGGGAGCAGATACTGTGCCAGGTAGAGACAGCAGCGGGAGCACCAGGAAGGAGACTGACTCCCTGAGTGTCAGTCTCCCCCTTGGGCTGCTCAAAGGGTTAGTGCAATTACATGCTGACCCAAAGACAGGGCTCATGAGTAAAGCCAGGACTGAGCACTTACAGAGTAGGCAACAATGCCATGATACTTTCTAAAATGTTACAAAAACATCAGTGAGGTTTGAAATTACTTTTAATTTTTTTTTAAATGAACAGAAAATATGGACTCCCTATGATTAGTTTTTCACTGAGTTTCACCCAACTATGAAGGAACTATTCAAGAAAATTTCCGATTACTTGCCCTTTCTGCAATGTATGTTGGACTTCAAAAACAAAGCACAGGTAATAGTCTGAATATGTTACTTATATTGCAAATCACTGGTCCTGATCTCATGTTTAGATAGATAAACTAACTTGTGGCTGAACACTTCTGCCCTTGAGTGGCTTGGTGCAGGGGGCATAAAGCCTGATTATAGCATTAAAAGTATATGCAGCACTGTGATTTGTTGGGGAAGGAAGACTGTCACAGTGGTTAAGTGACCAGAGAAACCTAGGTTCAGTTTGATGCTCTGCCACTCACTTCCTGTGTGACCTTGGGCAAGTCACTTAGTCTGTCTGTGCCTCAGTTCCCCATCTGTAAAATGGGGATAAATAGCACTTCCCTACCTCACAGGGAAGTTGTGAAGATAAATACATTAAAAAATGTGAGGTGCTTAGATGCTACAGTAAAGAGCACCATATAAGTACCAAAAAATAAGCATAGTAGAGTGTTCCAAAGCCTGGTGGGAGGAGCAGGGCTGCTGTCTGAAAAGTATAGAGGCACAAATAGTATAATGGCCTTCAGTTACTCAGTAGAACATTAGGCATGCTGTACTCTTCTTCTGAATTTAGGGTTAATAATCACAAGTTTTCTGCAATTTTCACTCTAGATTTTTGTTGTTCCAGTGGTGCCTCCCAATTATTGTCAACTGATGGCTTTAAATGTAATCTTTTAATTAACTGCTTCACGGCTGGGTCTCAGCTCCAGCACCTGTGATGCACAGCAAAACCACAAGGAAATGCCATGATTTATATAATACTGCAAGTGCATATGGCCTGATGTTTGTGTCACATTAAGTGTTAGCAAAGCAGGTAAGTTCATTTTGTCTGAGTCTTTGCTTCAAGTCTGGGAGCATTTTAGCCTTCTATCACTGACTGATATATTTTCCCAAGAGGGTCGCTAGAAGTGTCATACTCTTCTCCACAATTATCATATTATACTCCTGCGCTCGATCCTAAAAGCTTCAGAGCCCTGACTCCCATCAGCAGTAACAACACTGCCAAATTGGCTAGACAGGTTAATGCAGAGCAATGGAAGAGTCACCTTTCCACCTGTCTACATCCTCCTCAGTGCTGGGCATACAAGCTTGTCTCATATTCTGATCCCTTTGTGGTATCATGTATACTATTTAATTGCCCTTGGCTCTGTGTTTAAACTTTAGGAGTAAAAAAAGGGGAAGTTCAATGCCTTTGCAGAACAATTCTACTTTAATCAAAAAATTCACTACAAATTTGTTCCTCGCTCAGAGGAAAGCTGTAATGCACTGAGCATTATGGCAGGTAACCAGGCATTTAATGCAGACTTCCATTGAGGGTAACACTTCTTAAAAAGGCCAAGCTGGACCTTACATAAAGAGTTTTTTACCCTCTAAGATGCACAATAACATTATACAAAGTAACTACATACCCACACATACTGCAGCCTTGCAAACTTGTCATTATAGATTTCCAGTCCCAGTGGGGGTGGGGGAGAGGAATCTGATGTTTTCCCTGTTTGAGTTGGCAAAGTTTTGTGCTATGGGGAGGAGATAAGGAGATTCCCAAAGCTAAGGGTAGGAATAGAAGAAAGGGGGTGGGGGATGTTGCCATTATTTTGGGAGTAAAGGTTGGAGTTCACAGCCTTTTCTCTGTCTGCCTAAATGACAGAGGAAGAATAAACATGAGGTGGCCTTTTATAATCTTCTAGTGGCTGCTTCCTACTGCACTGAGTAACCATGTAGGAGAGGGACTGTGAACTGCTATAAAAGTGGAACCACCTGCAGGTGACACCCATGAGTGGCTATAGGAACTGCCACCAACCCAATTAAAGGTCCAGTTTTCACTTGCCTGCCCAAATAATTGACTTGCTCAAGACAGTGGAATTTCACAAGGCTGACACAACTTACAGAAGAAGGGGTTCATGATAAATCATTTCTGGGAGACTCACTATCAGGACCCTATCAAAGTAATCTCTTCACTCTAATTCTGAAAAATAAAATTTCACTGAGGAGGGGATTGTTAAAATCTCTGACAGCTGAAGTAACATTCTGGCTGGAACAAGGTTTGTCTAGTGGAAGGGGGCAAGGGGAAGGGAGGTCTGTTGATGTAGTCCAGGTAGTAATTCTAATATAGTAAGCCTATATAACTTCCTTGGGATCACCTGGGCAGATCCTTGCCTGTGGATCAATTCACTACTTGAATGGTGAGGGGCCTATCACAAAACGTTCAGGTAATTGCCTCTTATGACTCATCACACTCTCGGGTTCAGGGATGACTCAGCAGGCTTCAGCAGGCTCAGGCTCAGAAGTAACTCATCAAAGGGGATGAACGGAATGTTTAAAACTATCTAAGGTACTTATATGGCTACCATTATCACAGTGTCTAAGGGCCTCACAATTTTTAATGTAATTTTCTGCCTAACACCCCCGTAAGGTCAAGCTCAGAGAGGCAGAGTGACTTGCCTAAGATCACAGAGGAAGTTTATGATGAAACAGGAACTTAAAGCCAGGTCTCTCAACTAGGTTAGTTCCATAACCACTAGACCATCCTTTCTCTCAACTGTCTCTTGATCTGTTAGTCCTTAGTGTCTAGTAATAACCAGGTGATGGAATTTATGTTCTCATCACACAACAGTGTAGAAATGAGAATTGCATTTTGATTATTTATTTGACTGTGAAAAATTATAATAGAAGAGAGAGCACTTTTCCTATTAAGCAATGGTTCTGCAAATGTAAAATTAATAGCTTTCAAGTCCAGGAGGGACCATTGTGATCATTTAGTTGCACCTCCTACATAATACAGGTGATAGGACTTCCCTGAATTAATTTCTGCTTGAAGTCCAAATAGCTATGGCTGAATTAAAGCATATCTCTTAGAAAAACATCCAATCTTGATTTAAAGATTGAGAGTGATGGAGAATCCACCATGACCCTTGGTTAGTTGTTCCAATGGTTAAGTACCCTCTCTGTTCAAAATTTGCATTTTATTTCTAGTCTCAATTTGATTAGCTTCAACTTCCAGCCATTGGATCTTGTTACACATTTGTCTGATTGATTGAGGAGCTTGCTGCTATCAAATTTTCGTAGGTGCTTTTAGGCTGTGATCAAATCATCCCTCAGCCTTCATTTTGTTAAACTAATAGATTGAGTTTCTTCAGTTTCTCACTGTAAGGCATGTTTTCCAATCTTTAATCATTCTCCGCTCTTCTCTGAATCCTCTCCAATTTTTCAACATGTTTCTTGAAGTGTGCACACCTGAACTGGACACAATATTTCATTTGTGGTAGTATCCATGTCAAATACAGAGGTAATATAGCCCCTCTATATTTTTCTGTTAATACCTCCAAGAATCACATTTCCCTTTTTAACCACAGGGTCTGACTTTGAGCTTAGGTTCAGCTGATTATCCACCATGATACTGCTCCCATTAAAAACAAAGAAACAAAAAAAAATAGTCACTGTTTACCAGGATAGAGTCACACATCTTGTAAATGTGGCCTGCATTCTTGGTTCATAGATGTGTCTTTACATTTGGCCGTATTGAAACACATATTGCTTGCTTGCCCCAGTTTACCAACCAATCCAGATGATTCTGTATCAATGACTTGTCCTCTTCACTATTTGCTACTCCTCCAATTTTTGTGACATCAGCAAACTTCATCAGTACTGATTTTATGTTTCATTCCAGATCATTGGTTTTTTAAAAAAATGAAATAACATAGGGTCAAGAACTGATCCCTTCAGGACCCCACTAGAAACGCACCAACTTGATAATCACTATTTACAATTACATTTTGAGACCTATCAGTTAACCCATTTTAATCCACAAAATGTGTGCCATGTTGACTTTGCATTCTTTTAGTTTCTTAATTATCATAAAGTCACATGATACCATGTCAAATGTCTTACAGAAGTCCAAGCATGTTACATCAACACTATTACCTTTATCAACCAAAATGAGTTATTGGGTTTGGGACTATTGTTCCTAGACCTAGTACATTATGATGTCTGTTACAGACAAATTCATTGACCTATGAATTGTTTTCCAACAACCATTCCCAGATCAGACAGGCATTACTAAAATGAATTTGTGGAGTGCTGTCTTCTGAATGACAGAGTTTGTACAATGATAGCAAAGTATTTTGTACAGTCATAAAAGGATTTACAGCATTCTAATCCAAGTCTAAAATACAGTAATTCAGGTTTTGAATATAGTTAACTTCCTTTTTCTAGCTAATTTAATGTTAAAAAATTCACTTTGGTTGTGTATATTTGGGATCACAACCACGTAAAATTGTAGACTCACAAACATGGTGTAACACACAGCATGTAATTTATTTTTAATTTTCTATCAAAAATATAAGAAGGTAGTTTTGGGAGATGACTGACTCCTGGAACAAGCTATATTAGAAAAAAGTCTACTTTAAAATAATTTTCTGTATTTACAACATTTAAGGATCTGATCCTGCTACCTCGGAGGGTTTGTCTACACAGCTTGCAGAATAGAGTCTTCAAGCCCGGGTCCACTGCAGGACTAGCAGAGCTTTCCCTAGCACTCTAAAAATAGTCGTGTAGGCACACTTTGAAGTTGCAGCTCCGGCAGGAGTTCAGGTTTTGAAGCGTAGGTAGAGGGGTGTGATTTAGAGCCTGAGCTCTCTCAAAGCTCTGTCTACAGAGCTATGTTTAGAGCACCAATACATGTCCTGCTAGCCCAAGTCTGTTGAGCCGGGCTAGGAGGCTCACTTCCACAGGCTGTGTAAACGCCTCTAAGGACCTGCTTTAGGAAAACATCCCTACTCACGACAGAACTTATGCACATGCTTTTAAGTCCCATTGACGTCAATGTGACCATAGATATCTATTTAAAGGTAAGGACTTGCTTAAGTGCCTGAGTTAAGGCAAAACATCCATAGAAAAGCACTGCCTAAAAGAGGTGCCTTTAAACAGGTTCTTTTGACAAGTGTAAAGTGCCATTAATTGTTCATGTCTTGGGAATGTTTAAAAGTTGATTCTGGTTTTAGAGATATTGCCAGTTTGAGATTTCCTTAGAACTGAAATGAACATTTTAAGTAGCCACTGCTCATGAGCATACCAACCATATCTGCATGTGATGGTGATACGTAAATGATAAATGCAAAGCTGTATGATAGCTCTCTCTTAGCGCTCCTCCCTCCCCCCGCCCCCGCCCCAAGAATCAGCTTCCCTACTTCTAACATTTCAATTCCTTTGGCAGTTTCACATGATGCTAAAATCAACCTGCAACAGAATTCTTTCATTCTTTCCTCCCAGATATTACATTTTGTCCCTTCCAAAATCTCACCTGCCTGAGGCCCAGGATGGGCAATATTCAGTCCCAGCTCAGGGAAAGGTTTAAGTTCTGAAATCTTGTGACTCTATAAGCCCTAGTAATGCAAGTGTTACACCATTGGCACAGGGAAATCCTTACTTTCCCAAGGGAGATCTATTTTTCTTACCCAAGAAAGTCCTGAGAGATCAGAGCTTTATACTGTAACTTTTTTAGCTCTAGGAAGCAATTTCAGGCTATTTTTAGAGGTGAGGAGTGGATTGGCTCCTTTTGAGATCTGTCCAGTTGAACAAATGTAACCTAAGGCACCTGGCTTTCCAGGCAGTGGGATACATTTTTTTTAAAAAACTCTCTCAAACCTTTGTAAAACAGTTCTAATAGCACACATGTGGCATACAGAGAACACATGTTAATTTGTGGTGGCAGAAAGTACTCACTTAGCATGACTTATAAAACCCAGTCATGACTTTGCCATTCACGAATAATGTAGCAGTGCCAAATTCCTGTTGTTAAAACCTTTGTACCACACCATATAATCATGTTTTGCCACTGTTGTTCTGCCCCAGTTCTTGTGCAGAAGTTCTGGTCAACTCCCTCCTGGGAAGCAGCATTGGAAAACAGTCAGTGTGTGACCTAGGGTCTCTAATGACTGTATGACCTATTATGTGGTGGGACAGAGATGTTGTAGAAGCCCCTCTGCTTGTGCCATTTAAAACTACAACAGCTAGTGTTTTAAAAAGTTGCCAGTTGCCTTAGGTGCTTAGTACTTCAGTATGGCATTTGAGGTATTCTCTATAGTACATGGAGCAAAGTAGGGGAATACTGCAAATACTGAGATCACTTCCCCTATTTAATTACGGTAAAATTAACGGGGTTTAAGACTGACCACAAAATAATAGATAAAGCACTGAAGATATGAAATGGGGACAAATCCTGCATTGCACAAGAAGATAATGAGTCCCCCCCTCTCCATTTTTAATTAATATGAATGGGCAGATTATGCAAATCAGTCTTAGAACCATAGGTTCAGTCATCCCATCTTCTAATTTACTCACAGGGAAGCCAAATGAGGCACACTTAGGTTGGAAGCATAGAAGTGGGGAGAGTCAGAACCCTAGAGTGAACCTTCTGTCTGAACTTAGGTTGTGTGTTAAGTGGAGGGGAGTAGCCACTTAGCCACTCCCCACAGCATGTGTAGCTCCGGAATATATGATTAGCTGTCCAGATGATGAGCACATTGTTCCCTGAACTCCCATGGTGGCTATTGAATAACCTGGACAAACCAGTCAATGGCAAACTCATATTTCCAGAAGTGGGGATTCTGAGAATTTTCAGGCTTTGACTTCTTCCTCCTGAACACTTTGAGGAAAGCATGCTTTGCCTCTTGTAAATAATATCATCATCCCAAACTTGTCTTGATAAATACAGATGTGGATGTAACAATAAATATAAAAGAGACACAGACTGTTGTTGTTTTTCTTACTATCTATTGCAATAGGTAATGTTATTCATTTGATCAAGTTGATAAATTTGAGGTTATACTTTGCCATAGCACTTATGCATCATTTTGAATATTTTTCAAGATGGGAAAGCATCTATACTGCAATATCATTTCAGGAAACAAAATACACAGCAGATACTAGAGATGGGTATTTCTCCCCAAATAGTAATTTCACAATACTTTCTTTTCTATTTTATAGAGAGGAGAGAGGAATTAGATTTCTCAATGGAGTTAGAGTTTAAACTACTCTTCTACGAAACCCATTACAGAAAAATTTGAAGTTTGATATTGTGGATAAAGTACTACAGAATGCCTCTGAAGAGTGGTTTTCAGTGCATGAGATTCTAAAGAGAATTAATGCACCTCTCACTCTGAAATCATTCCTCAAAATTCACAGATATGGAGAAGAGAGTGTCCCTCATCAAAGCTAAGGGAAAATGCTGCCATTTCTATGCACGGGGATTTGTTGGAACACATTTTGGTTCAGGCTGAATGGTACGGAAAAGAGAAATAATTAGGTTACTTCTTTGCCAACTTTCTCTCAATCTTTTAATTATAATTATTGGCAGGGGATGAAATGAGATTTGCCTATATTAATTTGCTTCCCTAGCATCAGTGGTTGAAAATTCTGATAGGCTAGACATACAAGTTTTCCGTTGTCAAACTTTGCATGGTTTTAAAAAAAATACTTCATTGACTGTAACTCAAATATATGTTACAGCTGAGCTGTAATGAATAAAAATATCAATAAAACTAATAATATAGCATGTTGAGTAGTTAATGATACTACTCAAATACTTAGTTACTAACATTTGGATCAAGGCCTGAGGACTCATGATTACTGTCTGAAAAAAATATAGCATGGAAACATCACAGATGAGGAGGAGTTACTTAGCCTAGTAGAAATAATCGTATGAAATTTAGGAAAATTTAAGTTTAATGTCACTAAAGAGCTCCCAAATGTCAGATCCATCAGACTGACTAGCCTTCCAAAGAAAGGGAAGACCCTTTGCTTTTGAATCTGGACTAGACAGAGCGCTAGAAAATACACTGGGAAGTTCAGTCCTGTAGTGCCAGGGTAATGGACAAAACAACCTACTAGGTCTTCTTCTTTTTTTTTTTTTTTTTTGCTAGCATCAGTAATTAACTGCCATTCTGAGGAAGAACAGGAATCTAAGACATGTTGCAAACTCTTTTTTTCTTTTAAAAAAAGAATACACTGGCACAAACGTTAAGTTGCTTCTACATCTGGTCAGAAAAAGAGGGGGCAGTTACAAAAAATTGACTGAAATTTTCTGACCAGCTCTACTTGTTTGTTTATAAACCGAGTACATTTTTGGTAACCATTTTGGAAGAGATCACTCTTCTAAATTTTCCAGCTGCCATTCAACATTCCATGGCTTCCTTTTTTCCTTCAGCTTGTGGGTGTCTTTATGTTGATTATTTCAAAAAAGTAACACATGTGGGTGGACACAATAAACTGCAGTGAGATGAGGGAAAAACTCCAGTTATATAAAAAGCTTTCCTTCTATAAAAGCTGAAAATGAGTAATGATTAATAGGTGTTATTACCATTCTCATAATACAGTGAGTCCATCTGCAACAAATTCCGTAAAAAACTTAAAAGTACTGCCATGAGGGCTATACCATTGTATATGTGCTAGTGCCCAGTGCTGATAGGGGAGACACATTTTATTTCGTGAGCTCCTTTTGCTCCTAGTAGTGTGAACGTTGCACAACATCAATCCAGTCACTGATTCACCATAACTGGAGTCTGAAGGTATTCCCTTCTAGTTTCCTGCTTGAAAGATTTTACTATCCTACTGGAATTTACATTGATCCCCTTAGTCTGGACTTATACAAATTCTCTGAAAAGCACAACAAGGATGAGGAGATGTGAAAGTAGAAACCAAATAAAGGAAAAACTGGAACAGGAAAATTATATACTTTATACCACTTGTGATGGGGCAAGGCCAGATGGCTATAGAAAAGTAGTGGGAGCTAGATATATTAGCTCCAGGCTAAACAAATCCCTGGTACCAGGTTAAGTGAAATGGAAGCTGCTCCAGGTCAATTAAAACACCTGGGGCCAATTAAGAACTTTCCAGAAGGCAGGGAGAATGCTAGGTTGATTGGGACACCTGAAGCCAATCGGGACTGGCTGAAACTAGTTAAAAGCCTCCCAGCCAGTCAGGTGGGTGTGCATGTCAGGAGCTGTGGGAGAAAGTTGTGCTGTTGGAGAGGCTGAGTAGTACACACCATATCAGGCACAAGGAAGGAAGCCCTGAGCTGAGGGTGAAGTGGAGCTTGAGGAAGTGAGGACTGCTGTGGGGGAAGTAGCCCAGGGAATTGTACATGTCATGCTTCTAAAAGGTCAGCTACCGTAGCTGATACTATTAGGGTCCCTGGGCTGGAGCCCGGAGTAGAGGATGGGCCTGGGCTCCTCCCCCCCTCCCCAAACCTTTGCCCCCTAATTAATCACTGAGACTGGGAGACAACAGAGACTGTGCAAGGAAGGATAACTTCTCCGCACCTCCCTTGCTGGCTTATGATGAAAATGGCTCAGTAGACTGTGACCCTTGTCTCTAGAGAGAGAAGGGTTACGTGGAGGGTCACAGTGAGCCTCTGAGGCTAGTGAAATCCACCAGGGAGGCAAGGACAGAGCTTTGTCACACACTCCTTTGTCAAGTTTTTCAAGAAACTTGTGCTTTAATGTGACCTACCCATCCATAATAGGATTAAAAATAATTATTTTCCCATTTTGTTCTTGTCTTTCTGAGACTGGTTCAGTACATATCACATTGTTTGTGTAGTCTTGCATTATTTAGCAAAATCCTCAGATATTGAACAGCTGGTTGCTGGTTTTGACCTGCAACATTAGAATAACAGCAGTACAAAGACTACAGATTTTGGCAGCAGTAAACTGTACAGCTGAACTATGATATTTGCAATTAATATGTTAGTTGCAAAACTGCATCTGCTTGTTTTCATTTCCTATTATCTTTCAACTAGCACAGCCTAGAATGTACAAAAGCCTCAATAAATTTTGGAAGGAGGTGATGCAGTTATAAAACAAACTTGCATTTCTTTGCACTGTGCATGCCACAGCAAAATTTTAAGCTCAGTGTCCTAAATATGCTCAACTACATGTTAGATATGGATTTATGAATTATTGAATAGTAAATGCTGCCTTATCAGTAAATAATAATGTTAGTTTAACATTTCTCTAGTAGATGCACATTACATGGATTTTAAATTAGAGTTAATGATCTTACATGTAAATAGTACAATCAAGCTGCAATTAATTATATTAATCTAATGTTATTTTATACACAGTAATTCACTGAACAACATATATCATTTGCCACTTAATGTAAAGTGCAATTACTCTTAGTAAGGTTAGTTGCAGCTCATCCCTATACTAAAGGGATGTTGGGGGAAGAGATGTTTATGGTAGGGACTGGAGCATGGTAACTCGAAGAGACTTCGCCAGCTGCAGTGACAAACAAGGCTTACTTTATTATTGCCTTGATAAAAGCTATTGAGCCCTGAGTACATAGTAGTTGCTTGGAGCCTCAGACCCGGTATGCATGGAACATCCGATTCCCCCTTTGAGCAGTCTGTTTGGTTACACTTGATTCCTCTGGCCCATTTTTTTTTATCATTTTCCAGCCACTGTAACCTAACAAAAACCAATTCCTAAGCAACTACTGAAAACAGTTTCAGAGGCCAATCCTGCCAGGAGCTGAGCACCCTTGATTTCTACGAAAGACAGGTGGATTTGATAGTAACATATTACAGGTGGCAGCTGGCATGATCAGACCCTAATTTACAAATATAAATCTTAATGTCCGTTGTCTGAAATTAGATTTACACATTGGGTGAGATGTTTTCTGTGGCAAAATCCCAACAGGTGTCTCGTTGTTGTTGTTGTTGTTTTTTTAAACATTTTGCATAAGGTAAAATACATTTATAAAAGCAAAGTGCTATTAACTATTTTGGTTCTAAGATCTTCAAAGCAAGGGGGGAGGGTGTCTTTTTGTGCCCCTAACACAGTGGGGCCCTGATCCATGACTAAGGCCCTTAGGCACTGCTGCAGCACAAATAAATAATAATATAATGAAGTGTTTTTCCTTCCTATGTGATACTGAGAAGTGTAAAGAAAAAGTTAAACCATGTGATAATTGTACAGTATACAAATGTAAAGCAGAAAACATATTAGAAAGTCTGACGAAACATTCAAAACTATTATTATGACTAATATGTTTTGTTCTGCTCCACAGATACAAAGACAGTGACCTACTGTTTTCGCTCTTACTCCCTAAATTTCTCTAACATACTAACATTTTAAAGACTCATTCAGTGAGCAAAAGAAAATGATTCAAAAAACAGTAGCAGAGGTTCTTGACCAGTATTTTGTGTTATGCATTAAAATAGTGATGGAAAATCTAGAGAGAGCTTGTTAGAGAGGCTGCAGTCTTGAAACAGAAACCAAGTAAGCAAGGAATATATCTATAATACAGCAGTAGCTCAGATTACATCACAATCTGTTAACAATTTT
Organism: Natator depressus; assembly: GCF_965152275.1. Classification (NCBI taxonomy): domain Eukaryota; kingdom Metazoa; phylum Chordata; order Testudines; family Cheloniidae; genus Natator; species Natator depressus. The sequence goes on from NC_134234.1 coordinate 143,809,149, forward strand.
CATTTAACTGCTTACAAATCCAAATGTACATAAAGTTGATCACAGTTCAGTAATAGTCAGTGAATACTGAGCTAAGCAAGAGTCATAGGGCCAAATCGTGTGAGTCACTCAGTAAATTTCATGAGGTAATATATCACCTTAATCTTGCAAGGTGCTGAGCGCTCTTGACCTGATCTAGCAAAGCACACAAACACATACTTCACTTCAAGCCTGTGAGAGTTTCCAATGAAGTCATTGGGACAGCCCATATACTTAAAGTTAAACATGTGGTTAAGTGTTTTGGAGGACTGGGGCCAGAGTGCTCAGCATCTTACAGGATTGAGCCTTTAATTCTCTATTTGTAGTCATTGGGAATTTTGAGTACTCAACATATCCAAGTCCCCAATCCTGCAAAGCGCATGAATACCTTTAAGCAAAAATGTGAAATCAGTGGGACAACTCATGTACATGAGTAGACACATGATTAAGTGTTTTGCTGTATAGGGGCCAGAATGAGGTACTAACATTGAAAACTCTACATCATTCTTGTGACCCACATTCCTTTCTCTATTTATCTGATGAGTAGTGAACTATGCTTGTTGGCTTATTTTCTCTACCACAGGTTGACTTTTGCCTCTTTGACCTTAATTAGTGAAAGGGTGGGCAATTTGTTGTATGTTACCATTGTAATGTGAACCAATCCTTTTGTCAAGGAGAATCCCTGCAATTTATATTTTTCATTTTTTTAATTAGCTGAGGATTTGATACCCGAAGACCTCCTCTTTGCAATGTTCAGCTCAGAAAAGTTCACCTGAGAGGGGAACAAACTTACTCATTTAGCTATTGTTTTCAGTTCAGGCATGGATCTATCTGCTACAGTTGGTTTATTTGTGCTAGAACAGAAAATTAGTCTCCTGGCACAAACATTTTAATGTATATTATCCCAGAAGTTTTGTTTTTCCTTTGCATAGGTAAGAGGCAATGAAAATTTATTACTCTTGAAAATATATTAGAGGATTAGTGGTGGCTTATATTTTGCAGAACTACAACTTTGGTTGCCAATATTATAAAGTGATAACTTTGCCTTTATAGTCTTATATATTGATTTTTCAGTGCACTAAAATTGTGAGATATATCTATACTACAGAGTGACTAGTTCAGGTCAAAGAGGCAAAAGTCAACCTGTGGTAGATTAATCACAGCATTTTAAATAATTAAGCAAATTGGATGTTTTAAATGCTGCCTAGGTAATTTAGTTGACCAGTTTGATAAATACTGCACTTTAATATTTGATAATTATGATTCCCAGTAGTTTGTCAGAATTTTTGGTTATGAGCAATTAGCTTTTATTTTTAATTAACCAAAATGGCTAAAAATAGTATATAGTGTATAAAACCTGTTATCTTGCATCAAAATGTGTTTCTTTATATTCATTTGTTTTTACCACTGCTTTGGGGTCAGGTATTGAAAGTATTTATGCTTTACTGAAGTGGGTAGTTCTACAGATTACTATGGTCTGGGATTCTCAAAAGGGCCTTATGACAGGGTACATAAACCCTGCACCATGTAAGATGTTTCTCTGAGCTGGAGTGGCCAAGCCTTGATGCACCTGTAAGTCATGTCAGGACTGAAGGAGGCGTTCAAGAGGGGAGATCCCCAATCTTCCCAACTCCTAGGGAGGGGCCTGATAGACACAGAGCCTGCTCCCTTGCCTAAAGAAGGTTCAAGCCCTCTGAGGTAAAGGGGCATTAGACCTTCCTTTTCCTTAGTTTATTTTCCTGTTCCTACTTTATTTGTTCCCTGAGCCCTGGAAGGGGTAAGCATCCAGAGGTACTCAACTAGAGGGATCAGACTCTGTGTCCTCTTCAGAGTGCTACTGAGAATCCCCATTTGAGTCTACAATCCTGTCAACATCCTAAGAGGGTGCTCTTGAATGACCAGAACCCTGACAGTCCTAATTGAAATTCTCTGGAAGTTGGCAGCCTAACTCAGTTAATCTTTTTTTGAAAATCACAGACCATAGCAATTAAGATTAAGTCAAATTAAATCAATAAAACAAAAAGAGGGTGGATGATGGAAGCATTATTATCCCCATTTTACAGATGAATAATCAAGGCACAATGGGATTAACTGACTTGTCAAAAGTCACACAGGAAGTCTGTGACAGGTCCTGAGAATTTTACTTATTAGGTAAGGTAATATTAAAAGCATGTCTACACTTACAGCATTGCAGCGTGGCTTGTGAAGACATTCTATGCCAACAGGAAAAAGCTCTCCCGTTGGCATAATAAAACCATCTCTGTGAGCAGCAGCAACTATGTTGACAGAAGAAGCTCTCCTGCTGACACAGCACTGTTCATACTGGTGCATACGTCAGTGTAGCTTATGTTGGTGTAACTTATGTCACTTGGGGTGGTTTATTCACACCTCGGAGTGACATAAGCTATAGTGTAGAGCAGTGGTTCTCAAAGCCGGTCTGCCGCTTCTTCAGGGAAAACCCCTTGGCCCGCGCCGCTTCTCGCAGCCCCCATTGGCCTGGAGCGGTGAACCACGGCCAGTGGGAGCCGCAATTGGCCAAATCTACTGACACGGCAGGTAAACAAACCGGTCTGGCACACCAGGGACTTTCCCTGAACAAGCAGCGGACCGGCTTTGAGAACCACTGGTGTAGACATAGCCAAAACTGTAAGATCTTTGGGGCATAGTCTATCTTTGTCATAGGAGTACAGTTACTCACTTGTATTAATGTTTACCATATCAGATTGTATTTACTGAACACTGAGCATCTCTGGTAGAACCCACAAAATGAGGCTACTTGTGCACCTACAGTAACTCACATGCCTACCATGTTTGACGGATCAGGCTGTAAAAATGCATGGAGATCCTGATAAAATTAGCAATAGGAAATTTTATCCTACAGTGTGTGTTTATGCCTGATTTGTCAATGGGGTTTTATAGCAAACATGCTAAAAGGGTCATGAGAGCTATGTTAGAGTGCAGAACTTATAGTAGCATGAAACGTGCTACCAGGAATCATGATGCTTCATTGGTTTCCGCTTTATTATACTGCTTCTTAGTAGTGTGTTTCTTTTGCAAGAGGACACATATCTAGCTTATTGAAGATGCAGGGTCCCTATAAAATATGCTCAATGTTCAACTTCTGACTTAAAAAAATCTTTAGTATTTATTTAGTACATGCATTTTTTTATTCTTATGAAAACCAAACAGATAAGATAAAATAAATTTTAACAGACACTTGACTAGTGCTATAAAAAATGTTTTCTGCTAATCCTTTGGTGAAGGTATATTGATTTTTAGAAAAAAAATCTTTCTATAATTAATATTCTTCAATATTGATTCTAATGCTTTGCTAGCCTTGACTATAAAACATTATGGCCTGGTTTCTGACCTATGTTTTGCTGTTATGCAAAAGCAGAAAGAGGCCAGAATCTAGAATTACTTTCAACATAGCAAAGGCAGCATGGTCTAGTGGATGGAGCACTGGACTGGAAATCAGGAAAACTCTGTTCTATTTTTGGGTCTACCAGTGACCTAATCTTAGACCTTGGGCAAGTCACTTCATTTCTCCAATTCTTTGTTCTCTTGTCTATTTAGATTGTAAACTATTCAGGCCAGGGACTGTCCCTCACTGTGTGTCTGTATAGTGTGGAGTGCAATGAGTCCTGGTTGGTACCTCTAGGTGCTCATGTAATACAAATAATGATGATAATAGAGAGGTCCCTTTCCTCCAATCCAGTAAGACAGGAAATTTCTCTAGTACTCCAGAGTTCTGGAAAAAAGACAGATCCCAACCTGGTCCAGGCACCATGGATTAAATTTTTCAAAAGAGCTAAGGGCTAGATTTCGAGAGTTCAGCATCAAGAATTAATGCCAGATTTTCAAAAGAGCTCAGTTTCCTCTTGGCACCTAGATAAGGGCCAGATTTTCCTTGGAACCAAGGAACTCCCATTTTGATGTTCATGAAATGATTTTTCAAATGATCTCAATGCCCAACTGGCTAAGTACTAAAAAAATTCTGGCCACTTATTTGCCTAAATGGGATCTGAGCTCTTTTGAAAATATATCCCTAATGTCCCCAAAAAGGTGGTTGTCTGATAAGGATGACGTCCATCTTTGTCTCCCTCCCAATGACAGGTATATGACGGTTGGTAGTATACATCCTCTAGTGGTGCACTCATCTTCTTTGTGGAGTGGCAGAGAAGTGTGCTTGGCAGCATGTCCCACAAGTCCACCCAATGAATTCCTGATCTGCACATAAGGATTCCTAATCAAGACAGGATGTTCCCACCAGAATCCTTGATACCTTGTAGCAGCAATAGCTGGGGTAAGAATTCAACTTGACATGTAATTAGGAAATCCTTATTACTTAGAGAAACCTCATTTTGATTCCTGATTAGTACAATACTGGTTGAACCAATGGTTTAAAAAATAACCAAGCAGACTCCCACTTAATTGGAGCATTATGTTTCTTGAAGTTATCAGAGCTTTGGCTGGTCTGGAACACTGGACTGACTGTCTGATTTCACTGTGATCGAGGGATCGCAATCTGGAAGACAGGTTTGGAAATTTTATTTCAACATTTAGGGTGAAATACTGCCCCTACTGAAATCAATGGCAAAATTCTCAATAAATTCCATGGGGGCAACTATTTCAACCCTAGATTTTCATTAAATTATACACTTAATGAAATGGTCTATGGAAATTTCAAATGTGGAAAAAGTGTTCCTATTGGTTGTTTTGTGAAATGTTGTCACTCTTAGTGTTTGTTGTTTGAAGAAGCATATAGGGCTACTGTTAAGGTTCCTTCCCCACTCTGAACTCTATGGTACAGAGGTGGGGACCTGCATGAAAGACCCCCTAAGCTTATTCTTACCAGCTTAGGTTAAAAACTTCCTCAAGGTACAAACTTTGCCTTGTCCTATTCTGCCACCACCAAGCGTGTTAAACAAAGAACAGGGAAAGAGCCCACTTGGAGATGTCTTCCCCCCAAAATATCCTCCCAAGCCTTACACCTCCTTTCCTGGGGAAGGCTTGATAAAAATCCTCACCAATTTGCATAGGTGAACACAGACCCAAACCCTTGGATCTTAAGAACAACGAAAAAAGCAATCAGGTTCTTAAAAGGAGAATTTTAATTAAAGAAAAAGTAAAAGAATCACCTCTGTAAAATCAGGATGGTAAATACCTTACAGGGTATTCAGATTCAAAACATAGAGAATCCCTCTAGGCAAAACCTTAAGTTACAAAAAGACACAAAAACAGGAATGTACATTCCATTCAGCACAGCCTATTTTACCAGCCATTAAATGAAACAGAATCTAACGCATATCTAGCTAGATTACTTACTAACTTTTTACAGGAGTTCTGAGCTGCATTCCTAATCTGTTCCTGGCAAAAGCATCACACAGATAGACAGACCCTTTGTCCCTCCACTCCAGCTTTGAAAGTATCTTGTCTCCTCATTGGCCATTTTGGTCAGGTGCCAGCGAGGTTATCTTAGCTTCTTAACCCTTTACAGGTGAAAGGGGTTTGCCTCTGGCCAGGAGGGATTTTATAGCATTGTATACAGAAAGGTGGTTACCCTTCCCTTTATATTTATGACAGCTACCAATGAAGAATTTACAGGAAATGCATCATCTTCAGTTATGTAAAGGAGTAGGAGGCAATACCTACAGTATAAGCCCAGGTGATAATATTTCATTAGCTTTTTTTTTTCAAGATGTATGTGTACTGTAGATGTCTCCTTAACTTCAATAATAAAATGTAAGAATGGGTGGAAAAGGTAGGTCTGTAGCTGGTTCAGGGTATTGGCTTGAGAAGAAAACACTGAATGTATTGGGTATTAGTTTGTCATGCGAGTGTAGGGACTCTTCACAAAGCAGATTTCTGGTATCAATGGCCTTGTTCTGAAATTTTAATAATCTTATTTAACCATGGACAAAAATTAAATTTGCATTAAAGCCATATTGGTTAGCAAAGCTGGAATACTGCATCGGTAGCAGGTGGAAAGCAGAAGTTTATCAGTTCTGTCCTTTCCAGTCATATCTCTGCTGTAGGAATTAATTATCAAAGATTATTGAGATATACCAATAAATTACAGGCCAAAACTATGTAAAATTAAACTATTGTGAGCAAAGAAGGCCTCACTAGTGAACGTAAGTTTCACTTGAATATTTTATTATCTTCTTGGCTCCCTTCCCTACCCATCTTTTTAATTAGCTTACTATTTATTTTGAGTTTTCTAATGATTTCCCCTTTGAAACAAAATATGTATCTTTCAATATTTAAAGCATGTCAGTTATAAATATTGGAATATCGTCTATTTGCTAAAACTTTCATTTCAGTGACTATAATTTTTTTGTCCAACTTCCTATGGCTGAACATGCTCTTCTGACTTTAAAATTCCCCCTTTAATGCTGATCTACATTAAGTGGCTAATGTGATGACTGCCATCTTGGGAACCTCCCTAGCTGAAAGTATGGGTCTCTACAACTTGATCTAAAGAGCAAGGCTCCATAGTTGGTGCTGTTACAGACCCACAATTTCAATGGATTGAGTGCAGAGGAAACATATTGCTCTGGAGAGAGGAAGTACATCCTGAATGTCAGGCTCACGTTAATTAGAATCTCAGACAATGCCACATTCATATGTTGGCTGCCATCTTGATTGACAAGAGGGCTTGAACCTCTAAAGCTGAAGCATGTCTCCACAGCTTGAGCTAAAGAGCCAGACTCTGTGACTGGCAGTTATAATAGATTTGCCTCATCTGTGGGTCAAGGGTATGTAACACATGATAACTAACACAAATTTCCTCTTTACCTGTAGATCATTTGTAGTCATGAAAAAGACTAAGATCAGGTTTCAGCCAAGCACTTAATCATATGCTTAAATTTCTCTTCACTAGCAAACTGTCAAACGTAATGGGAAAAGAGGACATAGAGAGAAATTCCTGGCAAAAAAACAAAAGTCTATGCAAAATCAGTAAATATATGCAGCATATTTGTAAACAGAAGAAGAATCTTTAAGGACTGCTTCATATCCACACCTGAAAAAATGTCCTTAGACATTAAAGGAAAAAGGGAAAGCCCTTGGGTATACTCTAATTCTGCAACTTGTTCCATCCAAACAGACCTTTGTGCTTGCACATAACAAGTTAGAGAAACAGTGCCAAAGAGGTAAATTAAGATGTCTGCTTCTCTTAAGAAAATAAGTGTTAGACTCTAGCTCATGAACATAGCTATACAACTCTTCATTTACCAGTCTGTCTGGGATCTCCCATTCTAAGGGAGGACTGTTGAGATGGTGAGGTAGTTCCAACAACATCTGGATTGCTCGTTTCTTCTTGACCCCAATGAATTTGGGCATAAGCCTGGATGTAAGATGGAGATGGCACTGTTATGGCTTAAAATCAGTCATCTACATGACATTTTTTTTCCCAATCCATCAATTACCTGATATGCTGTTGATGTGCCAGCAGACCATGGCAAGGTTTTTAGATGGAGGTTTTGTTTGTTTTGTTTTTTAAAGGCTTCTGTTTCTTTGATTTGGAGAGATTCCTAAGATGGGTAACTGTGCATTTGCTTTCTCCTTGAGAAGAGGACTGCAGATAATGTGGTTTGTTTGTTTGTTTTCTTTTAATGAAGGACTCTCAGCTTTGGAACTTGCTAAGACCCTCTAGGCTTAAAACAAGGCTATTTCTTATCCTAGGTTTTTTGAGATGGGTGCAGGTTAAAGAAAGTATAATAATAAACTGGTACAAGGAGATAAGGGTGATATTTCTAATAAGCTATTGGGGTGAGGGGAGTTTATATTTCATTTAGTTTATTCCAAATAAACAAATCTGTAGAAGAGAGTGGCCCACAAAGTGCTGTTCTCCTCTGGAAAGTGACCTGTGTAAAAATGGAACCTTCTTACACAACACGCCTACTCTGTCTGTGTATTCATTGTCACTTCTGCTGATGTTGCTGACTAAAAAAATATGTTTTTACTACTCTTTTCCTTCTGTTGGTACTGCAAAGTCAATACAACTCAAACAGAGCGAGCTGGATTCTACTGCAGCTTGTGTTACAACCAATAGAATTAACTACTGGTTAAGGCCCTATTACAGAATCAGCTAGAAGAAGATAGTTTGACTTTCAGATTCAGTGGTGAATTTGCAGGGCTGACAGCTCAAAAACCATATTTTTACTTGAAAATCAGGAATATTTGATCTTTAAGTATTTGATAGACAGGACCACATACTTCCATTCTTACAGTCACTTTTCTGATTGGATCTGTATTTTAATAGTACGTGTAGCTTGAATTGATAGCAATAGCTGGTACCGTGATGTTTTTTGTGGCTGGCAGTGCTTGATTATATAGAGAGACTAAACAGAAACTACACACAAGCTTTGGAGGGTGTGGATTATGTGTTTGTTTTTTTAAATATCTACAACTTCCTGGGCAGAAGTCAGAGTTCATGAGCACTGGTGACTCACTATAATGCTGCATAACCTATAGCTGCATATCTTACTGAAATTATTTTATTCATACATTTTAAAACATTTGAATGATAAATTTGTAATCGGAAAGTGTAATAGAAATTTTTTCTGTGTAGACCATTTTTTTTCCAAGTGTCTATTAACCTAACTTTATCACTTAATTACAAGGTTATATTAATCCTGTATGGCTTAATGAAATTTGTATGAGGTTTATACAATTACTGACCATGGATTTAACAATTATTTCTTATAACATTTACCTTTTATTGAGTAAAATATGCATTTTTGAGTGAACACATTATTCTGGCATCCCCTGATACCTTCTGCAGTAATTTCCATTGATTGGAGTGCATGTGCTGGTGAGAACAGAACTGATCCACTGTACTGAGTCAACAAGACGCTCATCATATTAACAGATGTTTTTATTTTCACGTAGCAATAGGAGCTTTATGGGCCATTGTTTTCCTTTTCTCCCAGAAGGACATGTCAGTATGGTTATAATTTAAAATCTGGATGTTCTGTTACAAGTCCAAAAGCTCCCTGACCAAAATTGAAGGTATATAGGCTACAATCCTCTGAGACACTTGTAATCAGTTTAATGAATTTGTCCTTAATCACTTACAGAATTTGTCCTTAAGAGACTACTGTGGTTGGGAAAAAAAGATTATTCATGATAAAATGTGTTTAACTGATTTGCCCTTGAACAAAGGACAACAGCTAGTGCATATCATGTTCAAACTCTTTCCATATGGACACATCACACCAATGTCTGAATGCCAACAAAGAAAATAATATTAATTTGGTAGAGGCTCTCCTTCCCCCTCATAAAAAATGTTTGTTTGTGGTGTCAAGTTCATTAGTACTAAACTTTTACTATCAACTGTTTCTCAGTTTGTCAAGTACAATCCAACTGTGGTGAAGCCTCCATGGGTGCAATTGATTGGTTCACATTTTTTTGCCTGTTCATTCCCAAAGCTTACTGAAAAGCTTTTTTGTTTGTAAATTAGGATGGTAACCTCACCAGGTTGCAGATAAATCTTGATTTTGCCTAGGCCAGCTAAACTATGAAATATATCTGTGGTCTTCTGGCACGCATTAAATGGATTAAAAGATGGGTAACTGAAAGGTCTCAAAAAGTAATTGTAAATGAGGAATCATCAAGCGGGTGTGTTTCTAGTGGGATTCTGCAGAGGGTTGGTTCTTGGACCTATGCTATTTAACATTTTTATCAGTGACCTGAAAGGAAACCTCACTTATTGATGGCCTGATAAATAATGAGGAGGACAGGGCACTGACACAGAACAATCTGGATCACTTGGTAAACTGAGCAGAAGCAAACAATATGCATTCCAATATGGCTAAATGTAAAAGTATGCATCCAGGAACAAAGAATGTAGGCCATACTCACATGATGGGGGATTCTATCCTGGGAAGTAGTGACTCTGAAAAAAGATTTGGGGGTCCTAGTGGATAATCAGCTGAGCATGAGCTCCCAGTGAGATACTGTGGTCAAAAGGGCTAATGCAATCTTTGGATGCATAAACGGGGGAATCTTGAGTATGACAAGAGAGATTATTTTACCACTGTATTTGACACTGGTGTGACGGCTGCTGGAATATTGTGTCCAGTTCTGGTGTCCACAGTTCAAGAAATTTGTTGAAAAATGAGTTCAAAGAAGAGCAACCTGAATAATTAAAGGATTAGAAAACCTGCCTTGTAGTGATAGATTCAAGATGCTCAATCTATTTATTTTAACAAAGAGAAGATGAGTGAATTATAGTCTGTAACTACTTACAAGGGGAACAAATATTTGATAGTGGGCTCTTCAATCTAGCAGAGAAAGGTGTAACATGATCCAATGGCTGGAAGTTGAAGTTAGACAACTTCAGAGTGGAAATAATGCATAATTTAACAGTTTTAACAATTTTAAAATTAAGATTTAATGTCTTTCTAAAAGGTTATTATTAGGAAATATTTTGGGGAAGTTCTGTGGCCTGTGTTATATAGGAGGTCAGACTAGATGATCCCGGTGTCCCTATCTGACCCTGGATTCTCTGAATTTATTGTTCTGGCTCAACCCAGGAAGTGCAATGTGAATATTTAAAATAACAGGGTACATTAAAGTGAAAATAAAATAAGAAATCCTCCATGTGAACAGTAAAAAAATTCAGTTCAAGACATGGGGTAAAATTTTCAAAAGCACTGATGACCCATTGATGTTCAGTAGGACTTCAGTGCTTTTGAAAATTTTACCCATGATTCTAACTATCCTGGATTCAGTTCACCAACCTCAGCACAAACTTCAGCTAGACCACTATGCTTGACTAGAAAGGAGACAAAGGACTAGGTTACCACATCAGTTACAGGATTGTAATTCCGCTGAAGTTAATGGAAGTCAGAATAAAATTTGTGTGGGAGAGATTGGAATCAAAGCCAGCCTAGTTTGGAAAATGTTGGTACCTAACATCATTGAGGAAAAATGCTAGCATTATGCCACATCTTAGACTGTTTTTCAGACTGGCAAAAAGTGGAGGAATTTTAACAATGGAAATGTGTAACAGCTTTCCTTCAGAGCAATATTAATTTCTTGCATCACATGATATGTCTGTATCATTGCAATTGTTTTGGACAGGCAACATGGTGATTTTAGCATTTGTCATAAATGGAACTAAATTGAAAATATGAAAAATATTATACATGGACTCCTTAGCTTTCTCTATAAGGTGTCACAAATGGGGGAAAGGAAATAATGAGCTTGCACATGAAGTTTTCTTATCGTTCTTCCCCTGATGATTGGATGCGACTTCCCTGTGGAACTGTCAGGGAGTCTAAAACCAAGGGTTTCCATATTTCCCCACTATAGGAGCCAGTAACAGTATTTTCTGGGGGGGGGGGCTGCAGTGGCTTTCCAGTACTATGGAGTCATGTCCAGATCCCCACTCCAGCCTGTTGGCTGTCACTGCTTGCAAATTCGGAGCCTGTCACAGTATCACTTGATGCACCTGTCTGTGTGTAGGTGGGGCCTTGCTCCACACAACATCTTGACCTGCCCCCTTCCTAGTCCTGACACTGCTGGACTCAGAGCCTCAGGGTTCACCCCCTTGCCCTGGGACTCTCCTTTCCTGCCCCCAGTCATGCTGGGATCCTCTCGCTTCCTGTTCCTAGAAAGCTCTGCTCAGGAGCCAGCACTCAGAGCTTAGGTTGACTAATCAAACTCCACCTGCTTGAAATTCAAAACGCAAGCAGGGCTCTCACCCTACAATGCCGCACCCTGCCTCCAGCACTGCCAGACAGAGAGAAATTTGGGGGTGCTGCACCCACCATGCTCTTCACCATGGCTTCCTGCTCCCCTGGATTCCTCCTGCCATTTATTGTGATGGATCCTACAGGAGCTAGCCACTTCTCTCAAAAATGTTCCACAGCCCAGATGGGTAGGGAAGGGACAAGCTAATTCTGACTCTGCAATCTTTAAGTTACCTAAGTCCTGTGGTTCTTGGGAGGGAGGTTGGGGGTGGGAGAGACAATGCTGATGACCATGGCTTTCTCCCCCAGCCCCGTCCCCTGCTGTTCCCTACTGCCTTCTCCCCCAGGGCAAAGCTCAACCTTGGAGAACCCCTGTGGATCAGTTTCCATGGGGTCAGGTTAAGGGAGCATGCTATGAGGGTGACAACTCCCATTCCTCATCCAGGAGAGAGCTTTTGGATTTTTGTACCTTCTGACCATGGAGGTGAAAGATGACTTGTGTCTTGATAGTATATTGAAGGGCTGTGTGTGGGTCTTCAGAGGAGGTATGGGCTGACTGGTTATGAGACATAGGGAAATACTTTCCAATGTTTCCTTGTGAATGAGACTGGAGTATTCTGGTTGTGTGTTGTGGTGGTTGTGGTTTTTTTTTTCTTTTTTTCCCCTGGCTTTATCTGAGCTCTGTATTGCAGATCTGTGTATGAAGGAGCGCTTAGCGGAGCAGCGATTGCACAACACTGTATATTTCCATTTCATTTTCACGCATCCTTGACCTCTTGCTGCAGTGATTTTGCATATTCTTTAATTTAATAAGATGTCCATAGAGAAAGAAGTAGAAAAAGTGCTTTTGTTTTTTTAATGTAGCTATAGAGTGTCAAGTAATATTTGAAACGCTAACCACTGAGTTCCTTGTCACTCTGCTGCGTCAATGCCACAGTCACATGCCCTCCAGTTTGTGAAATATAAACATTTTTCTTTGAAGATCTTGTAGTGCCTAAGGTGCTGTGTGAAATTGTGTTAGGCCCTAGCCCCTTCTTACCAACAGTGGGAATCGCTTCCGTCGTTGGTTTCTCTGGCTTCTGTCAATAACTCCCCAAGGCATGGGACCTTCTGCACTGGGAAGCCAATCAGAGGGCAGAGGCACAAGATAATTGCAACCTTGCTTCACAGGGAGTCAAAGCTATCCCTCTGCCCCAGAAGTGAGGAGTATTGTCCAGGAAATTAGGTGTGGCCATCCCTGCAAATCCCCCAGCTGAGAGCGCCTTTAGAGCCCTGACTGTAAGGAGTGCAGGCAGTGTTTGTACTGCCATGCTCCCTCATGTGCTCATCTAGGGAAGAAGGTTCCATGCCTTGGGTGTTTACTGAAGCTCATTTCCCTCTGGTTGGTGTAATTTGTGCAAGATCTACAGTGTTTCTATTGTATTTTCTGACAGAGAAACTGCATTTGTTATGGCTCAGAATACTTTTTGTGACTAAATTCCTCTGAATGCACAAGTGCACACACACACTACCACCACCTTGGACATGTAGGCTGTAATCCAAAGGAATCATAAGCAAAACCCTCTGGGGTCTTTGTACCTCTTGGAATAGCAGTCACTTTCTCCTATTTTGTTCTGCCTTTTGATATGTCAGGTGCTCAAGGAGGTACCATTGACCTGCACTGTCTGAACCTGAATTGGGGTATACAGTGCTAAAATATGCTCCCACCCCAGTCTATCCTCTACCACCTTCATAAATAAAACATTGTCTAGGTGTAACTTCAGTATGAGGGTTTGTTAAAGTAACTCTCAGCTGTAGATGACTGCCATTAGTCTAAAAAAGAAAAGGAGTACTTGTGGCACCTTAGAGACTAACCAATTTATTTGAGCATAAGCTTTCGTGAGCTACAGCTCACTTCATCGGATGCAAGCTTATGCTCAAATAAATTGGTTAGTCTCTAAGGTGCCACAAGTCCTCCTTTTCTTTTTGCGAATACAGACTAACACGGCTGCTACTCTGAAACCTGCCATTAGTCTGTTGCTCATATAGTTTGCAATTATTACAAGTAGGTATGTGTGTGTGTGTGAGATTTTGTATATGATTTCCATTCTGTGTATTTATTTGATGACTTTTTGTCAGTCATACACTACATGTGTTTATAACTGTAGACATTCATAGGATCAAGCAATTAACAAAATTACCTTTTAAAAAATGAACCCCTTTCAGATTAATATGAATATACTTTGTAAACAGTTATGTTATATACATGACAATAGGCAAACAACATAAATCAAAAATATACAAAATAAAAAACTATTTTTTACTTTCTTATATCAAACAAAATACCCAATTTACATACTATGCAAATTTAGCCAGACCCATCAATTGAAATGTTCTGGAAACTCACAAATATCTCCATCTTTAAAAAAGGATGGAAACTGTAAATCTTTCAACCCTACTCAGACATACACAGAAGTTCCCATTACTTCCCATCGAGCAACATTCTCGTCCAGTGGCCTTCAACCTTTCCGGCAATTGGAGGTAAGAATGATTGTTTTCATGGGTTGTAAGATTAAGGAAGCATTATCTAAAGCATCTAAAATGAGAAAAATACTATTTATAAAAGCATATGGTACAAGACAAAATAATTCCTTGAAATTATTAATAGAATCACAGATCTCCACTTCCCATGGAGAAACTCATGGATGGGGAAGGAAAGCCCATCTTCCCCGCAATGTACACCTTTGCACAGGAGTGTCCCCTTGCACACAACGCATACCTTTGCATAGGAGCAGGTTGAGGGCCACTAAGTGTGGAGGAGACACAGTTTTCAACCCAGTGGTTCTGTGAAATCATGAGAAAAGGGACCCACCAAGATGTCTAAAGTCAGTAGCTGTTTGCAGGAATGGCTGCCTCTCTACACAACTCAGTTCTACTGCTTTAGACCAGGTTTCTTCAATAACCACTTCAGAAGTGACCCAGAGGGAGTTAATAGGCTCCAAGCTCCTCTTAACTCCTGAACATTTTCTTTAAGGGTTGTACTTGGATTCAGTGGTGATGAGGTCATACATAAACCTAGATGGTACCATGGAGACCAATCAGCCCCATGTTCCAATCCCTCTCCCTGTCCTCAAAGCTCTACTGAGTCAGATATTTTCCATTCAAATGTAGCCTCCTTCCCATCACATGGCACCGTTTGGGAAAAAAAGTAATCAAAATCAGTCTTTTTTTTAAAAAAAATACTGGCTTTATTTTTGAGGTGCAGTCCCCATGTGGCATGCTTTGAAATAGCATAGGAAAGTCTGGGACTGGGGCGGGGAAGAGGGGGAAGTATCTTCATGCTAAGCATGAATGGAAAAAAATGGGAAGAAAAAAATCTTCAGTTGCTGTAATAGTTGAATTCCCATTTATGAAAAGTTTTGTGTGCTTTCCATTAAAGTAAAGGGGGGAGAGAGAAGAGCAGAAAGTTAATGAACTGGCTTTTGATCTACAATAACTCTTTATATAGTTTTGCTCCACATCTTTATTTCCTTTCACTGGTATTTATACAGAAGAAATTAAAACAATCATAAAGCTCTGTTCAGGGTGGGAAATAAGAAGTTTTGTTCTCTACTTCTGCAACTTTTGTGTTTTAAAAAAAAAAAAGTCTTAGTCCTGCCTTAAATTAGTTGGTGTGTTCATGATTGAATAATCTTGTTTAAGAGGAAAAGAAAAAGGAGTGGGTGAGAGCAGAGAAGGAAGAATATAAATCAAATAAGATTGCAAACTCTTTGGGACAAGGACTATCTCTTGTTAGTGTACATATCTACAGCACCTACCACAAAAGGCCACAAGCCCTGATAGGATCTCTGGGTGCTGTTTTAATACTACTATGAATAATAAAGATGGTAAGTGCACATAGATCTGAATCTTCAAATGCACCTTCCCAAGGGACAGTGGTTTGAAGGAACAAACTCCAAGTGCTGGGTAAGTCAAGATGCATTAATTCAACTCTAATAATGGTTCTGTCTGTTATTCTCAAATGTAGCTGCAGTGCTAAGAAGTGAGCAGCAGTCTCTGGGGTGGGAGCAGGACCGACCATCTAGCACTTAAGCTTAGTCCATGCTTTTTACACTTTCAGTTTGCCTTAATCAATATTATCCATGTGACAATCACAGCCAACAGAGTGTTTGAGTCGGCTAATTTTGTTGTTGCCCTTATTGCAGAGGAACTATGGTTATCATGCCCATTAGAAATGTCTTCTTTTCAGATGTTAAACTTTACTTCAAGAATTCACCAGGCGTCTACGTCATACAGATGGTTTCACTTCAACTATTTTTTTGTTTCTAAAATGCAATTTTCAAAAATGAATGTATTTAATCTGTACTGTGATGTTTATCATTCCTTTTATTGCGAAAGGAAATTTTGGATTAACAAGAGTTCAGATGTTTAAATTTTAAACATACACACTGTTGTTCAAGTAAAAATCCTTTTGAAATTTACTAGCTATACAGTTAAATCACTTTGTGCTGTTATTCCCATCAGATCAATCAGTTAAACATAGGCAGGCTGGGCCAGTACTTGCATTGGTGACCTTCCCACAACAGACATGTGGTAGAGGAATTGATATAGAAGACTCTGTACGTGGCAGTCTTCTTTTAGAGTCTTTCCAGAGCTAAAGTCCCTGCATAATGTTAGACAAAACTGTGCTTCTGGAAGCTGCTCTCTTTCAAACTGACCCTCTAAAAATAAGGTTTTGATCCTGAGTATTTATTAACACTCCTATGGGACACTTCAGAAGAGTAGATGTATTAATCCTAGCATCCTAACCAATTTTCACATTAGTTAATTACATTCTGTGTACCTTAATTTCCCCTGCAGTGTCAATTATATATTATTTCCTTTCCAAAAACTGTACAATTACTGTGCACTTATAAATGACTGCCACATTTCCTAGTGGAGATTGTACATTTCAATGAATTTTGATATTCATAATTAAGGCTGCAAGTCTTTAATGGAGGTCACAGAAGTCATGGATTTCATGACTTTCCAGGACCTCTGTGACTTCCGCAGATGCAGTGGCTGGTGAAATTGACCCCAGAGCCACCCGAACAGCTGGAGCAGCCCTGGGGCCAGCCACACTGGCCACTGCTCCGGCGGCCCCAGGCAACTGGTCCCGAGCATTGCCCCAGAGCAGCAGTGGCGGGGGCGGAGGAGCAGCGGCCTGGGCTGCTCCCCCCCCAGGGCTTCCATTGAAACACAGAATAATGCCACCATGGGAACTGTTCGCAAAAAGAAAAGGAGTACTTGTGGCACCTTAGAGACTAACCAATTTATTTGAGCATGAGCTTTCGTGAGCTACAGCTCACTTCATCGGATGCATACTGTGGAAACTGCAGAAGACATTATATACACAGAGACCATGAAACAATACCTCCTTCCACCCCACTCTCCTGCTGGTAATAGCTTATCTAAAGTGATCACTTTGGATGGGCTATTACCAGCAAGAGAGTGAGTTTGTGTGTGGGGGGGCGGAGGGTGAGAAAACCTGGATTTGTGCTGGAAATGGCCCAACTTGATGATCACTTTAGATAGCTATTACCAGCAGGAGAGTGGGGTAGGAGGAGGTGTTGTTTCATGGTCTCTGTGTATATAATGTCTTCTGCAGTTTCCACAGTATGCATCTGATGAAGTGAGCTGTAGCTCACGAAAAGTCATGCTCAAATAAATTGGTTAGTCTCTAAGGTGCCACAAGGACTCCTTTTCTTTTTGCGAATACAGACTAACACGGCTGTTACTCTGAAACATGGGAACTGTTGTGATCCAAGTGTGCAAAGCCATAAATCGATTTCTGCCAAGAAGTTTAGTGACTCTGGGCAACGTGCAGGACACAGTGGATGGTTTTGCCATGATGGGGTTCCCTAACTGGGTTGGAGTGATAGACGGAACACATCCCTATTTTGACATCCGACCACCTTGCCAAAGAGTACATAAACTGAAAGGGATACTTTTCAATGGTATTGCAAGTGCTGGAGATCACAGGGGGCATTTCACTGACATCAGTGTGGGCTGGTCAGGCATGTGTCATACACCTTTCAGCTTTAGGAACACAGGTCTGTTCAGAAAGTTGCAATCAGGGACGACTTTCTTTCCAGATCACAAAATAGCCATTGATGTTGAAATGCCAATAGTGATCTTGGGAGACCCAGCCTACCTGTGGCTCCCATGGCTCATGGACCCATGCACCGGCCACCTGGACATGAGTAAGGAGCAGTTCAACAATAGGCTGAGCAAGGGCAGAATGGTGGTGGAATGTGTCTTTGGATGTTTAAGGGTCACTGACACAGTTTGCTTTCTAGGCTAAACCTCAGTGAAAGTGGGGCATGGAGGCAGTTAGGCTGGCAGCTAATTTTGAGCACCCAGATACCAGGGCAATAAGAAGAGCCCAGGAAGGAGCTCTGTGTTTCCAGGAGGCTTTGAAACCCATTTCAGTAATGAGCCATAGTAGTGCGCGCCGCTTATCTGTGTTGTGCGTTCCCATACCATCCACTCCGTTGCACCAGTTTCCCTGTACCTCCATCCCCTCTCTCATGCTTGGAATAAATAAAGAGTATTTCATTCTCAAAACATTGACTTTTATTGCACAAGCAAAGAAACTGAAAGAACAGGGAAATAATTTAACCTTGGGCAAACAATGTTTGTAAAACTGGGAGGGGAGAAACGAAATCAGCTTTTCTGTGAAAGCACAGAAGTCTTGCCCATCAAAGTCTTTGAATGGCCTCCTTTTATTCTTAGTACCCACCCCCGGTGTAGAGTGGAAGGGATACTGCACCTCCCCCCACCCAGAACATTTGCAGGAGGAGGATTGGGAACAGGTCCCTGTTTACAGGCTGTGTACAAGGCAACCATTGTCAGTGCATACGCTGGGTCTGCCATGGTGAGTATGGCCTACTGGCATGGGTGACGGGCCTTGTGCTGCAACTTGTGGAAAACCCACATTGGGCATGCAGGTGGACAATATCCCCGCTCCTTAGCAACATGGATATTGCTTTGAGACCAGGGACCAGCAAGTCTGGAGAGGGCTGCAACCATGAGACAACACAAGATGTCCCCCTCCCCCCACACTTCTCTTAATGCTGCTGATAATAGTCATTACCCTGGACTTTCAGAATCTGAGGTAAACACCGATCCCTGCCACCCAACCCACCAGCATGTTAGGGAAATCACCATGGGTGGGTAATCATATGCTCTATTTTTGCGGTATGAGCACATGTGATGAGAACTTCTACCATCTCCCTTAGGTGACCCTATGTGATATCAGTCTCTTGAGGGTAACAGAGTTGCATGGGAGCAGATGCTGCAAGCATCTGGGTACAGACCTGGTCTTTATTGTGCTGTGCTGTGTACCGCCATGATGCCAGCAGAATTAATACTGTAATGTCTCCCATTCTCCTTCTCCTCCTCCTCTTCCTTTTCCAGAATGTCCTCCTCATTGTTGCCTAAGGTGGCCTGGGACTCAGACTCCCGGCAAGTATCCACACTGTGTTTGGGGGTAGTGGTGGGGTCGCTGCTGAGAATCGGATGCAGCTCGGTGTCGAAGTGGCATATCTGTGGTGCAGAACCAGAATGACTGGTCACCTCCCTTGTCTTCTGGTGCGCCTGCTGAAGTTCTTTGATTTTACTGCTCCATGTCCCTGATGTAGCTCTTCTCCCCAATGCCCCGCACAATCTTTTCATAGTTGTCTACATTTCTTCAGCTGGATCGGACCTGTGCCTGTACAGACTCTTTTCCCCATGGACCAATAAGATCCACCACATCCTGTGTACTCCAGGCTAGTTCGCGTTTGGGGTGTTGAGTCACCATGATTAGCTGGACTGGCAAGCGCTGCATGCTGATCAAACAGGAAATGGGAATTCAAAAGCTCCTGGAGTTTTAACAAGGGAAGGATTGTTTCCTGTGTACCGGGCTGCTGTGCAGCAGAGTTGAAAACGATCTCCAGACCGGTCACAGCGGAGCATTATGGGACACCTCCGGGAGGTCAGTTCAGTCAGACTTACACAACACTACGTATGTGATGCCTCTCTGTTGACCCATCAAAATTGAATTAGGTGCTATGCATCTTGTGGAGGTGGAGTAATTAAGTCGATATTACAGGCGAGTTAGGTCAATGGAAAGGACCTGGTAGTGTAGATGCATACATTATTAGGTCATCGTAAGGCAGCTTCCATCAACCTAAGTTTGTAGTGTAGACCAGACCTAAGTTTCTGTTGTAGGTCAACAAGACCCAACTTTTTTTCCATTAGAAGGTTCTGTTTAATCAAAACCAACATGTTCTGCACAATATATCCGTTTCAAAGCAAAATTTATAGACCATTTTTCATGTCTCCCACAACCCGTGTGATTGTCCTAATGACCAGGCTCTTGGCTATTCTGGGGTGGATCTCTCTCATGGGTTTCCCCCTCCCTCCAATAAAAAAAATTCATAAGGTCTTATTTTCATTCTACATCAAAACTACACAAATGTGACTTGTGAGTCATTGAAGGAAAATATACACAGCTCCACATGATATTTTTTTATAGAGAAAAGTCACACTTTAACATACGCCTAGGTCTAGGGCTCTCTTTCTCTTCTTTTTGTTCTTTAACCAATAGATTAGACTACTCCTCTACATCTTGGCACCACTGGAAAACTAAGCTAGTATGCCCATTTGGCAAACAGTGCTTCACACAGAGCACATTACACATATGCTATGTAGTTTTCACTGGCTGCTGATTAATTTTTGGATGGAGTTTAAGGTGTTGGGCTGTGCCTACAAAATCCAGCTGATTTGGGTCCTGGCTTGTGGACTGCCCATATGATGCTGCCACAGCTGAAATCAGTAATGTGACTCAAACCATCAGTTCCCTGACTTAAGAGGGAGGAGGTGGGTGGTAAGTCACTTTCTGTGAAGGGACTTTTTCTCTGAAATTCTCTTGCTCCTTGTTCTGTCAAAGCCCAAATTTACTGACACAAAGGACTCTGCAAGGCTCGTCATAATGTTGGAGGGGGACTTGTAAGTAGGGCCGGTGGTGGACAGAAGTGAGTGGTTTTTATTATATTCTATCTTTTGTGTGGGATAGATTTAATGATTAGCAAGATAAGTCATTTGGAATAGGTCTTTTGATTAAAAAAAAAAATTTCTTGATCCCCTAGGTTTCCTTTGGTGTCCGTCCTCATGTTATTGTACAATGTTAACCAGAGTACACCTTGCCTTGAACTTTAGAGAATTCTTCCTTATTCTCTATCTTCATCAATCTTATAATCAGACAAGTAATTTTCCATACTGACAGCAAATGCACTTGCTACAAATTCCTAATTTCAGTAATTCAGAAATATGTTTTCACATTTGAAGAGTTGTCAAATGAGATTTTGATACACCTGTCAGATCAGACTGGCTAACGTGAATAGACAAAATATTGTAAAACTACCTCTCTTTATTACAACACACACATTTTGTAATGTCTATTTGTATATATTTACAGCATACTTATTGTATGGTGTGTAATTTTCAGAGATGACATCAAATGATATGAATATGGAAAATATCCATGTATTTAATAAATAATAGTGATGATGACTGATAATAATAGTAATATAATAATAACACCTAGCTCATTGTGTGGCATTTTCATCTGTGGATCACAAAGCACTTTAGAAAGAAGGGCAGTATTATTAGTCTTATTTTACAGATGGAGAAAGTGAGGCACTGAGAGATGAAATGACTTGCCCAATGTCATACAGCAGGCCAGTGGCAGAACCAGGAATAGGACCCAGGACTCCTGAGTCCCAGCCCAGTGCTCTGTAATAAATATTGAAACAACCAGATTCTCCAATTTTAAATAATATTTTATTTTAAAGGCAAATGGTCAAATATATAGACATGGACCCTATGCTCTTCCATTACATCGCGACTAAAATAAAAATTATGCAAAAACTGAAACAACCAAAAAAAAAAAGGAAGGCACATAAAGGTCTGTTTTATGAAGATTAACACACTTATTGGATTGGTGTCTAAGTTGGAACATGAGTAGTCTCATTGGCTTCAGTGGGTTTACTCACAGCCTTAGTCAGATGTAATTAAGAACTTTGCCGAACTGAAGCCCTAAAGATCATCAATTCAGAAAGCCCACAAGCTAGCTTCCGAACCCAGCGACAAAATTCAATTAAAGCATTAAACAGATGCCCAAAATTAAAAATAAAAAAATAAATTATGCCAAACACACTGAGCGCAAATAATAGTAACTACCACCCTTAATAAATCATATTACATAGCCTATAAAATTTCTGTATGCAAATTCTCCTTTATTAAATCAATTTGATGGGGAGGACTGTTTTTAATAAAGTATAATGACTCAGAACTCTTTTAACACTTTTCCTCAGGCAACAAAGGAATTTACCATGTGTTTCAATGAGACATTTCAAATCTCAGGCGTTCCAAATTGTACAAACTTCACCAGCATTTTAAACATCCTGAAACCAACCTAACCACATTCAAAGATTTATCTGTTGCTTGAATGCGCTAAAATTCTACTTACAAAAAGGTGAAATGACGCTCACTCCCTATAGCAAAACACAAACCTATACAAAATGGAAGTGATGGGAGATACTTTCATCAAACTGTACAAGAAAGTCATGGGAAAACTACCAAAATTAAACTGGACATAACAGCGCTGCAAATTAAGGCCCATCCCATCCATGACATATTCATGCAAGCAGAATCTTACACTCATAGACAGCTGCATTCATTTCATCTATTCATTTTGGTGCCTTACTGCTTATTTAAAATCCAAGCAAGTGGCGTTTTACTTTGGAGGACCGATTTCTTTGATTGGTGTCTTAGATATGCGAAGGAGAGAACATGCAAAGAAAATTCCTGTCTTTCCCCTCTCCTTCCCATGGAACTGATGCTCCAGCTCAGGGCCTGGGCTATTCATAGTCCTTGTACTTACCTGAATGCAAGCAACAACCATGCTCCCTGTCTGACTTGGGTAGCTCTGAGTACCAGTCTAATATCTTAAAGCTGCAACAGAGTCCTTTATTAAGTTGTTATATATTTCTATTTTTCCCATGTTATTTATAATTTGATTATATGTTTTCTATTTCACTAACATTTTATTTTCATTCAGACTAATTGCTGTGTGGTTGCGTTCCTCTTATACTCCAATTATTGCTGTTCTTTAGAGGCACAACCCGTATCGAAGTATCTGCATTCTGCAGTTTCTTTTGTTAAATATACTTTTACGTTAATTGCCTATAGCAAACAAACTGAAATTATCACATTGGGGTCCTCTGGTAAGATCATTCTTCTACTCTAAGACCATTGTATTCTAGTCTCTTAATACTACTAAGGTCCATAATTAGCACACCCCATCATAAACACATTTTGAGACAACTCAAACATATTTTGTATTCAGAAGCAGACTTCTAGAGGGAACATGCTGTATATATATATCATTGCTTTAAAAGGACAGTACATAAATCTTAAAGGGCAACTAAGAAAGCCAGTGAGGCCTTTAAAAGCAACTAAGCAAACTATCTGTTAAGTGAGGCTAAAATACCATACTCTATTATAACTTTGTAGATGAGCCTTGTAATATGGAGTAATTGCATACCTTTGCAGGTCAGTTTAAATTTTGGGTTAATTGGTAAAAACCCAAAGGGCAGATGTATATGTTAGTTAGAGGAAGGGTCACATGGAAAAGAAACAAAACTCTCTTAAGCTCATTACACACAAAAAATTGAAGTTGTCAAAATATTTGGTTGGGAGAAACTATGCTGAAATTTAAAACATTATGGACTCTATGTAGAATGTTTTTGGATTATTCGTTACTATTATTATTTTATTTTATTGATGGACTACTTCTGGCCTGAACATACTTTCCTTGATATAGTGTTTTGGTACGTTTGAGAAAGGTAGGCAATTCTCAATTTTAGAGTGGGGGCATGTGCTTTATTGTATAGCTACCAATTACTAATCCTTTGGAGTGTGACAGGAGCAGATGGGGTGGGGGGGAGTGTAGAAATCTTTGATGAGGGAATGTGACCTGCTGGGTCTTAATCTATCAGAAAAGAAAATTGAATGAACTTGTTAGAAAGATTACAAAGAGATTGATCACTTATGTCATCGATATGTATGGTGCTCTGCTTTGAAAAACTGGAGCACTAACATATACAGTCACTGAATGCTGTTGAAAAGGAAACATGAAATAATTACAGTACAAACACTCCTGTTTTGTTGCTTCATCATGTCATTGCTCCACTGAGGCTTGCTTCATTTTGACAGAGAGCAGCCGTGTACTGATGCAGTTTCATGCTGCTCTGTGCTTGTGTGGCTCTTTCACGTTCCATTTGATGCGTTAGTTGATCTCTCTTTTCCCTATTCACTCATGTCTTGTTCTTACTATTCTCCTCCTCCAAGAGGTGTTTATATCCTGAGGACTTCTTTAAAGATGCATCAGAAAGGGAAGAGAGAGAGAGAGGGGCTGGGGAGGGGGAGGGAGGCTGAGAGTAGATTCTAAATAGTGGAGTACTGGATACTTCACCAATTACCCACAAAGAGTGAAACCACATATACAGTTATGAGGCAGCATTAAGAGAGGTACTGGATGATTATATAGCCCTTGACTTCTCATACTGGGGCAAATTCTCAAACTGAGCTTTAAACTACAGGCATAATTGCACACTGTTAGTTACAAGCAAATCAGGTAGACTCCTAATTATCCAATTTGCACTGAAGTGACCTAAAAAATCTTGGCACGGGGTAGCTTGTTTCCTGCAGAGGTGATGCATTGCATATGATTTAAGTCAAAAGTTAGTCATGACTCTATCATTATTTATTATTTGTATTACTGCAGCACCTGTAGTCATGGACAAGGACCGCATTTATGCGAGGCACTGTATAACCATAGAAGAAAAAGATGGCTTGTGCATATCTGTTTTTGTGATCTTCACAGTGACATTTTGATAGGCTTCAGAAGACTTTGTATAGAAATATTTTATATACTACTCTGGGACAGAGGTAAAGTATTCATATTTACAAGGGAACACAGGAAAACTATGAATTAGGACAAGAAAGGGCTATCAAGCAAATAGATGTCACTGTTAAAGTAGGTTTCAGAGTAGCAGCTGTGTTAGTCTGTATTCACAAAAAGAAAAAGAGTACTTGTGGCATCTTAGAGACTAACAAATTTATTTGAGCATAAGCTTTCGTGAGCTACAGCTCACTTCAGAGTAATTATTAGAGCTAGCATAGGGAGCAAAAAGAGTGAATTGTGTACAAATAGAAACAAGGGACTAATAGGACTGCCCCAAAGTAGATGTGTGCAAGACTCTTCATAAATCTCTGCCACTACACATCAGGTCTGACTTGCAAACACCCCGGCTTTTTCAGTGTTGGGCCTCTCATGAGCAGGTACTACCAAATGAGTTAAATTATGCCAATTTACATGTTAGTCTTCCAAAGTGAGCAAATGGAAATTAGAATGAAACCTGTGATCTAAATTAAAATTTTAATTTTGTGCCTCCAGAGGTGAAAAGCTACCTGACTGGCATACTCAGTGGATATATATATAATTTTATGCCTAAGGAATACCAGAATTTTTTCAAATAGCTCTTTTTCATTGTGAGTGAAACATCCTGAATATTTTGAAACCCCTTGCACAACTCCGTACGGTCAGATCCTCGGGTGGTACAAATCAGTGCAGGTCCATTGATGTTACTATAGAAACACTGAATTTACACTAGCTGAAGCTTTGGCCCAGTATTTTAAATAAAGGTTTCGTTAATACAAAAAGCAACTGTGAAGGGAAATTCTTAGATATAACACTTCCTGCATGCTCAGATACACTCTGATTTCCAATTCATGTCCAATGTGCCCTTGTGGATGGAATAGTGCTGTTCTTTGCCACATAAGACATCACGTTATGCAAACTTAATTTTTCTTTTCATAACATGTTGATTTTGCTAAAAATATTGGTAACTGTACAATACTTTGCCTGGAAGCCCACTAAATTATGGTGTTCTTTTATTTCCTTAATATAAAAAGTATTTAAGCTCCCAGATCAAGTATCTTACGAAATCAGGGAAAGTTTTCCATTGACTTCAGGGGCCTTTTGACCAATCCCTTAAGGAGCAGGAAAATCTTAGTGATGTCACTGAGCCTAGTCCTTTGAAAATGATACACTTCCATTCTTTGCAGTGTCTGGTTGACTGACATGAGGTAGAGATGGGTCAAGTAATTTTTTCCTGGCAGGTAAACATGACATATCAAAGCGCTGACACAAAAATGTTATAATCTTATAGTCATCTTTATTTTCTGTAAGTCCAGATATATGAACCCTTCTTCACATGCTCTCAGTGAATAATGAAACTCTAAGCAAACCATGGAATTGTATTAGGCTTCAGAGACAAAAAACAAAAACAAAAAGAAAAAACCACAAGCTTAGGGGTAAGCCCCAGCAGACCTGGTGTAGGATGAGTATTTAGTGTTGTTGTGAATTGTATTGTATTGATACTCTACAGTTAGAAAAGTAGGGAAGGAAGAAGAGTTTACTATGATGCGTTTGCCTACGTTATTAGCATCTTGAGTAGCTTGCAGGGTTCCAGGTGCTTTCCATAGGTCCCTTGGAATTTTGTTAAATGTGTTGCATCATTTCCAGGCTGTAAAAGATGTGCAGAAAAAGTAAGCCCAGTGCAGTTGGTGCTATTATGGCAAGCCAGATGTGCTGACATTAAATCAATGATTCTTTCTGACATCCCCATAAGGGGAGTATTTTAAGGTAATTTGACTGATGATGAGTCTCATTTAAAAGCAAATATATCCGATATGTGTGATGCAGCCTGTAATCTTGACAAACTGAAGTCACCTTTATAAAAGGTCCTTTTTGGAGGTGGGCAAATGTTTCATAGTGAATTGCCCATTAATTTGTCCTTTTTTAGTGTTTGCCATATGGGGACGGGAGGGGAGATATGGATGTTGCTTTGCTAAATAGTTTTGAATATTTTTTTAAAGTATTTCAGACTACAGAGGAGAGAAAATAGGTGTGGCTTAATCACTTTAACTATGTTTTAGACCAGTGGTTATCAAACTGGGGGTCAGGACCCCTCAAGGGGTCACGAGGTTATTATATAGGGTGGTGTGAGCTGTCAGCCTCCACCCCAAACCCTGCTTTGCATCCAGCATTTATAATGGGGTTAAATATATTAAAAAGTGTTTTTAATTTATAAGGGGGGGGGTCACACTCGGAGGCTTGCTATGTGAAAGGGGTCACCAGTACAAAAGTTTGAGAACTACTGTTTTAGACTATCGCTATTTGTTGTTTCTGGTTTTACTGGTCTTGTGAGTTGTATGGGTTTGTTTTGTTTTTTACTGGGTTAATGCATGTCAGAGAGTTTTACTAAGAAGAGGAGGATTTATGAGGACAGAAAGCAAAAAGTCCTTTGGTGAAAACCTTCATGTGAACGCACATTCTTGCTAGAATGCAGGAGATACTTTTGCTTTGTGAAAGTACACAAACATTATTGTAACTAAAAATCACTTCCGTTGACAGCAACTGAGTGTTGACAGCAAATAAATAACAAGGGTACTCATGGAAACCATGAGAGTGAAGTCACCATTTTTATTCAAATGGCTGTGTATATGTGCATGGAATATATATAATTCCAGTATTTGCTCAGTTCTAGTAATTTTAATTCACTAGTTATAAGAGGTGATTGACAACTTGCAGGCCTATAAATGACCCAGCTATGGTCTCAGTAAACCAGGAAATAACTCTCCTGTGTAAAGAATGAGCCATAGCTTTCGTGATTGTGTGTGAAGAAATCAGTGGCTGGCTAGCTTAAAATTCGTGTGCCTTTTCTCCATTTCTTTCCCATTATTATTGCTGTTGTAATTGTTATTGTGACAGATATGGCATCCTCCTGCAATATCCTGGAGTAACCTTATCGAATTAAATTGAAACTGACTGAATCAAGTTTATGCATCATTGTGGGCCAGGGACTGTATGTGATTCCAGGGGGGAGGATAACCATAGCCCCTTCAGGGACTAAGAGCAGTGGCAGGTGATTAGGCAAATTCAGTCAACTTATAACTGCTCCAGAGAGGGGCCACCTCCTGGGGAGGTTCCCTTTAATAGTTCTAAGTGGATTCTTCAGAGGCCCACTAGAGCTCCTGGTGCAGGAAGTGAAACCAGATATTATAGGGATAACAGAAACATGGTGGAATAGTAGTCATGACTGGAGTACAGGTATTGAAGGGTATGTGCTGTTTAGAAAAGACAGAAATAAAGACAAAGGTGGTGGAGTAGCACTGTATATCAATGATGAGGTAGACTGTAAAGAAATAAGAAGCGATGGAATGGATAAGACAGAGTCTCTCTGGGCAAAAATCACACTGGGGAAGAAAGCTATAGAGCCTCCCCTGGGATAGTGCTTGGGGTGTGCTATAGACCCCTGGGATCCGATTTGGATATGGATAGAGACCTCCTTAATGTTTTTAATGAAGTAAATACTAATGGGAATTGTGTGATCATGGGAGACTTTAACTTCCCAGATATAGACTGGAGGACAAGTGCTAGTAATAATAATAGGGCTCAGATTTTCCTGGATGTGGTAGCTGATGGATTCCTTCATCAAGTAGTTGCTGAACTAACAAGAGGGGATGCCATTTTAGATTTGGTTTTGGTGAGTAGTGAGGACCTCATAGAAGAAATGGTTGTAGGGGACAACCTTGGTTCGAGCGAACATGAGCTAATTCAGTTCAAACTAAATAGAAGGATAAACAAAAATAGATCTGTGACTAGGGTTTTTGATTTCAAAAGGGCTAACTTAAAAAAATTAAGTAAATTATTTAGGGAAGTGGATTGGACTGAAGAACTTGTGGATCTAAAGGCAGTGGAGGCATGCAATTACTTCAAGTCAGAGTTGCAGAAACTATCAATAGTTGGGGATCAATATGAAAATTGAAAGGTGGATAAGGAACTGGTTAAAGGAGAGACTACAACAGGTCACACTGAAAGGTGAACTGTCAGGCTGGAAGGAGGTTACTAGTGGAGTTCCTCAGTGATCGGTTCTGGGACCAATCTTATTTAATCTTTTTATTACTGACCTTGGCACAAAAAGTGGGAATGTGCTAATAAAGTTTGTGGATGACACGAAGCTGGGAGGTATTGCCAATATAGAAGGGGACCAGGATATCATACAGGATGATCTGGATGACCTTGTAAACTGGAGTAATAGTAATAGGATGAAATTTAATAGTGAAAACTGCAAGGTTATATACATTTAGGGATTAATAACAAGAATTTTTGATATAAACTGGGGACGCATCACTTGGAAGTAACAGAGAAAGAGAAGGACCTCGAAGTATTGGCTGATCACAGGATGACTATGAGCTGCCAATGTGATATCGCCGTGAAACAAGCTAATGCCATCTTGGGATGCATCAGGCGAGCTATTTCCAGTAAGGATAAGGAGGTTTTAGTACCGTTATACAAGGCACTGGTGAGACCTCACCTGGAATACTGTGTGCAGTTCTGGTCTTCCATGTCTAAGAAGGATGAATTCAAACTGGAACAGGTACAGAGAAGGTCTACTAGGATGATCCGAGGAATAGAAAAGCTGTCTTATGAAAGGAGACTCAAAGAGCTTGGCTTGTTTAGCCTAACAAAAAGGAGGCTGAGAGGAGATATGATTGCTCTCTATAAATATATCAGAGGGATAAATACCACTGAGGGAGAAGAATTATTTAAGCTCAGTACCAATGTGGACACAAAAACAAATGGATATAAACTGGCCATCAGGAAGTTTAGACTTGAAATTAGATGAAGGTTTCTAACCATCAGAGGAGTGAAAGTTCTGGAACAGCCTTCCAACAGAAGCAGTGGGGGCAAAAGACCTATCTGGCTTCAAGACTAAGCTTGATAAGTTTATGGAAGGGATGATGTGATGGGATAGCCTAATTTTGGCAATTAATTGATCTTCAACTATCAGCAGTAGA
Organism: Natator depressus; assembly: GCF_965152275.1. Taxonomy (NCBI): domain Eukaryota; kingdom Metazoa; phylum Chordata; order Testudines; family Cheloniidae; genus Natator; species Natator depressus. The sequence continues at coordinate 143,838,866 of NC_134234.1, forward strand.
TATGCCCAATGGCCTGTGATGGGATGTTAGATGGGGTGGGATCTGAGTTACTACAGAGAATTCTTTCCTGGGTATCTGGCTGGTGAGTCTTGCCCACATGCTCAGGGTTTAGCTGATCACCATATTTGGGGTTGGGAAGGAATTTTCCTCCAGGGCAGATTGGCAGAGGCCTTGGGGGGGTTTCGCCTTCCTCTGCAGTGTGGGGCACAGCCACTTGCTAGAGGATTCTCTGCACCTTGAAGTCTTTAAACCATGATTTGAGGACTTCAATAGCTCAGACATAGATTAGGGATTTTTACAGGAGTGGGTGGGTGAGATTCTGTGGCCTGCGTTGTGCAGGAGGTCAGACTAGACGATCATAATGGTCCCTTCTGACCTTAAAGTCTATAATTCTAAGACGCACAAACACGTCCCCCACCCCCAAATAAATAAACCTTTGGATAAACAGCCTGAGTTTAAATTGACTCAAGGCCTGCTTTCTTATCCAGCCAACAGACAGGACCTTCTGTCCAAGGAGCCCCAGGCCTTCCTGGGAAAACCTGGAAGGACTTTACCTATTCATGGGGGTGCTAGACTTGAGCCAAGGAGGTTGTAAACTTGTAACCACAGAAAAAACCCTTAGCGGGGTCTGAAGGACTGATCACCTACCACAGCCCATATTGGAACTGGGATGATCTCTGGTTAATTTAGCATGAGTGTATATTCTAGTATTGTTTGTCGTGTTTTCTCTGTAATGTTTTCACCTTAAGAATAAATGTGCTTGCTTACAAAGGGCATAGCCTCTGAGGAGAAGGTAAGGCAGGCCTGCTTAGGCAATTTGACCTGCTGGGGAGTTCATAGTGTAGGCAGGGGACATGCAGCCTGGAAAAAAACCCTGATCAGGAGGGATAGAGATGCATGTCTCTGCCCAAGAGAAGTGGTCTCAGCCTTGGAGCCAATGGTTGAGAGTGGACCATAGATGGGGAATACAGGTACAGTGACCCTGAACTGCGACCATTATTAGAGTGTCCAAAATCTATTTGGTCCACGCTAGTTCTTGATGATATTTTTAAAGAAATAAAGTTGTGTTATGTCACAATCTTCCAGAAAAAGTATTTTATGTTTTTATCAAACATCTTTGTTTATATGCCATGACAGAACCATGCAGAAGTTGGAAGGGCAAGCACTATTTCAAATTGTAGCATGGTTCAAAGTAAAGTGATAGTTCTTCAATGTATTGTTTAAAATAATAAGATAGCAAAAGTAAGTGCTCTGCCTTACCAATTAAAAGGTTTCCAGTTTTAGTATCTTTCTGTCATTATGAGAAATTGTTATATTCTAGATACAAGTAATATGAAACAGAACATGTCCTTTATATTGTGCACCAAATAATCTGAGAAAATGGTATAAAAGATCTCATGACATTCTTCAGAAGAGGGTTTAACTAGCCATATTTAGATTTGGTTAATACCATTCTGCCTGGCTAAATTTTTCAAAGTTTCAGTTGGATACAACATTTTTTCACTTTCTGTCTTGCCTAAGCTATTGTGTGATGTTACTATGTTCTGTGACCCACACTTTATATAAATTCCAGCATATCAATCATAAAAAGGATCAAGCCACAAAATTGAGATCTGGAATTTGAATTCTGAAGAGTTCTACCTATCATAAAGTTAGAGGCCACCTGCAACACTTGGATTGTGATGTCTGTTCAGCTTTCAAACATTCTCTAACTATCAGGAGCTCTAATTTGGGCTAACCTCTAATTTTATTTGTGGATGAAATGATTCTTGTATAGAGCTGATTCAACAAGGTGCGTAAACACATGCTTAAATTTAGGCATACGAGTAATCTTACATTCAATGGAACTAACTCACATGCTTAAAGTTAGGCACACAGTTAAGTACTTTACTAAATTGAGGCACATCACAGGGTGGCTCCAATGAAGCCCTTACGGGCAGTTGGGGTCCTGCCTGCTCCTCCCCAGCCATCACTAAACAGCTGCCTCCCAATCCCAGATAATGCTGTGAGACTAGGGATCAAGTGATAGTTTGAAGATCATCTGGTCTTCCTAAAAGTCAGCAAGAAGCTCCACTGAGAGAAGAGCTGCAGGAGTTTAGTAAGCTTCTGCAGCTGACCCTGGGGCAGGGGAAAGGACTAGAACTGATCTGATTTGTTCATTTTTTCCCTCTCCTGGTGGGGATTTTTTTACAAAAATAAAATAATAAAAAAACAGCTTTATTTGGCTGAAAACTTGATTAAAATTACTACATTTTCTGTGGAAAGCAGACACTTTTTGTGAACAATTTTTAATTGAAAAACATGTTTTAGTGTATAATCTTTGACCAGCCATAGAAAGAATCTATCTTAAAGAACTCCCAGGCAGATGGCCTGATGTAATCTCACAAGGAGTGGGCTAGGAAGCAGAAGGTAGCAGAGAGGCTCGCCTTCATTCCCAGCAAAAGAGCCTTCAGTCGGGGTGAAAGGACATGATCAATATGATGAACTTAATTGGGTAGCTTTATTTTTTAGAAATAAAACTGAAATCCTTAAGAAAAAGAGATGGGAATCTTGTTGGTGGAGGATGTTCTTTGGCGAGTGGGTCAGTGAGCTAGCTCACTGACTTGCAGGACCTTTATTTGTTTAAAAGTGTTGTAAAGTGCTTTGGGATTCTTATGTAAATATAACAAATTATTTCATTCTCTTAAAAAAAACTGAAGTATTTGTCTTGGTATTCAGAAAGTTGAATGTTGAGTGACTTGCTAAAAACACCAATACATGACTCAGAGAGTATGATGAAATAATTATGGTAATCAGATCAAGACAGAAAACAGGTGATCAAGAAAATGTCTTATGATTGACAAAGACATATGGGATGTATCCCAGAATTCTAAGAATGTATCAGCAGTAGGAACTTCAGGAGTTTGTATTTAAAATTCTTTTGGAAATAGAGGCAGTTCCCAGGGATCTAAGGAATATTTAAACAGGAACTATAGTTCTGTCACCCTGACTGTATTAGAGGGAACATAGTAGAGAAACTAAAGATACAAAAATAGTATGGGAACCAAAAAGTTAGGATATAATTAAGGATATTCAGTACACATTCGCAAAAAAGAGATTGTCTAATACATCTCTCTCTCTCTCTCTCTCTCTCTCTCTCAAAAAAAAAGGCAATAAACCAAGTTGACTGGTGTGAAGTTGTGGACAGGATTTAGCTGGGTGTTGAAAAAGCTTTGATACAGTACTACTTAATAGACTAATATGACAGGTCAGTAAATATGATATCAAGGGTAAGCTACTGCACATGACTAGCCAAAGACAAGGCTTAGGTAATAAATAAACATTGCACTAGTGTTTGTAAAAGCATTTAGGATTGTGAAGGGGAGGGGAAATATAAGGTAAATTGTGGAGTGCCACAAAAATTAGTACTAAGATCTGTTTTTACTCGCTTTAGTCCTATATATCAGTGGTTCCCAAATTTGTTCTGCCGCTTGTGCAGGGAAAGCCCCTGGCGGGCCGGGCCGGTTTGTTTACCTGCCGCATCCGAAGGTTTGGCCAATCGCGGCTCCCAGTGGCCAAGATTCGCTGCTCCAGGCCAATGGGAGCTGCTGGAAGTGGCGGCCAGTACGTCCCTCGGCCCTCCCTGCTTCCTGCAGCTCCCATTGGCCTGGAGCAGCGAACCGCAGCCACTGGGAGCAGCGATCGGCCGAACCTGCGGACGCAGCAGGTAAACAAACCGGCCCGACCCGCCACGGGCTTTCCCTGCACAAGCGGCGGAACAAGTTTGGGAACCACTGCTATATATCATAACAAACATTCAGGAAGGTGCACCAGTTAGGAACAAAAGCTCTACAATTTACACTAATTGGACAAGAAACATGGGCAGCAATTGATTTCTGCAATGAGGTGCAGAACAGAGATCCATATCTGAACTTTTCCCCAGATTTTGTGTTCAGTTTCAGAGTTCTGGTTCAGATCCATCTCCAGGGTAGAGGAAAACAGTAGAAAATACTGAGGTCAAATATTAAAAGAAAAGGGAATATACCCATGCTGGCCATTCATTGCAAAGTATTAAGTAGAACTAGGACTGGAAGAATGATTAAAAAACTGAGTACTTCACACCAATATGAAAAGCAAACAAATTACTATAATAGTTAATAAATATAAATCAGAGGAATTTTTTCTAGTACTATAAGGGGGATGAGTGAAGTCAGAAATGAAGCACCTTTCTGTTCTAGTTGGCTTCTTATCAAATGAATAGTACAGCAAAGGGGCTGGTACAGCATGGGACAACTACAATGATACAGAGCTTCCAGAATTGTAGTTATTCAAAATGGGTTAGTGTAACTACAGTAAATCTATATTATTTTGGGGGTGGGAGAGGGAGACATTAAAAGAGGACCATATTGGGCAACACAGTTCTAAAGAGGGTTGGGAAGATGATTGCTTCAAAGTATAGAAGTTAGTGTGAAATGCAAGCAATGCACAATATATTCTAAATAAGGGCCAAACAGTGAAGAAGTTTAGGCAGACATTTGTCACACAAGTAGTGGTGAATTTAGGGAAGAAACTGTCAAATGCCACCACAAGGCATGCTAGTATAAATATTTCAAGGGTACCATAAGAAAAGAGAAACTGTGTGGAGTACTGTTATTCAATCGCAGACTTCCGGAGCCTAACTGTTATGTCCTGTCCTTTAAATGTTTGAGCACTGCCCCCTCCCGCCCCCGCTCCGTGCAAAGCCTCAATTTCATATTTTCAATTTTGCTCTCTAAACAATAAAGACTACCACAGCAGACATCTGTGGTTTTACAATCTGCCTCTGTTTCTGCATGTATCTCCTTTTCTTCTGGTCCCAACCTAAATTTTTTCTCTCTCTCAAAAAACAAAACAAAAAAAAACCAAAAAACCTGATGATGCATAACAGACTTTCACACCAACTCCCCGCCCCACCAAGTTAAAAGATTCTGTGCAAATAGTCACAGGAAAGGGGAGCTTATTAAAATGAAGATTTACTGAGTGTTAAATGTTCTATTTCCCCCTTCTTTATACTTTTTGTTTCATAAATGTTTAAAATAATTTATTTTTTGATAATGGACTTTATGGTCCGTACCACTTGGCCAAAGGGTAGGGATAAAGTACAAATGTCTAATAGTAAAAGTACTGCTGTGTCAAAAATGGGATAATTTCTGCTTTTAGTTACACTCCAGTAAATGTGGAGTAACTGCACTGAATTTAATGGAATGTAGCAAAGCTGAATTTAGTCCTGCATGTTTGTATTTATATATTTAAAACACATATTATAAATTATCTTTTTGCTTACCCTTTTATTTTATGGATAATTTGCTTTGTTAGTGGCAGAAAAAGAAGTACAACTGATTAATGGAGAGATTTTTTTTTTCTATTTCATATTGTCATTTTTCTAACCACAGAAAACAAGGAAATTATAAAGCTAAATCTCCTACTCAGAGCTCATTGAAAATTATTAAAAAAAAAGAAAAAGAAATGTCAGTCATTTCTATTTCACAAGGTTCAAAATTGACTCATTTTTTGTTTTTAAAATTTTAATACATTTTTCTTATCTAAAATATTATTTGAACACACTATTGAAATCATGCGAGTAGAAGAGTTTCCTCCAGCCCTCAAGGTCCAGAAGACACAAAATTACATGCTTGATTCCCTTGTGCTCTTGTGTGGTGCAGGCCTGTATTTAAATAACAAACTCACTTATACACTCAGGCTGGGTCCCTGAGATGAGAGCTGTAAACCTCTGTGGCCTTTAATTGCATATTTAATTGCACATTAATATTATCTGTAGATAGGAGCTCAGGAAGTCTTCGTGTGGCCACAGTGAAAGGCAGGCTGTGTCCATATTTGTTATCGCAGTGTGAATCTACATGCCACAGTGAAGGACTCTAGCAGCAGGGAGTCAGCAGGACACTACTCTGCTAAAAATAGCAGTGTAGACATGGGAAGCACTGCGTGGGCATGTAAGGAGCCATATAGGGTATATTCTTATAGAATTCAGGTGTGCAGGGCACTTTACTTGCCTAAGGGTATGTCTTCACTACCCACCAGATCGGCGGGCAGCAATTGATCGAGCAGGGACTGATTTATCACGTCTAGTCTAGACGCGATAAATCGACCCCCGAGGGCTCTCCCATCGACTCCTGTACTTCAGCGTTGTGAGAGGCACAGGCAGAGTTGATGGGGGAGCGGCACAGTGGTGAGCTGGAGCCGATTCACACCGGTTCGTGAGAACCGGTTGATAAATTTTGAAGCCGGTTTAGAACTGGTTGTTAAATAATACAAGGAACCAGACAGTGTGCTGTGAGGCAACTAGAAAGCTTTCGAATGCTGTAACAGGAAAACACTTAAACACATGGTTAACTTTAGGCAATTTTTACTCACCCGGTGGCACGCCGGGTCTTTGGCGGCATTTCGGCGGCAGGTCCTTCACTCGCTCCGGCTCTTCGGCGGCACTTCGGCGGCGGGTTCTTCAGTGCCCCCGAAGACCTGGAGCGACTGAAGGATGTGCTGCTGAAGACCAGAGAGACTGAAGGACGTGCCGCCGAAGACCTGGAGCGGCTGAAGGAACCAGTTCTTCAGTTTTTGGCAGCTCATCACTGGAGAGGCAGCAGTCAACTTACCGTGGTGGAAACATCACGGTAAGTCAATCTAAGTATGTCAACTTCAGCTACGTTATTCATGTAGCTGAAGTTGAGTAACTTAGATCAATTTCCACCCCCCCCCCAGTGTAGACCAGGGCTAAGTTGTGTGTCACCATCTACACCAGTGGTGGGCACCGTTGGCTGCATGCGGCCCATCAGGGCAATCCGCTGGTGGGCTGCAAGACAGTTTGTTTACATTGACTGTCCGCAGGCACAGCCGCCCGCAGCTGTGCTACTTCCTGCAGCTCCCATTGGCCAGGAACAGCAAACCATTGGGAGCTGCGGGAGGCTGTGCCTGCAGACGGTCAATGTAAACAAACTGTCTCACGGCCTGCCAGTGGACTATCTTGACAGGCTGCAGATTGCCCACCACTGGTCTACGCTGCTATTTATACCCATGCTGGCTGTGCAGTGATTGTACTCTAAATGCTGCTGTAAATGTTGACATAGATTTATTTAGGTATCTAAACATGGATTTAGGTATCTAACTTTAAGCACCCAGGTTTTTAAAAAATTAACCTTAACATATGTATTTTTTAGAGGTGTTTGTCACAAGGTGACTGGCCCATTTAAGAGGGAGCAGGGGCCAGTGCACCTGGACCTGCTGCCCAAATTGGGCTTAAAGGGATTACCTGGGCTTTTATAAAACAGGGAATCGGGCAGATGGCTGCAGACTTAGAGAGGTAAGAGAAAGTGTTACCCAAGGAACTTCTGAAAGGGTACTGAAGGAAGCAACCAGGGAAATTGTGATGTCCTGTCCCTTTAAATGTTCTGGGGGCTCTCTTTGACCCTTCCACCCTCAGTGCAAAGCCTCACTTCTGCTTTCAAGACAATAAAGCCAACTGTGTGTTTAAATCAACTCCTCTGTGTCTGTCCCCTTCTCTGCGGGGTCCAAATATAACATACTGGCAACAAGGATTTTCTGTCCAACGAGGGCCCAGTGCTTCCTCTGCCTGAATAAGAAGACCGAGTAAGCCAGTAATAATTAATAATAAAGGGTGAGCGAGTTCACCTAGAGGTACAAGGTGACCAGACTACTGCTTTTTGCTACTGGGAAAGTGTGAGCCAGCCAGCAGGAAAAGGGAAACAGGCAATTAAAAGCAGAACAAGGGAGGTGGTTTTTGCCATTGCTATCAAGCTTCTGGGGAGACCAACCCATGAGGGGGAAGCAAGCAGCATCTTGGTTGATCAAATGCCATCAAGCAGAAACAGAAACACCCCTTAGCCTGCCCTGAGGGTCTATAGCCAGCGGAGGAAGTCCAAAGGAGTGATTCTTCAGTATATGCACACAGTCAGCAGGGGGAGATAAAACACAGCAAAAAAAAGTTTCCCCTCTGACAGAGGAGATTCTGGGATGGCCCAAAGTTCAACATTAAAGAAGAAATGACACCTTTTGTGGGCAATGCTGGCAAATTGGACAACAACCACAAATCATGGGCAGTATAGTTACAACGTTTTGAGCAATTTATAGCCTGCAGTTCCACTGCTGACAGACAAGAATATTCAACCTTGCTGATAGTGATGGGTCTAAAGGCATATGGGCTGCTGCCTGACCTATTGTCTCCAACTGTGCCCAGAATGCCATATGCTCTGCAATTATTTCAGTAATGAAGGAACATTCTTCTCCTACCCCATCAAGGATAGCAGAACAATTTCAATTCCATCAGGGAAGTGGAAAGTCAGTAGCATAGTTTGCTACTACACTAAGGAAGTTGTCAGAGCATTGTCAGTTCAGACAAACTTTAAGTGATGCCCTGTGTGACCAATTTTTTCTGGATTACACAATGACTGGATCTGGAAAAAGTTACTGATCATATCAGCCTGCTTACCTTCAGAAAGGCTATTGAGGTAGCTGTTGCCATGGAAACTGAGGAGAAGGATTCTCTGGAATTTAGTATGTGAAAAGTTCACCTCCTGAATCAGTGAGATGGAAGTTCTTTATGTTCCTGTGATACTCTGTGTGGCCACTGTTGTTATTTGCTTGGTTTTTTATTTTTTTTTAAAAACCTCATGCTGAGAAGGATTGCTGGGCATGCCAGGTCATTTGCTGGAAGTACCAGAAGAAAGGACATATCTGGCTTGACTTGTCACATAGTTTTGTGACCAGGGTCACAGAGCAACCATCCACCCAAGAAGACACCTATGAAGATTGAACCTAAGATAGGACAGAGGTCAGGAATTCATAATGTGGAAAAAGACAAGAGCTCTAGTGACACTGACCAAGACCTACCAGTGTAAGAGTTATCAGAAGCTGGAGTCGGAGATTGCATCTGGGTCATGCCTTTGATCAAGGGAGTTCTACAAAAATGGAGCTTGATACTGGAGCTACTGTTGCATTGATTTCTGCATCTACCTATTATCAGACTTTGTCACAAGTTCCTCTGGATACTCCAGGGGAAAGTTCCAGTAGATGGACAATCAGTTGTTTTACCCTCGTATGTGATTGAAGAAATGTGTCCACCATTATTTGGCAGAACTTGGCTTGAGAAGTTCAAGGTGAATTGGATTGAGATCAAGGTGATCACAAAAATACCTCAAAACATTCAAGAAATATGGGACAGACCCTCCAAAGTTTTTTTTTTTTTCGAAAAAGAACTGAGACAGATAAGTAATGTGTCAGTGAAGCTCACTGTTAAGTCTGACAGCCAGCCAAAATATTGCAAGCCCAACATTATGCTTTACGCTCTGAAGCCTCCGGTGCAAGCTGATTTGAACTGTTTTATGAACATTGGGGTCTTGTCATCAGTTTCAAGTAGTGAATGGGCTACCTCCATCATACCAATGATCAAGAAGGATGACTGCATTCAAATTTGTGGAAATTTCAAAGCAACACTGAATCCAATTTTATGTGCAGACCACTATCCATTACCTCCTTTTGAGGATTTGTTTGCTACTGTTAGTGGACGACAGTGTTTCAGTAAATTGGATTTGCTCAATGCATATCTTCAAGTGGAGATTAACCCAGCATTTCACAAATATCTCATAATCAACATGTAAAAATTCTTATTTTGCTACAACAGGTTGCCTTTCAGTATCACATCAGCAACTGTCCTGTTCAAGAGAGCCATGGATGAGATACCGAAGGGATTGAATGGAATTCAGTGCTATTTAGATGACATCCTTGTTACAGGAAAGGTTCCAGAGGATCATCTTGGAAATGTGGACACTATCTTGCAACATTTGGATGACCACAGATTCAGTATGTTGAGACAAATGTGAGTTTTTCAAACGTACAGTTGAATATCCTGGACATGAAACTCATGTCATGGATTCAAGGAATTCCCATAGAAAGAGAAGGTGGTTCTTCAAGCACCATCACCAGAGACCATGTTACAGTTACATTCATTATTGGGACGTGCTCCAGTAAATGTCTGCCTAATCAGGAGACAGTATTAGCATATTTACATGAACTGTTACAAGCAAAGACAAAATGGCAATGGACTAAAGAGTGTGAATGTGTATTTAAGAAGGCAGAAAAGCTGTTTGCATCAACCAAAGTTCTTACGCATTGTGATGCCTCCCAGCATTGCAATTGCCTTGTGATGCTTCACCAAATGGAGTGGGTGCAGTTCTGTCCCGTGTTTTTTTCTGATGGCATGCAGACACCAATTGCTTTCACTTCACAAACACTCACCACTCCAGAGATATGCACAAATAGAGTGAGACACTCTCAGCATGCTCTTTTGGAATTTGGAATGTCCGTACCTGTCTGTGGCAGACATTTTGCCATGCTGATGGATCATCACCCATTAATTTCAGTTTGTGGACCAAAACATGGAATTCCATCATTAGCTGCAGCTCATATTTAAAAATGGGCATTGTTTCTTTCAGCTCATTGCCATACTATTATTCCATGAAGGGCAATCCTGATTGGCTGTCAGGTCTGCTATGCCCAAACTCCAGTCAACACAACAACATTTTGTACAAAGTGTTTAATCTCAATTTGATGGATAGGTCATCACTAGTACAGATATCAACAAAGAAACCACTAAGGATGTTGTGCTTTCTCTTGTGAAGGGAATTGTGCTACAAACTACAGTGTTGGATCATAAGAATACCCAGTTAACATAGCTAGTGTCAGGCCAATGTGAACAAGCTGTGACTCAAGGTTTTATCTTTTGAGGAATGCTAGTGATCATTCCAAAATCACTTCAGTCTTAGGTTTTGGAAGCTCTTCATAAAGATCTTTTTGGCATTGTATGGATGAAAGCAACAGCTCACAGTGAAGTTATGGTTGATGGCTGGGGATCAACAAAGATATTGAGAAGAAGACAAAATGTTGTACTACATGTCAGCATATTCAGCATGATCTTGGATCAGCTGGTCTACACACTTGGTTATGGCCCCAGACTCCTTGGACATATATTCATGTGGATTTTGCAAGACCTTTAGAAGATTGTAAGTTTTTGCTCATAGTCAATACCCATTCAAAATGGCCAGAAATGTTCAGAATGACTTCTATAGCTACCAAGAACATTGGCTAAACAAGGTACAAAGATACCCAATCAATTGTAGCAGTACAGTTGAGTGACAAGAGAATTCAATTCTGTCCAGAAGAATTTCAGAGGTTCCTAGCTCAAAATGGAATTCAGTACATATATTTGGCTCCATACCATCCTGCTGGAAATGGATTAATGGAACTCTTTGTATAGACACTTAAGCGTGCTTTAAGAGATAACTAGTCTATTTTGAATCAACAGCAGAAATTGGACAATTTCTTGCTTGTCTACAGGAATACACCACATCCTACTACACAGGAATCACCTGCAACTATTTTTTGAAATGATATTAGTGTACATGCTGGGACCTGTTAAGTCTTGATGTTGCCTCACATGTAGCCAAATCCCACGCTATGCAGATTGATCAACAACATGAGACTCAGCATTTTTTCCCAAGTAGGAGACTACAAGTAGCAGAAAGAACAGGAGTACCTGTGGCACCTTAGAGGCTAACAAATTTGTATGAAATTTACCAGCCATGTCTGCAGCTCCCACTGGCTGCAGTTCACTACTCCAGGCCAATGGGGGCTGTGGGAAGCGGCGTGGGCCAAGGGATGTGCTGGCTGCCACTTCCCGGAGCCCCCATTGGCCTAGAGTGGCGAACTGCGATCGGCCGAACCTGGGGACACGGCAGATAAAAAAACCGGCTTGGCCCGCCAGGGGGCTTACCCTGGTGGGCCGCAGGCCAAAGGTTGCCAATCCCTGGTTTAAACCAAATCTTCCATGTCTATCTCCTTCTCTGTGGGGTCTGGCTATAACATAAGTGGCTAGAAGAACTGCTGTGAGCCAGAGTTACACAGGTCTCCTCCACAACCCTTGGCCGGGAAAGGGTTTGGGCCTCAAAGCCAGAGGCTGAAGGCCAGAGGAAACAGGCTCCATGGGAGTAGAAAAGATTCTCTAATCAAGATGGGCTGAGATTGGCTTGTCAATGCAAGGAAGATTTGCAGAGACCAGACTCAGAGTGGAGAAGAAAAGGCCCAGGATTGAGCATTATTTTATTTTATGCTAATATATTAGATCCTGGGAGAAGGGGTGTAATTGGACAAAATAAATCCTGTGTGGAATTGTTTAAGGAGCCCCACAAAGGGAAACCAGTAGGGAGTGTGCTGCAGGGCAGGCTTGTCCATTTACAGGTGTTGTAAATGTTCAATAGTTAATGACTGTCTCATTGGCTATGCATTCGCCATAACTTGTAAAACATGGTCAATGCCTCATGGCTGGAATATATTAATCAATTAAAAATACCTAATTTATTTAACACATTAACAGGGCAATTATTAACTTGTTTTCTCAACAAAAGTTTGCAACTGTTAGTATTTAATTACTTCATTTTCACTTACAGCGTACTATTCACAGTTTAACACTACAACTGCAAAAATGATAAATGAACCTCAGAATTAATTCACATAATAGTTCAAAATACTCATGTACAACTGTTTTTACTATGTTCCACCAGTGTCGTGCTTTCCTGGGAAACATTTTACAGTATATTAAGTGCCTGATCATTGTGAATTAATTATGAATTAGTTTAGCCTCTATTGCCATTTTTCTATATTAATTTAAATGGTAAATGTGGTGTTAGAAAACTGAGATTTGCAATGACATAAAGGTCAGCAAGCATCTGATTATTCTTTTTTCTTCAAAAACGTGAGTTGACAATAGTTCTAATTTAATTAGAGTGAAAACAAACTTTGGGTTATTCTATTCTCCCAGGATCAGGCCAATGGCAAACAGTACTTTGCTATGATTAATAATAAATTATTATAGTTATCTATAATTCTATAAATAAGAATGGCACTTCATAGACAATTTTAAATAGGGGTCCTTGACTCAATGAGTTTACAATCTTTGGGAAGTGTAGAAAAAGAATCTGTTCTCCCTCTTTACAAAGGCCCACAGCCCTTGCACTTGAGGTGGGATGTGAAAGAGGACAGTGAAATTTCCTTGTGGGATTGTTGCTATCTGAATAATAGTGTGCTAGATATTATCAGAACAAGGCTTAATTGCTGCTTACATCCAGCTGCAGTATGCAAATAACTGCAAGGATTATCTCCTTTTAATTTACAGAATACTTATTTTTTGCCCAGGCATAAAAAAATTCCTTCCTGGTTTCACCCTAAAAAGTAAGGGGACAATTTTAAGGTAACACATTTAGAATTGTCGAAGGGAAATGTTTCTTTGACATATTGAAGCATTTTCCTTCTTTGTTTAGTTCTCCAGATACATTATCAATTTCCAATATGTCCCTCTTAGATATTAATTATTTTTCCAATATTCAAATGTATCATAGGTGCTGTACAAAATAAGTGAGAAGAGAAATCCCACCAAAGACCTTAGGCCCAGATTTTAAAAGGTATTGCTGTGTTGCTCTGCTCAATGTTGCAATGTAAAACTTAGGAGTCTGTCTCATTTTCAAAAGTAATATAGGCTCCTAAGTCAGTTAGGCATTGCAACACTGAGCAGAACTATGCCTAAATACGTGGATAATCTGGGCCTTACTACCTAATACCTTGATCCTTCAAATACTTGGCATCTGAATAATTTTACACACGTAAGAAGTCCCACTGAATTTGTCCCATTAAAATCAAAGGGAGTTTTGTCACTTGCTAGTATTTGGCTCTTTGAGTTCAGTGGGACTAGTCACATTTGGTCCACAGGGACTGCTCATGAGTAAACTTTTTTCCATGTGTATGTGTTTGCAGGTTCAGGGCCTAATTTCAGAAATAACATGCTAGTAGGGGTAGCAAACACAGTGAGGGGACAGAGTGCGGAAGGATGAGAGTTACAGCAAAATATATATATACTATATAAATACCCAATTTAGAGGTCAGCTGAAAGACACTGTGGTGGATACAGGATGAAATGGAGGTTCTTCCATTTTGAAATAGCAGTTCCTCATCTGACGCTCCTTTTTTTATTGCTTAAGTGAAGTGGGTTAGCCTTTATTCTATACTCAGTTAACCAGTGTCTAAATCTCAGAACACGTCGTCATTGTCCTTGATGGTATATATTTAGAAAGAAAGAGGCGTAACAACAAAAATAAATTTGAGAACAAAACAGTTGGCACTAGCTGATACACTTATTGGCCTAGAAGCCAAAGACCATCAAATGTATGCTTATGAAAAATGCACCATCCTATAACCGCACAGGTGACCTCTCCATGCCAGGTTTGACAAGTTTGTACCGTTGAACACAATTTCAGACAAGGGTTTTTGCTTTTAAAAGATAGTACAACTAGAGAGGGAGGGGAGAAAGGGAGTTTGTTAAAATGAAGAGTTACTTTGAATTGCTTTCCCCCCATAACGTGATTCAAAAGACAATCTTTGTTTTAAATATAGGATGAAATTCCAGTCCTACTGAAGTCAATGGGAATTTTGTCCTTGCTGTGAATGAGGCTATGATTTCACACATAAGATTTTTCACAAGCCCAAAGTTAATCACTTTAATAAGTGGAGTGAAGCAACAAAAGGTGGGGAGTTCAATTTGTTTTATACCTTTCAGGTGGCATCACAAGTCTTAAATATAGGTGAATTTTGTTTGTTAGGTTTTTTGGGTATGAAAAAAACATTATCTAAGTTAGGATGAAAACCCTCTGGGGTTATGCCAAGTTCAAAACATTGTAGATGGAGTGCACCTTAAAATGAACTTTCTGAATAATTGTTTTACCTAAGTCATATAAAGTAACCACTGCAGATCCAATGAGTCTGCACTTACTTACAGTGCGTTTAAAAAAAAAACGTGTTAAGAGAAATTCTGATCCAAACCCTGGATCTGAAACCCAGAAAAAAGTTTGGAGCAATCTTCCCAAATCAAACTGATTCCTACAATACCTTGAAATTTGAATGAACTGGAATATGGAACTTGAATGTCCAGCTACTGGGATAGAGTGGGTGAGGTAATATTTTCTTATTGGAACAACTTTAGTTGGAGCTTGAAGAAGAGCTCTGTGTAAGCTCCAAAGCTTGTTTGTTTCACCAACAGAAGTTGGTCCAATAAGAGAGATTACCTCTTTACTACCTTGTCTCTATAATATCCTGGTACCAATACAGCTACAACAGCACTGTATACAGCTACTGATATGTTGAGATTTAAGTTATGATTTTTGTGGCCATTACAGAGACATGAATTTTTGGATCAGGATCCAGAGTTTGAACCTGGGATTTTGGTTTGGGCCCATCTCTGCTACTACTATACATGGAAATCTTTTTTCCCCTTTGTTTGTAACTGTTTCACCAGCCTTGAAAAGGTAATTTCAAGCACTTTGATAATGTCTGTTTTCACTGTAACACTGTTGTTTAATCAGATTCAGAGCCAAATTCTGCCTTCAGATGTCTGTGACTCCCACAATGGTTTTACTATTGGATTGAATTACCTTCCTCTGAGGCTTTACAAAATTACAGGTGGGGCCGAATCTGGCCCTGAGTAGATATAATAACCATCTAAAATAAGGCAGTGCCATCTTCATTGAAGAAGAAAGAAGTGAAGCTAACACATTTACTAATAAAAAAAAAAAACAAGGAGTACTTGTGGCACCTTAGAGACTAACAAATGTATTTGAGCATAAGGTTTCGTGGGCTAAAACCCACTTCACTGGATGCATGCAGTGCATCTACAATCTGTCACATTTACTAATAGTTTACAACAAATACTAAATAATGATACTTATTAGCACTTTTCATCTTCAAATTGTTTTACTAACATTAATTAATCCTCATAACACCCAGTGAGGTAAGTAAATATCATTAGGCCTGTTTTAGGAAGAAATTGGTGGCACAAATCACTTAGGTACTTTTGAAATATTTCATTCCTATGTGACTTAAGAGCACATACCCCACTGAAATGCAATAGGGATCTATGTTCTTAAGTCACATAGGTTGCTTTTGAAAATCCCACCCTAAATCTCTTACTCGAGGCCACTTAATTTTGAACATATCTCTGGAACAGCTACTACCACTCCATATCTAAAAGCCAAAAATAACCCCCACTCTACCCCCGATTCCCTTCACACAAACATAGCCTACATTTAAGCAATGTTAAGGTTGTAGTGTTAAGTGCTGAAAATTAAAGAAATATTCAAGTAATTTGGAATTTATAGTCTGCCCCTAATGTAATTGCATCGTTAGTCTTTAAATTCATGATCACTTACTATTTCTTAAATACCACAGTACACTCATTTTCCAGATGGCATAAACAAATAAGATCTGATCCTCTTCTCACTTACACAAATTTAAAACTCCTGTAACTCTGGTGAATTTCCTACTTTACACCAGTGTAAGTAAAAGAAGAATCAAGTCTATAGATATGAAAGAGACAATGTGGCCTGGAGACTAAAACTAATCTGTCACCTCAGGTATTTGGATTCTGTGTCCAACTGTACCACAGATGTCTTGTGTGGCCACTTACGTTCCCTGAGCCTTTGTAAAATGTGAATAATATTTGTTTATTTCTTTGGAGGGTAGTGTTAAACTCCACTCAGTAAGGGTTGTGAATTGCATACAATTATTAAGTCTAGTCAATGGAAGACATAGGAACAGAATTCAGGCCTTCATCTCTGTGAGTGTTCACCTAAGCCAAGGAGGCATTTTGGGAAGAAAACAAACCCTACCTTGGTAGTGCATCTGGTGGTGGGAGTGTATGTTGTCCATTTTCAAGCACTTCATTCTCACCAGGGTCTCTAACAGGTGGTGAGGCTCCACACTTTTAACTATCCTCTAGGATGGTGCTAATACAGATGTCTGGCCTGTCCTCATAGACTCATAAACTTTAAGGTCGGAAGGGACCATTATGATCATGTAGTCTGACCTCCTGCACAACACAGGCCACAAAATATCACCTAACCTATGTCTGAGCTATTGAAGTCCTCAAATCATGGTTTAAAGACTTCAAAGTGCAGAGAATCCTCCAGAAAGTGACCCATGTCCCATGCAGCAGAGGAAGGCGAAAAACCCCCAGGGCCTCTGCCAATCTGCCTGGGAGGAAAATTCCTTCCCGACCCCAAATATGGCAATCAGCTAAACCCTGAGCATGTGGGCAAGACTCAACAGCCAGACACACAGGAAAGAATTCTCTGTAGTAACTCAGATCCCAGCCCATCTAATATCCCATCACAGGCCATTGGGCATATCTACCGCTAATAGATGAGGAGAGCAGGACTATTCTTCTCATTCCTCTCTGCCCCTCCCATTCCCACATCCCAGCTTCTGATGATACTGGCAGCATTTCACCCTTTTGCAGTCCAATGAGCCATTATTGTATGAGAGGAAAATAAAATTATGAAACTCCAAATCTTTTCAAAACAACAACAAAACAATTTACTGTAGCATGAGAGTGAAAAATGATCAACTACTTTTAATGAAAGAAACCTGGAACCCTAATCCTTTGAAGATTGTTTTAAGCCACAAATGCAAACTAGTATATTGTAAAAAATAACTACAAATCTCAGTTAGCTTCCCAGTGCCATTTTTTACCCTCCTTCCTTTTATTTCTTTAGTAATCTGTATGTGGTTGACTTCTCTTGCAAACTATGACTCTTCTTGAAATAAAAATATCTGATTTTTGGATGGCTATAATAATGATGATGTATTGTTTTCTTCCAGGGAATCATCTATTTTTTACTCCATTGTTAGTTCCTTTTCTTGTTCTGCATTATGGGTTTAAAGTTCTAAAGAAAATAATATAAACCTTTATCAGTACACCATGGTCTCAATATCTTGTCAACCTTGTCTATCTCTGTCCCAGGATTCTCATAAAATTATTGTTCATCCTGTTTTTTCTTCCTTACTTCTTCCTGAAAAGATTATTGTTTTACAAACCTTATTGTAATTTTTAAAAGGTGAGGTTCAAAAATAGGAGCAGGACCACACAGAGCATAGGAACGACTGCTCTAATATGTGACATTGCTTAGATTTCATTTGTCAAGATCAGTATGGCTGATTAACTAGCTTGAGTTCTATTTATAAATAAAACTGGGTGTTCCCCTTTGTGACTGTCAATCATATAGAGATAAATGGGTCAAATTCTGGTCTCAGAAACTAATATCAATTTGAGTAATTATACAGAAGTCAGTGTAGAGTAAGGGCTTGTCTGCATGCTGGGGTAATGTGTTTTATGAGGGTGTAATTTCTAAAACTCACTAGTATGTTGCACATTAGTTGATCCATGATAACCCTGCTGGTGTACATTAAAGGTTTCATAGTGCACTTAAACATAGTCCTATTTCAAACAGCCCTAAGCTAAAGTGCACCAGCATGGTCTACATGGACCAATTTTAAGGAAACGGTATAAAACACATCTTAGTTAAGAAAATATTGCTTAACTGATTACCCATATCATCTTTCTTAGGGTTTTTTGTTTTGTTTTTTTTTTGTTTTTAATTTTGAATACTTAAGTCAATAAAAAGTCAAAAAATCAAGAGTTAAATTTAATTTTAAAGTGTTTTATTATCTTTCGCAACAACTATTACTAGTATAGGATATAAGAAGGGATAGAAGCAAGGACACAAGGGACAAGCTGCATTTGCTTTGCAGCTTGGAATCTCCACCCCCGTTCCAAGTCCCTTTTCCTTAGGAGCTTCTCTTGGGTGTTGAGTTGTGGGGGAGTGAAGAATAACAGATGATGTCACTCCCTGCCTTATATACATTTAGCATATGGCAGGAACCCTTTGTTCCCCAAAACAGTTCCCAGGCCAGTTTGTGGAAAAATACAAGCCCCCAAAATGGAGTCCAGAGTCATGTGGGCTGGTCACATGACCTTGCAGAGTCATAGCAGCCATTACTTACAGGCTGGCTGAAAGGTGCACCGGAAGGCTCACCAGGTGAGGGATAAGCTTCTCTTAATGTCTATTGTTTTCCCTAACGGTCATTACCCTGAATGGACCCTTCATAACCAGCTATTTAGTCTGGAAGCATCTTCCCACCTAGGTGTCAACCAGGTGTGAATGCATGTGAAATACAGATACATAATCAATATTCATAACTTCAGATACAAAAATTATACATGCATACAAATAGGATAATCATAGTAATCAAATCATACCTTTTCCAATGACACCTTACATGACCCATCTTGTACAAAATGCATCAAAATTATGCCATAATAATATAATATCACTATGAAGAATATGGGATGCAGTGTCACAACAATAACCATTCAGCTTTTCAGAATCAAATAACACAACCAAAAGAGAAAATAACAGTTATACTTAACCTCTCTTCTGGGACGGTGACTGTGTTTAGATTTTTTTATTAGAGTCCCTCAGAATAGGGCTTCCCTTGTTTCAATTGGTTAGCAATTTCAATGTTGCTAACACAAGAGAGGAAAAACAAAACAAAGCTAAAGAATAAGACAATTTGGTCAATTACTTACATTCCAATTCACCAAAGTCTCCTTCCCAATGCATCTATAGAAGTCAACCCTTTTAACCTACTTCCCACAAATTATATAAGCCCCAGGATCTGATTATCACTCCTGAATATCTAACAAACTCCTAGATTTATGACAAACTCTGTAGTCTGAGTACAAATCAAGGGAAGTTTGCTCACTTGGTCTTATTTTATGTTTATATACACCTAGAACTTGAAAGGCAATAAGAAACGGTTAACTATAGTAGACACATGTACAGTGTTTCACAGTCTTAATTAACAAGAGTAACCTGTTCAGTTTCAAAGCAACTTAGCCACAGTTTTGATTGGAACCAGTTACAAAACAAGGACACACCCTTGTGTGTGACAAACTTTAAAACACCTACATAAGCATGTACTCTTACTAACTAGGTATTCTGTTTCAGAAAGTAGTCAACTGACTGATCTGGATCATAGTCCAAGAGATAGTCTCTGTGTTATATATTACCAAATCTTTGCTCAGCCATTGGCTTTCAGATCAATTATTGACACTGAAAACACAGATGGACTGATGGACAAACATGACTGTACTCTTTTTTCCAGTGCACTAGCAGACCACTGGAATTCCTGGATAATAGGAAGAGGCCATTAAAGTTGCCTATCTGAGATAGGTACTTGATATCACCAGGAGTACTTCCAGATGGCCAGCCAAGGACCTCAATCTTCTCCCTTCCATGTGTTTTTGACTTTTGGGAAGTGATGTGCTGAAGGAGACAGGTCATTAGAACATAAGAATGGCCACACTGGGTCAGACCAAATGGTCCATTTAGCCCAGCATCCTGTCTTCTGACAGTGGCCAGTGCCAGATGCTTCAGAGAGAATTAACAGATCAAAGGATTAACCAAGTGATCTATCCCCTGTTGTCTAGTCCCAGCTTTTGATAATCAGAGGTTTAGGGGAACCCAGATCATGGGGTTGCATCCCTGACCATCAAGGCTAATAGCCATTGAGTGACACATCCTCCATGAACTTATCTAATTCTTTTTTGAACCTTGTGGCATTTACGGCATCCTCTGGCAATGAGTTCCACAGTTTGACTGTGCATTGTGTGAAGTAGTGCTTCCCTATGTTAGTTTTAAATCTGCTGCCTCTTAATTTCATTGTGTGGCTTCTAGTCCTTGTGTTATGTGAAGGGGTCAACACATACTTATTCACTTTTGCCACACACTCCATAACTTTATACAATTCTATCTAGTTCCCCCTTAGTTATCTCTTTTCTCAGATGAACAGTCCCAGTCTTTTTAATCTTTCCTCATATGGAAGCTATTCGATACCCCTCATCATTTTTTTTGCCCTTCTTTGTACTTTTTTTTTCCAGGGGCAACCAGAACTGCAAGCAGTATTCTAGATGTGGGCATGCCATGTATTTATACAAGGGATCAGCAACCTTTGGCCTGCGGCTCGCCGGGGTAAGCCCCGTGGCGGGCCGGGCCAGTTTGTTTACCTGCCGCATCTGCAGGTTCGGCTGATCGCGACTCCAACTGGCCACGGTTTGCCGCGGCAGGCCAGTGGGGGCTGTGGGAAGTGGTGCGGGCCGAGGGATGTGCTTGCCGCCACTTCCCTCAGCCCCCATTGGCCTGGAGCAGCGAACCGCGGCCAGTGGGATCTGCAATCGGCCGAACCTGTGGATGCGGCAGGTAAACAAACCGGCCCGGCCCACCAGGGGGCTTACCTTGGCTGGCCGCGTGCCAAAGGTTGCCAATCCCTGATTTATACAGTGGCATTATGATATTTTCTGTCTTCTTATCTATCCCTTTCCTAATGGTTCCTTACATTGTTAGCTTTTTTGACTGCCACTGCACATTTAGCAGATGTTCTCAGAGAACTATCCATAACAATGCTAAAATCTCTTTTCTTGAGTGGTAACAGCTAATTTGGAGCCCATCATTGTGTGTATAGTTGAGATTATGTTTTTGAATGAGCACTATTTTTTGCATTTAGCAACATTGAATTTTATCTGCTATTTTCTTGCACAACCATCTAGTTTTGTGAGATCCTTTCATAACTCTTTTCAGTCAGCTTTGAACTTTACTATATTGAGTAGTTTTGTATCATCTGCAACCTTTGCCAGCTCATTGTAAACCCCTTTTTCCAGATCACTTATGAATATATTAAACAGCACTGGTCCCAGCACAGATCTTTGGGGAACCCCACTATTTACTTTTCTCCACTGTAGAACCTGACCATTTATTTCCTTACTCACCTTTATTTCCTATCGTTTAACCAGTTACAGATCCATGCGAGGACCTTCCGTCTTATACCATGATTGCCTACTTTGCTTAAGAGCCTTTGGTGAGGGAACTTGTCACAGGCTTTCTGAAAGTCCAAGTACACTATATCCACTCGATCACCCTTGTCCACGTTTGTTCACACCCTCAAAGAATTCTAATAACTTAGTGAGGCATGACTTTCATTTACAAATGCCGTGTTAACTCTTTCCTAACATTTTAAGTTCATTTATGTGTCTGATAATTCTGTTCTTTACTATAGGCTTACCAGCTTGTAATTGTCAAGATCACCTGTGGAGCCTTTTAAAAAAATGGATTGCATTAGCTATTTGCCAATCGTCAGATCCAGAGGCTGATTTAAGTGATAGGTTAGGTTACATACCACATTTAGGAGTTCTGCAATTTCATATTTGCATTCCTTCAGAAATCTTGAGTGAATACTATCTGGTCCTGGTGACTTATTACTGTTTAATTTATCAATTTGTTCCAAAACCTTCTCTAATAGCATCTCAGTCTGGGACAGTTCATCAGATTTGTCACCTAAAAATAATGGCTTATATGTGGGAATCTCTCTCACATCATCTGCAGGCAAGATGCAATGCAAATAATTCATTTCTTTCTCTGCAATGGTTTTGACTGTCTTGAGTGCTCCTTTAGCACCTCAATCATCCAATGGCCCCACTGATTGTCTCTTAAGCACTGATATGCTTTAAAAAATGTTGGCTTTTGTGTCTTTTGCCAGCTACTCTTCAAATTCTCTTTTGGCCTAATTATACTTTTATGCTTAATTTGCCAGATCCCTCGACAGGATTTGAGGTCCAATTTTTAAAGGATGTCTTTTTGTCTCTGACCAGGTCTTCTACTCTGTTGTTTTACCATGTTTTGCCTTTGTTTGGTCCTTTTACTGTTGTTGTTGTTTTATTATTATATTATTTTATTTTATATTTTACATTGAGTTTCAGCCTCTATTGTGGTGTTTTTAAAAAGTTTCCATGCATCTTGCAGGCATTTCATTCTCATGACTGTTATTTTTAATTTCCATTTAATTAGCATCCTCATTTTTGTGGTGTTCCCCTTTTTGACATTAATAGCTACTGTGGTATGTTTCTTTGGTACTTCTCCCTCTACAAGAATGTTAAGTTTCATTACATTATGGTCACTATTACTGAGCAGTTCAGCTATACTCTCCCAATCCTGTGCGCCACTTAGCACTAAATCAAGAATTGCCTCTCCCCTTGTGGGTTCCAGGAGTAGCTGCTCCAAGAAGACATTAATGGTGTCTAGAAATTTTATCTCCGCATGCCATACTATGGAGACATGTTTCCAATTAACATGAGGATAGTTGAAATCCCTCGTTGTTATTGAGTTTTCTGTTTTTGTAGCCTCTCTAACCTCTGAGCATTTCACAATCACTGTCACCATCTGGGCCTGTGGTATATTCCTACTGCTATACTCTTATTATTCAAGCATGAAATGTCTATAGACATTCTAGGGTACAGTTTGATTCATTTAGGATTTTTGCTATATTTGACTCTCTGCTGTCTTTCACATAATGCCACTCCCATACCAGCACAACCTACTCTGTGATCTTATATATTTTGTACCCTGGCATTACCATGTCCCATTTATTATCATCGTTCCACCAAGTTTCTCTGATGCTTACTATATCAATATCCTCATTGAATACCAGGCACTCAAGTTCACCCACTTTAATACATAGACTTCTAGCATTTGTATTAACAAAAAATGTCAATATTCAGTTGTCTGCCTTCATGTGATATAATTGAATGAGAATCTTCTTTGTTTGACTTTCTCTCTTCAGTTCCTTCCTGTACTTCATTAACTTTTATCATCTCCTCTTTACTAGGATATAGAGTCTCCCCTTTAATTAATTCTTTCTTCAGGTACATGTCTGTCTGAACCATGTGCTTCTCTGGACCTGTCAGCTTTCCCCAACCCTTCATTTAAAAACTTCTGACCTTTTAAATTTTACATGTCAGCAAGCTGGTTCTGTTTTATCCCATTTTTGCTGAGTGATCCAAATTGGTTCCTCTTCTTGGAGATGCTGGCATGGACCAATCAGGTGGTGACCTATACATCTTCCAAACATTGAAAAGGGCCAACCAAAATGAGAGTTGTCTTCTCTCACCATCCAATCAGGGAACTAGGTATTACTTTTGAGTTCTTGCAACTGGGGATGGAATTTTCCAGTATTTTTGTGCAACACATCTTGTCATACCAGCTTGTACAAGACAAGTTAGGCCAAAGATATTGGTAAAACTATCTTGGATCATGCATTCAACACTGGCTGACTTACTCTGGTCAGCAGCTTGCTTCCTGACATCACTTTCCAGGGGCCTCTCTGCAGTACATCCCTTGGACAACTTTGCACACTATGCTTATTTAAGATGTAGTTTCTATATCAAGCCTCAGCTAGCTGCTGAAATGTCCAGGTTAAAATTCATATAGATATAGAAATCTGCTCCATAGTTTTGATGCTCTTTAAACTTGTTTTAACAGTCCTTTATACAAATCAAAATCTCTTCAAGAACTGTTGTTCTCCAGCACACTGGGACAGCTATATAAATCTTCCATTTCTATTCTCCTGGCTTTAACAACAATGGTGGAACCTTGTTATGTATGGCTGAGCTATGTCTTTAACTTATTGATCAAACAGTTACATTTCTGGTTATTCCACTCGTGATCAAGCATCTTTTCACTAACTTTACAGTATGAGCACACTTGATAGTAAATATCAGCTTTACTTCACTTTATCACTAAAGTGAAAGAAATCAATATGAATACGAGCCCATTTTTTCCCTAACAAAATTGCCAATGAGGTAAACTCTTTCTTTAATGTTGGCAAAGTCATATCACTTACAGCTGACTTAATTATATTACAATATTTTATTCAATCTGGTTCCTTATTTGTCACTAATGTACCTAGCAATATAATATCTGATATGTATTTATTAATTAATTCACAGAGGGGGGGAAAAAAGCAGATCTCTTCAGGTGTACCAATAGTACGCTCTTGTGAAAGTCTGCAGAAATGCTGAGTTTCCTCAGACTATTTGGAAAACCTGAAGAAATTTTGCTATTTCACCTTGAGTTTTATTCTCTCAGACCTCTGTCCTACCTTTTCTAAAAGACGTTGAAGACTGGAAAATTCTCAAATAGTAAAAATTCATAATTTTGGTGACATTTGTTACTGCACAATTAATGCACAACACATTAGTATGCTTTAAAAATCACACCCTGTACGGCTTGTTACCCTACAGTGTAGACAAGCCGTTCTGCAGATTTAGATCCTGGTAATTAAATACAGAATCTGGCCCATATTGTAAGAAGTACAGCTAGCCACACCTATAGTAAAGTTTCCTGACACTTTCCATTATAATAACCCATTTTCAATTGCTTATAACTGCCAAACTTTAACTATTCAGGCTGAAATTGTCTCAGACTGATTTTTAGATAACATGATTCAGCCATTTCTGAGAATGTGATTAGGAAAAACTTTACAAGTGTTGTGCAGGGAATCTCTAGGACTGCCACACTGTGCATGCTCCATGCCCATAGAGAATCCCTGTGATGACCAGACTGCTCATGTGCCATCCCCACACAGTGACTGAGCATACTTCATCCTGGGACTGAAATGCCAGAGAAGTGAGGAATGTGGGGAGGTGGGAAAGTGTAGAGATGCAGGTGAGGGGACTAGAGACAGGAGTTCCAGGTGGGTGGAGGAATGTGAACCTGGGGGTCGAAGGGAATGGGGCAAGGGACTAGGGGACGGGAGTGGTAGGGGGAGGAGGAGTGAGTAGGGACACAGGAAAAATTTGGGGAAGGTATAGCACCCAGGGAAGGGAGGAGCAAGGGACAGGGCAGAAGCAAGGGGTGGGGCAAGGGAATCTGGCAATGGAGAGAGAGGCAAGAGCTGGGGAGAGGAAGATAGGAACAGAAAGGGTCAGGCGGGAGAAGTATCTGTAAGTGCTAGAACACGCTCTCGTCCAGAATCTCAGATTGAACCTGGAAGTCCTGACTGCTGTCTACCAAATAGCTCTAAAACACATTGGCAAAGTGTCACTGTTACTGCCTCCTAATGCCAAGTCCATGTAGAATATAACAGCTTTCTTTTCTGCTACCAGTTACTCCTTCTCTTACATGGTAATGGACTGTGTAATGGATCTAAAGTGCCCAACCCTGCTGATGACTCATGTGGGGTCAATATGGTTCTATATAACAAAATTTCTGTTTTGTTTTCCGTTTGCTTTTTTTAAAAAGGAAGGAGGAAATTACACTAAAAAAGCCTCTACATTGAAAGAACGTTAAGGTTCTTAGTAAAGTCAGTAACTCTGAAGTTAGGAAATGCCAGAATTAAGGTTGCCCCTGCAATTTTCATTTGGCCCCTTGCATGCTTGTATTTTGATACCGTCTTCAGTGGGAGAACAGGTGAGTCTGACTCCTGTTACCCCTTTGAATAATAATACCTAGCTCTTAAATAGCACTGTCCATCACAAGCTCTCAAAGTGCTTTACAAAAGAAGTATAAGTATCCTTATCTCTATTTTACAGATGGAGAATCTGAGACACAAAGGGTTGAAAAATCTTGCTCAAGGTCACCCAGTAGGGTACTGGCAGACCTGGGATTTGAATCCAGGTCATCTTAATCCCAGTCCATTTGGCACTCCACAGTGACACTATTTAAAGGATGTAGCAATGTTTTCCCCTTTGTATCATATCAACTCCATTGACAAACACAGCATGCCTTGGTTCTGCTCTGGCCTCTCTTTGGGAAGGCCAGAGCTGACAGTAACATTAATCTTACATAGTTTTTGCATTAATAAAGTGCAGAATCTAGGACTCTGACTTGACCTTGTGCAGGGATGCAGATGGAACAAGGGACAGGGTTTCTCATGTCAACTCCCCTTGCCGACTCCACACAGGTTAGTCGTTATCTAGCTCTGAACCAGGACTGTGAGGTTAGTTTAAAGAAGGATTTTATTGATTAAAAATGTGTTGGTTGTGTTTTTTCCCTGACTCAGCAATATGTTCACTTGTTAGACGTTTTGTGTTTTTAAAAGTTATGCAAGATTTGAATGTGTTTCTATCTGAAAAGTATGTCCTGAACAGGACACACATCGAGAAAGTATTTTATTACCATACATCATTCTTGTGTTACTTGAATGAATAGAGTTTTGTGGTGTGCACCCTGATCTGAAGTGGTTGGTATTAAAAATATGTATCATTTCCACAATAAAATTGGGAAGAGAAGAGGAATTCATTGTCATTGTTTGAGAGTTCTTCTTTGGTATATCATAGAATAATGGTGAAGAGCATTTTACCAGGTTCTTAGGTAGCTGAATGTAGATTTAGCAGCAGAACAGGTAGCATAAATTGAAATTTACCTGTATAATATTATTGTATACTGTAACAACTGGTAGCATTTTCTATACATTGTTAGGGGGCTTATTCCTTCACCCACTTACTTCCCTGGTCCCTCTCGCATGAACAGAGAGCAACAATACCCAAAGTCCAAAGGTGCAAACAGTTCGATGTTTATTGGGGTGGACTTCCAGCAAGCATGATTCCAGTTTCCTTCCTTAGTGTCCCCCTTCCCAGCTCTGACACCACAGAGCCTTACACCTGTGTCCCTGTTCCCATTCCCCCGCTTAGCAAAACATGATTCCAGTTTCCCCACCCCCATTCCCTGTTCCCATTTCCTCCGCCTTACTTCCTGATTGACTGCAGACTATATAGTAAAACTTGAGTTCTGCTTAGCTATACCTTAACCAATCATTTTACTGAAACGAACCAATCCTAACATATTGTAACATGATTATTTAACCAATTATATCCCACCACCTTAATTAGTTAACACCCAGCAAAATTAATTATGCAGCAAACAGAAACAATCACCGAACCAGACAGAGATTATACAGACAAACAATATGGAAATGGGGACTACAATGATAGAACAACACAGAAATGAGGATTTCACAACTACATCTATAAAGACATAAGGGTTTCCCAGCTGTGTCTATTGATAAGTGAGTTCTTGCCAGACAGGATGCTATCAAACAAAGTTTCCTTTTACATTTTCTAGGCACTTCCCTTTCTCTGGAGGTGATAGGCATTATCAGGACAGGATTGTATTCCTAACAGCCCAATAGCACCTTATTTCAATGTGACTAGTTTAGAATGTGAGGATGTGACCGTTCGCTTCCCAGCTTATGGCTGCCTCTGCTGTTTAGCCAAAGGCCTTAGCCTAAGAACAGGGCCTCAGACTGTCACAGTAAGAGAAGGCCCTTACACCGGCAGACAGTGATTTTGGTTCTTTCTTTTATACCTCTATAACTAGCTAAGTGATAAGAATACACCTAAATTCTTAGAGTATAGGCCTTTCTAGACAGGCCTGAATATCTATATCCTAACATACATAAGAATTCTAGGTATAAACATGTCAGTGGTACTTCTCTGGGTAATACACATGATAATAATTTAACTGTCTACTTCCCATTGATTTATAATGGGACTTACTAGCCTAATGTACAGATTTTTAAAGGCACCTAACTCCCATTGTTTTCAAGGAGGAAATAAGGGCCAGATTTTTAAAGGAGCATTTTCAGAAGTGACTTAGACATTCAGAAGACCAAGTCCATGGTGATTTTCAATGAGACCTAGACTCTTTAGTCAGTTAAGCATAGCAACATTGATTGGAGCATAAAATGAATACCTTTTGAAAATCTGGGCCTTAGATATATATATATTTTAAATTTAGGCTTCTAAGGGACTTAGGTATATTTGAAATTGTTACCCTATTTTTATTAGCAGATATTGGAACATCAGTTCTGTAATTTGCATATTTTGAGACATTTACAATCTCCTTCAAGCATTTTGTCCCAGCAAGACACCTTTGCCTACCTAGTCAGGAAAGGATGCTGAATTGTGATGTCATATGTGAGTTGGACTACATTGGGCAATGCTAAAAATGTAGCAAATGTTAATAAATATACTTAGAAACTATTTGATATCTGTGTCCCCTAGATTTCACCAATCTAGGAAATATTTTTAAAGGATTATCTTTATATATGTAAAAAATATGTTGTGAGGGGTTTCATTCAGTTATTTTTGACTTACTGGTAAGGAAAAGAAAAAGTATTGATGAATAAATACATATTTTTGTTTTCTTCAGTAATTAAGAGCTGAAGAAACTGATATTTTTCCCCAAACTTTACGAAGAAAACAAGAAAAGACAAAAAAAAAAAAAAAAAAGGGAAGAAAGAAAGAAAGGGAAAATGTCATTTCAGATTAAATTAAACAGAAACTTTCCACTCCAAAACAGAATTTATTGAAAAGTTATGAGATGAAGAATGGTGTTTTTTGAGGTGGGAGTTATAATTGAATGTCCCATCATAGCCTCAACTGTACCAAACAGCCACTATAATAATAGTAATGATGACTTACTTTGTATAGTATCTTTCATCCTGAAGCATTTCAAAGCAGATTACAAATTTAAGCCTCATCTATATAGATAGACCCTGTGTCCATGTGGAGGCATTTTGAAATCTGCTATAGCGCTGGGTAACACAGGCATACACCTACTCAACACAGATGCAGGATCAAAATCTTAGAGATCACTTCATCCAATGGAAACTGTGGAGGGAATTTGGATAGGCAGCATATAATTAAGTAAATTGGCCTGGACACTGTGATAAAACTATTACTTCTGCAAGAAGAGTGCAATGGATGAGACACCAAATGATAAATCACGAGGACCTTGACTTTATATGTCGTCTGTAAGATTTGTTGTTGTTGTTCTGGTGATAGAATTTCTGTTGAGCTTCTTTGGAAGAATGTGTTTGGGAAGCTATTATGAGGTAAGAGAATGTATCACTTTAGGAACAGAAAAGTGGATTATGTACTTGCATCTTTCCAGAAGCTACCAGTCTCATCTTAACTATGACCAGAGGAAGAATAGCTATCATCTATTGTTACCTTGTTTGCCCACAAATTCCTCAGCAAAAGCATTTAGCATCTGATGAGAGAGAATGCAAATTAATTGTAAAATAACTTTCAATAAAAGAAATAGTAACTTTTTGTTCTCTGACTCTTATTGGGAAAATAGTGAGAGAGACTGTTAACAAAGCTCCGTGGTGGAAAACCCTATAGTTATGAATGTTGTCATTGTTCATCAATGTTTATATGCTGTGCAATTGTACTGTAGTCAATAGGATTCCATGGGTTGTAAAGCAACTCAGAATTTAAAGACTTTGATTAAAAAATAGTGATAAACATTAATCTTGAGGCATAAAAAATAGTTCTGTGATACACTGTGCACTGTGTTTTCTGGCTCTTTGATATATAAAGCACTGTAGTGTGGTAATTCGGTGCAAACCCTTTCCGCTTACATGTCTTCAGTGAAATGAAATAAAAATTATAAAAAAACATTTGTGTATGCAAGAGACAGCGCGTACAATTAACACTACAATAGAAATGTGTATCCTTCACAGAATCTGCATGCTGGGGCTGACCTAGCAATGCTTACTCGTTTGAGTAATCCTTACTCACACAAATAATACCACTCTGAGGTACAAAGTGATTACTCTTCTGCCTTAAGGCTCAAAGATCCAGACTGATTGTATTTGACTCTATGGCAAAAGGCCAACTTGAGCTTCATATGAAAGAAACTTCAATTTAATTATGTTCCCCCTGTGAATATACATTTTGAAAGCTGACAAAAACAACTTAAAAAGCAGAGAGCCAATTATAAATTGGCAAACTAGTTCCATGCAGATGCTAGCCAAATCTGCTTTTTCATATCCATAACTTTTGATTATGTTTTGGAACTTTGATATTAACTTTTGTTTACTATTTCTGTTTTTATGAAAGAATTGGCTAATTAACTGGAATTATAAGGTTTCTTGCTGATGCTGTGAGAAAGAGGAGAGAAAATTTGTGAGCATCATTAATGCTGGCCGTAACAATGTCCTTCTTTGTTGGGGATAGTATTGATGTCATATTTGGCGTTTAACCAGCTAACACTGTTCTGAAACACTGCTGTATCTCAGTACATGCTTTCAAAACTCTATATGACTATTTGCAAAGCTGCGGTGCTAAAGCAGTATTTTTCAACCTGGTAAGAGATTTGCAAATAGAGTGTTAGCATTTTTTTTTCACGGCCATAGAATATTTTTACTGCATACATTATAGCTTGATCAAGATATTAATTTTGAATAAAACTAAAAATGTGGTGTGTAATATAAATTGTGTAACCCATTGCACCGAATAGGCTTTACTATCCAGTGATAACAATGTCTTAAATTATAGGTCAACAGTGACTATTAGCTAATTACATACTTCTTACTTCCTTTGATGTTTGCTTCACAAAATGAAGCTTTCATTCAGAGGAAACTGCTCATTCAAAGAAGCAATAAAATGTGATTTTTGCACATATTCACATCTTTCAAATTCCCACCTGGATGTATCCCTATGGTCATCTTCAGTGGACGTGAGAGGATTATTAAATGAGCAAGCCTTTGGAATAATAATGATTTATAGAGCATGTATCATGTGGTCTAAGTAGGGGTGTGTTACATGTGCATGTGTGTGTATATTTAACATATAACAATGTGTATGCAGTCCATATCCAGTGGTCTAGCAAATAGTTGTGGAGAGCTTTGAAGAGGGGACCACTGTAAAACCTGTACTGGGATACAGCATATATACAGTCCATCTCCTTCACCTTGAGAAAAAAGGAAGCAGAACAAACTGAGACAGAAACTAGCTAGTAGCCATAAATGTTAGAGAGCAGTTGTGTAACATATTCCCTGCTGATCCGACAGAAATAACTCTCTCCCCAACTCCGTGCCTGGGGACTTCCTCTCAGATGATGATGATGTTTGTCAGCATTATCTTCCAATGTATTCCCTCTTCCGCATGTTGAACAACTGTCCACAGCAATGGGACATGGGATATTAGACAGAGATGTGTTGCTGATGGAGAAGAATGTGGTGGCACCAGGCCTCCACACAAACACCCTAACTCTCCAGTATATCCTAAGATCTACAGGCTTTCTCTATTGAATATTGGGAACTCTCCAGGCTCAGTAGGTCTCAGCCTTGCCTGTTCCAGGGAACAAACCCTGTGTCATCCAGTGGAATGATCTGAAGGAAAGAGTGTCCTGGGTCCTACGTTTAGGGGACAAAAAGGCATTAAGGTTGTTGAACCTACCCACTTTTCCACAGCACTCAGCTTGTAGTTACCTGTCTTATCTGAATATAACTGTTTTAGTCATAAGATACTAGTTGTAACTTTTCAATCCATAACTAGAATTATGTTATATATGGAAGGCCAGATCTTCTGGTGGTGTAAATCTTTACAGTTCCATGGAAGACAGTGGAGCTATGCCAATTCACACCAGCAGAGAGTCCGGGATAAAATACTTGTTAAGCTAATGTCTCCATGTATTGGACAGACATTCACTACTATATATGCTGGGTACTATCTGCTCTTGCATGCTGTTAGCTTTTTATTTCATGTATTTATTAGCATAGTTACTTATCAAAGTAGAATGTGGCATGGCTGGGCTAGAGTGGAGGTATTTTCCTTGTTTTCTTTTTTCTCTGGAAGGACTTTTCTCAGCTCTGATCATGGTAATCTTTGACTCATGTTACCTAGGAAACCACAGAACCTTTTATATTGCATCAGTTCATTTTTCTCACTTCTCATAGATTCCCTCCTTGCTAGTCTGTTTGGTTTGTGTGGATACTCTACTGTTGCATTCTGTTAATTCACCACGACTACCACCGCACTTCTCTTTTTTTCTTTGTTTCAATGTTGAACATTAAAGCAGTTGGCAATGCACTATGCCTGATTCTGACCACAGATAAACACCAGCATAAATCCAGAGTGACACTTTGTGAAGTGGGGGAATTGCCTGGGAGTAAAAAGATGAAAGCCCATTTGTCAGGCTTGTTAATTTTTCCACATAGAAAATTAACTTACATATTTCTGGGACTGATACAGCCCATGTGGATGAAGTTGTGTTTTTCTGTGCCCTACAATTCAGAAATGTGTGAATCTGGACATTATAAACACATATTTCTATATTTGACATTTAAGTGAGAAGCTTTTACCTCCTCATTGGCCTCATGAAGAATTTACCATAGGTCAGAAAACTTACTGTAACATAAGAAAGGGACACTGCAGAATAGCATAGTGAACTACATTGTCTGTATATATTGGATTCCATGTATTTAGATTCATTTCTTGTTTATTTAATATAGCTCCTTTGTGTGTATTTTTTAAAAAAATCATTGAGTACAGCTTGTTCTGGCTCATCTGCACTTGACAGTCTGTAAAAATATGATTTCCCAAACCTCTGTGACCAGCAGCATTGCTTAAGCAATCTTTGCATACTGTTTATCACTGCCAAACAACACTACAGCACCAAAATATTACTATTACCATTTAACCTGTTACGATGCAGTTTTGTGCTCTATTGAGCTGAGCTCTGTGCAGCCATAGCAAGTTTTATAGGTTTTTAAAACTAATGTGAGAGATGTTAATTCTTTTAATTCTTTTTTTCTCTCTTTCACTGTTTCTTTGTCTCTTTTAAAGATGGAAGAGGTCTGTGTTAATGACAACTTAAATTGTTGGGGGGAACAGTACTCTTCTCATAAGCATGGAAAAGTCTTTAGGACCAAAAAAAAAAAAAAGAAAAGAAAAGTTTGACATGCTCACCAGGAAGACATTTGTTCAAGTTCTTTCAGCTTTGGTATTGATCCTTGCAATCTCAGAGGTGAAAGAGAGATACCATTTACAAGAATGGTAGCAGTACAGAAGAGTGGGTTTGATAAGGTAATGAAAAATTGGCTTTATAAAATCAAAGTTTGTGAATCCTTTGCTCTTAAACAATTGAAAATATTAAACTTTCAAAGCAAACTGCAGTATGCCTCAGGGAAATGAGTTTGGGAATCCATAGTCCTCAACCTTTTTTTCTAACTAGGACCCCAAAATTTGCCAGTGCCTTCTTGCTATTCATATCCCACAATCTGTTACACACAGCAGTGTTAGGGTTGGGGTGCTAGCAAGAACCTAGGGCTGGTTGAGAATGAATGGGCATAGAAGGGGTGCCATTCTGCTTGTTGGGTGACAGGGTGATTGTGTACAAAGTGTGATAGTTAAAAAAATGAGTGAAGGTGCTAGTTGTGAGGGATGGGTGACCAGACAGAGTGGTGGTAATGATTGGAAGGAGCTGATATAGGTGCAGGTGCTACTGTGGGGACGAATTTCTCTCCTGTTTCCTGTGCTCATCCCTATTGAAACTGGCTCCTTGCGAAGGTGCTGCTTCAAGATGTAGTTTCAGACAGCTCCCACCATCTTCTACTGATCATTCTCCTGGAATGAAGTGTGGTGCAGTCGGGTAGGGATAAGACTGTGGCAGGAGGCTGAGCAGGGTGTGGGCATGGACAGACCGGCAAAAGAAGGAAGAGGGAGGGATGTTTTTTTCCTTGACATTACTCCCACTGGGATTTGTGGCTTATTTTTTGTTTAATTGTAGCACAACCTGTGGGATATGAACCACTTCTGATTTGTGCCCCCAGAAACACAAAGATTGTGTTGAGAAACACTGAGGTATTTGGTGCCCCAAATGTAAGAGAATAGAACAGAGCAGAATTCTAAGAGTGTGATTTTTGTAGAACAGGTTTCAGCTGGAAGAGTCCATTCAAATATGTAACCCTTAACATGTCAGTTATTGGAAGAGGGCAGCCCTGAAATATAGCCTTCCTTCCTTATGCATATTAGAGGTCTTCTTTGCATATGCCCTTATGCTTTCATGTGATACAAGGTACATCAAAGTCTTGGAGTGAGGGAGAGTCAAGGGTAGCCAAAATATTTGAATATGTATTCATTCCTGTTCCTCCAGCAGTTAATAGCTGGAATGCAGGTAGAAAAATGTTCACCTGCTTATGATTCAGATGTATTAACATGTAATGAGTGGTATGGACCTTTTGGGACATGATCCTAGTGTCTCAATTGCTGTCCCTCTATTTCCTTGCCAAAGCAAGACAATGTGCAATTAACAGGAGGGGTTGGACCAAGCAGGAACCAGCCCAGCTGCTCAAGGAGGAAAGGCTGCACACAATTAACACAGCATTATATAAGAAAGTCATTGTGGTAGTAAGGACAGCTGTTGTTCTGAAGAGGATAATTCCCAATGCACAAATAGAGTCTAGCAGGAACATATGTACAGATTATTTCTTTGGATTGTGAATTTTGTTTCTAAACAGCCAAGAGCTGATAACTTTAGATGAAGCTAATATTCAATTGGCTGTCTGGGAAAAATAATCAGCAGGTAATTTCCCCCAACACCCCTCCGCCCTGTTTAAAAAAAAAAAGACTTTTTGGACTTGGCTCTCTCACATCACATTTGTACCTTCCTCCTGTCTTTGGGATGAGATACACAGAGAAATAAACCAGTAACACTTTCTGGTTAAATTCCAACAAAACTGAAAGTGGAGAGGATGAACATATTGTGGGAATTCACTTTATTATTTACCAGTACAATGATAGCACCCAAAGGCATTAGTCAGGAGCAGAGTCCACTGTTCTTGGTGCTGTACAGAGGTAGATATGGTCCCTAATTGAAGATTTTAGAATCTGAAAATGATGAGGAAAGGGTATCTAAAGTGTGAGTAAAACCGTGAGGATACTCATGGACATGCAACTTAAAAAAAAAAAAGTAGAGATCCCTATATTTTTACGATAGGGCAGTGGTAGTATGATAGAGAATTGCAGGATGGTGAATAAATAGGACATGAGAATGATAGGGGGAGCAGGAGTTTAAGGGTGAGGGAAAGAATGTGGAGGGATTATTTGTGAAAGGGTGGTGGGGGAAGAGGTAGCAACAAACAAAGGACCAAGTAGCTGATAGAAAATAATGTCCAGAGTTCAAATGGTAAAAAAAATCAGTTGTCTGGTAATCAAGGGCTCTGGAGGTGTCTTGTCCTGCTGCTGCCGACTGTTGCTGGAGAAGTCTCCTACTCCTGTCGGATTGGTTCTATCACCAGGTCATTTTGCTCTGTTTCTCTGGGCCCGCTTCTGTGTGGTTGTTAGTTTGGGGTTTTTTAAAGCTGAAATACTTAGGGGAATTATTGTCTCCTTTGGCAAAGAAGAGAATGAACAAAACAAGGTTGCTTTAGAAACTGTATTATTTGAAACGAGCAGCTATTGTTAGTGCTGCCATGGAAATTACACCTTGAAAAGGCCAAAATTCCCCCAGCATATTGTATTTTTTTCATAAGCCTGTGCAAGAAATGTTGGATTTTCACTATTGAAACTGATCTCCCTTGCTCATTTTGTTAGATTGGCTTCTCAGTTCACACATCCTTCTGCTATGCCCTCAAAAACGTACAGCAAGTGTAATGTTGTACAATTTTTGCTTTAGCTGATTGTTCCTTATTTTTTTGAACACAAGAAGAAATGAGCTATTATTGCCAAGTAGTGTGCACAGCCTGTAGACAAATAATGCCTTTACACTGCAAAACCTTTAATGATTGCTGACTACTCAGAGGACTCAGTTGTTTGAGCTAGCACTTCTTTACAAAAATCACCCCAAGTATTCAAACAGTCTGAGACTAGCAATCAGTTAAGGACAAAGTGGTTAGCGCTCTTTGATAAAGTGGGTCATCTGTATGCTACTGAGTATTTTGGCTCTGATGTTTTGGGATCTGTTTTCCTGGGCACACCGAAAGAAAGACAAGGCACAAGGGATATAGTTTAATTAAGCTACAGCTTTATTGATCTAGCTCATCTGGGAACTATTCGACGGTAACTTCTATAGAGCAGGTCAGCCTTCATTCCCTAATCTAATCCAACTGGTGGAGGACTGCTGTCTACCCTGCACCCCACCAGAGCTGATCCCAGCCCATTTCTGGGACTCCACCTGATACAAGGCCTAAGGGGTTGGGGAAAGAGGATTTTGAGTCTGAACCCCATTCCCCAGCTTCTTTTGGATGCTTTCCACGAAGTCTACTTACAGCTCCAGTTTACCAGAGCAATAATTGAAGATACAGAGAAGAACAAGGTACATAGGTTTGTCAATTCTTTTAATAAGAATGAAGGGCTAACATGGTTTTCTTTCAATCACGTCTGGGGTAACAGGAAAATTAATGCAAGAATTAAAATGCACCCATGTTCATAATCATGAAATCAATTGAACATTTCTTTCATTTTCCTTGACTAAGTAATTTTCCCCTCTTCCTGCTATTCATACCATTCTAAGGTATGCTAAAACAAACAAACAAACAAAAATACCAAGTGCTGATCTATTTGTTTAAATTGGGGGCATTTTTCTTAAAGCTCCATCAGAACTCTTCTGCTCTGACTTTCCATAGGTATGAAGATGCCTTTCCATCTGGGGACCATTACTTCTTTGTAATAAAAAATATGCCTTACACAAATTTCATAACATCAGATGAAAAGTGCAGAGCACAATCCGGCAGATAATAGAGCACAACCTGCAGGAAATGATGCACTATAATGGAGATTCCCTGCAGGACTCTGTAAATCCCTCCCTTTGTTCCCTAGTAGATCTTTCAATCCCTAATCTCCTTTTTCTTTGCAGATTTACTGTATTTCCAAAAAGTAAACAAGATTTGGAAACACTATTCTTTGTTTTGGGGATGTTAATCAATACACATTTCTGTAATTTTAAAAGTGAAATTCATTAGCCTTTCATTAAAACTCCCTTGGCTTCTTTGGACAATTTACTGCCTCTTCCTCTCCACTCCCTGCTAATGTATTCAAAGTTCATTAGATTAATATTAACACCAAAATCCTGTCTACTGCAGTGCTTCCTAAAAATATAGATGCAATCACAGACAAAGCAGCTAGCTCCCCTTCACCTTTGCATGAATTATTGATTTGATCATAACATTGGGGATTCCAATAGGCCAAGGTCACAGAACAGTTGTTCAAGAACTTGCCATTTACCATCAACATATGTAACAAAGTGATACCCAAAGACTATCGCCTCTGTCTGCTTATAAAGGCTCCTCATTAGTGTTTCTCTTTATCACTTGGACTCTGTTAATTCTATATTTTCCATTTTTCCCTTAAAGAGGAGTTGATACCATTTGACTATTTATTATTATTATTATTTATTATATATATATATATATATATATATATATATATATAATTTCTTCTGCATAGCTCCTAAGAGCTATTGAGTTCCCCTTGCCCACATCTGAAGTCCCCTTCCCCAGCCTTAAGGGGAGGAGCTACAGAGCCTGGGAACTCAAGTTGGGGGGACAACTAATGACAAACAGGATCAGTAGTGAGGGTCACAGGGTCATAAAGAGGGAACATGAGGGGAACACTGAACCGTGGACCCTGGACAGCGCCCACTGCTCCTCAAAGGTGTCTAGGGAGCCAGCAGATATGGCCCAGAGAAACTTTGCCTGGACATGTGATCGAAGGAAGGAATGGAAGTAGCCCTCTCAGTCCCAGAGCACCTTCCCTTCCAGCATCCTCCTCCTGGTGCAATGGATGGCCACCCTGGCTAGTGCCAACAGGAGGCTGACAAGGAGGCCCCACGAAGTCGCGAGACAACAGTTAGAGTGTGCATAAATCAGGAAGTGCGGGGAAAATTACAGCCAAAATCTGAGGAGAAGGTTCTGGAAGAGCCAGAAAAGGTGCTGTAACCTGGAGCACTCCAGGTAGACATGCACCAGCATAGTTGCACCAGCATGCACATAGTTGTGAATCGGGTTCATTACAGTTGTTAAACCTACATTTTGAAATTTACACATCACATAAATATATGTTAAACAAGTAATTGGCTATTTATCACCATAAATAAAATGTCTATTGAATACAATGTAAATGCAATTTCTATCTGAATAATTTAATTGAAAATATGACAAAGAAATTTTACTTTCTGAGAAGCATTTTGAGTTTCACTCTGATTTGCAATATTGCAGGTGGGTATGCATATGTGAAAAATAACTTCTGCCATTTTTTTCATGCAGAGCTATCCAGGTAAGTT
This sequence comes from Natator depressus, assembly GCF_965152275.1. Taxonomy (NCBI): domain Eukaryota; kingdom Metazoa; phylum Chordata; order Testudines; family Cheloniidae; genus Natator; species Natator depressus. Next base: position 143,877,694 of record NC_134234.1, read on the forward strand.
AAGGAAGTCTCGCTCACCACGTCAACTGGAAGAACTACAGATCTGGGCCAAAATATGACCATTTAGTTCAACTAATAAACACCCTCATTCAGCACATGCTTAACTGCTTTCCGTAATAAGAACCAAACATATTATTCTCATATGGGAAATTTTCAATTTACAATTTTCAATAAGCATCTTGTCACAATAAATGTGACAAAACCTTTGCAAATTGTGGACAATCCTCCATATTTTTCAGTAGCCATGGCCTCCAAAATATGCTTAGTGTCTATATAGAGTGGCAGTGTAATATCCTTCCAAGCAATACTGTTTTGGCTGTATCTAACAATTTCATGTTTGTGTACTATATAGCCAGTTCATTGCCACCTGACCACAGGACAGTCATGGTCTTCCAAAACTGACATGTATTACACGCTATGACTATTCATGTTGTGGGGATACTTAGATGTGGCAGTATGTTTAAAAAATGAGGAAGTGACAATTAGGAACAAAATCACAGAATTGACAGATGAACAAATTCCATTGTTTAGGATTATTCTCCATAATCTGTTCTCTAGTGCCTTGTCTCTTCAGCTATATAATGTACTTTTTTATACTAAGGAACTTTTTTCAACATATCATACAGACTGTTATGTTATGTTATGAATGAAGAGCATTATGAAGTGCTGTGTTCTGATTTGGTTAACATGAAGGCAAGTCTGGCAGTGCTAATATTTGCTTTATAAATAATCTGAAAGATTAGAGTCCAAATACATTGAGAGTATACGTGTGGACAGCTGTTAAATTTTCCATTGAATCCTATGCCAATATGAATGTGGCCAGAGATTTTTAATGAAGTTATTGATGACCAAATACCCAAGAAGCTTCAAGCCTGGTCACAATGTAAAATCCATTAGAAGTAAATATTTTTCATCTCCAGGTATACTTCAGTGGTAAAATTACTTGTCTGATGGATTCAGGTTTTAAAATATTGCCTAGTTTTATGAAATTGTACTTTCCGAGAAGATTTCATATTTGGTGTGGACAATTTTAGTTATTTTTTTTAACGACAGAAGAGATGCAGAATGTAGAGCACCTCAGAGGATGGAGAACCCTAGCATTTTCTCCTTTGAAAGCAGCAGACAAAATGTATTCACACAGTGCCTATGCTCATTTTTATTGAATATTTATTCTGAAAATTGAAGTTCAATATACCAATTGATTGATACCAGACAGTATCTAAAACTTCAGTAGTATCTAATGGCTAGTACATAACAGGCCTTAGGCGCTCACCAAGCAGACCGAATATTTATTTCATTAGAGCTGAGCTAATATTCTGCACTCACTGAAAGGAGTCTTACTTACTTCAGGAGTCTCTTCTTATACTTATCTTTTAATTTACACAGTCCGTTTGCACATACTTGCTTACAATGCATGCACATTAAACATAAAAATAATATATTTCTGTCCTAAACCCACAAAGACACATGAAGTCTGAGCTCTTACAGCTCCTTTTACTCACCCCCACTGCACTGAATGATTGCAGCCATTAAAGCATGTCATGGTACAGTATGTAAGATTGTTTGGGGACTAGAAGATCATGTTATTTGTGCAGCAGTGGGCAAAACTGGTTTGAATTGTGTCCATAAGAGGTTTAAATCAAAATTGCCTTGCTTTTTGGGGTATAAATAATCTTACAGGACATGAGTTTTTCCAAGGGCCCAAACCTAACTATCAACATTGCGGGCACAATTACTTGTACATGATTTGTAGGTATAGACTAGTAGTTAGACATCTGTATGGATTCAGTTGTGAGCAAAACTAATTGCAGGTGTAATTTTGACTTCCATGGGAGTTAATTGTGTCTTGCAGTTGGAGTATCTGTGCGTGTATGTGTGTGCATGTACATGTGTGTAATCTCCTGGGCATTATGGCAAAAAGAATTGATATTGTCTTATGGGATGCACTGTTTAGTTTCTCTTTTATGTACATTCAGCATGATGTGAATTCCCCTGTGCAAGAGAATAGGAATTGTTTAATTAAAAAATCTGCTTACACAGCCTCTTAAACATGCACTACAGTTACTTTACCAAATCATCACTTGAAAGAAAATAAATGAATTACATGTAAACAGATAAATGGACAGTTTTTTTAAAATGTGTGGGTTTGATGTTCATTTTTAAAACTTGTACTTTTATAATTCCTCCAACACATAAAGGGTACAAAGAAGCAGATGACCAGATAACTCAAAGGATTGGTAGGAATATGGAACTTTTAAATTCTAGGTTACTTGTTCAAATTTGGTCCACATTGGTAACGACTGAGGGTAAAATTCTCATCTTATTAACTTCAATGAAGTGAAGTTTAAATCCTGAAAGTTTGGTGTGGTATGTACATTGACTTGATTGAGTATCATTATACTTAGTGGTGAAGAGGCATTACTAATTGGGGCTTCTGTTTGTAGTGTGTATGTGGGTTTTTTATTATTTTTATTTGTATTGATACCCTTCTTTACAGATTTGGAAAGAATGGGCACAAAAATTTGATCACAAGGAATTCTCTCTTTTGGTAAAAGTAGGCCTGGGTGAGATTAGTGTGCAGAGTTTTGCTGAGAAGGTCAAAGGTACAAGATAAATGCATTTTTATACAAAGGATAAGGAAGTAAAGGAATGTATTCTGTGGTCATCAGGCCCATATACATGTGTATATATAAAATATATTATGGCTATTTAGTGTCTTGCACCTAGCAGGCAATCACCAAAGAACTTATTTTTCAAAGTCAAAGCTAGTTTCACAGTTATTTCTCCACACAATTTCAAAAACTTGAGAGGGTAATTATTAGACATTGTAAAAAGAAAAAAGAAAAGGAGTACTTGTGGCACCTTAGAGACTAACCCGTTTATTTGAGCATGAGCTTTCGTGAGCTACAGCTCACTTCATCGGATGCATAGCATATCGTGGAAACTGCAGAAGACATTATATACACACAGAGACCATGAAACAAAACTTCCTCCCACCCCACTGTCCTGCTGCTAACAGCTTATCTAAAGTGATCATCAAGTGATCATCAAGGAAGGCCATTTCCAGCACAAATCAAGGTTTTCTCACTCTTCCCCCCCACACACACACACACAGACACACATACAAACTCACTCTCCTGCTGGTAATAGCCCATCCCACTTTGAAACCTCTCTTTATAATGCGCATGATAATCAAGGTGGGTCATTTCCAGCACTAATCCAGGTTTTCTCACCACCACCCCCCCCACACACACACACCCCCTCCAAAAACCACACACACAAACTCACTCTCCTGCTGGCAATAGCTCATCTTACAATGTGCACAGCAATAATCCAAGTTTAACCAGAACGTCTTGGGGGGGGGGGTTGTAGGAAAAAAACAAGGGGAGATAGGCTACCTTGCATAATGACTTAGCCACTCCCAGTCTCTATTCAAGCCCAAATTAATAGTATCCAATTTGCAAATGAATTCCAATTCAGCAGTTTCTCGCTGGAGTCTGGATTTGAAGTTTTTTTGCTTTAAGATAGTGACCCTCATGTCTGTGATTGCGTGACCAGAGAGATTGAAGTGTTCTCCGACTGGTTTATGAATGTTATAATTCTTAACATCTGATTTGTGTCCATTTATTCTTTTACGTAGAGACTGTCCAGTTTGACCAATGTACATGGCAGAGGGGCATTGCTGGCACATGATGGCATATATCACATTGGTGGATGTGCAGGTGAACGAGCCTCTGATAGTGTGGCTGATGTTGTTAGGCCCTGTGATGGTGTTCCCTGAATAGATATGTGGGCACAGTTGGCAACGGGCTTTGTTGCAAGGATAGGTTCCTGGGTTAGTGGTTCTGTTGTGTGGTATGTGGTTGTTGGTGAGTATTCGCTTCAGGTTGGGGGGCTGTCTGTAGGCAAGGACTGGCCTTTCTCCCAAGATTTGTGAGAGTGTTGGGTCATCCTTCAGGATAGGTTCTAGATCCTTAATAATGCGTTGGAGGGGTTTTAGTTGGGGGCTGAAGGTGACGGCTAGTGGCGTTCTGTTATTTTCTTTGTTAGGCCTGTCCTTTAGTAGGTGACTTCTGGGAACTCTTCTGGCTCTATCAATCTGTTTCTTCACTTCCGCAGGTGGGTATTGTAGTTGTAAGAATGCTTGATAGAGATCTTGTAGGTGTTTGTCTCTGTCTGAGGGGTTGGAGCAAATGCGGTTGTATCACAGAGCTTGGCTGTAGACGATGAATCGTGTGGTGTGGTCAGGGTGAAAGCTGGAGGCATGTAGGTAGGAATAGCGGTCAGTAGGTTTCCGGTATAGGGTGGTGTTGATGTGACCATCGTTTATTAGCACTGTAGTGTCCAGGAAGTGGATCTCATGTGTGGACTGGACCAGGCTGAGGTTGATGGTGGGATGGAAATTGTTGAAATCATTTCATCATTGAATCATTGAATCATTGAAATCATTGAATGATTTCAACAATTTCCATCCCACCATCAACCTCAGCCTGGTAACGTACAGGCTGAGGTTGATGGTGGGATCAACCTCAGCCTTACGTACACCTTACGTAAAAGAATAAATGGACACAAATCAGATGTTAAGAATTATAACATTCATAAACCAGTCGGAGAACACTTCAATCTCTCTGGTCACGCAATCACAGACATGAGGGTCGCTATCTTAAAGCAAAAAAACTTCAAATCCAGACTCCAGCGAGAAACTGCTGAATTGGAATTCATTTGCAAATTGGATACTATTAATTTGGGCTTGAATAGAGACTGGGAGTGGCTAAGTCATTATGCAAGGTAGCCTATCTCCCCTTGTTTTTTTCCTACAACCCCCCCCCCCCCCAAGACTTTCTGGTTAAACTTGGATTATTGCTGTGCACATTGTAAGATGAGCTATTGCCAGCAGGAGAGTGAGTTTGTGTGTGTGGTTTTTGGAGGGTGTGTGTGTGGGGGGGGGGGGTGGTGGTGAGAAAACCTGGATTAGTGCTGGAAATGACCCACCTTGATTATCATGCGCATTATAAAGAGAGGTTTCAAAGAGGGATGGGCTATTACCAGCAGGAGAGTGAGTTTGTATGTGTGTCTGTGTGTGTGTGTGGGGGGGGAAGAGTGAGAAAACCTTGATTTGTGCTGGAAATGGCCTTCCTTGATGATCACTTGATGATCACTTTAGATAAGCTGTTAGCAGCAGGACAGTGGGGTGGGAGGAAGTTTTGTTTCATGGTCTCTGTGTGTATATAATGTCTTCTGCAGTTTCCACGATATGCTATGCATCCGATGAAGTGAGCTGTAGCTCACGAAAGCTCATGCTCAAATAAACGGGTTAGTCTCTAAGGTGCCACAAGTACTCCTTTTCTTTTTTCTTTTTACGAATACAGACTAACACGGCTGTTACTCTGAAACCTGTTATTAGACATTGTAAATCACTGATGCTTGAATCATTTACAAATTAATTAAATGATGACAATCCTTGTATATAAATTGTTTTTCTCTGAACTATAACATGGAAACTCTTGCCTCTGAATGGTAAGGTTGGCTTGTCCTTCCTTTACATAATCCTGTTCAGGTCCTTAAATTCTGTTACGGCTCTTATGTACATGGTGAGCTCAGCACATGGACACTGACTTCTTAATAAGGCAGTAGTTATGTCTATAATAGTGTAAATTTCAAATGCCTGGTTGGCTTTCTGCCAGATGAATATATTCAAAAGTCATTGTCTTACTAACAATCAGCTAGCATGCTATTAGACACATTCTGTCGTGTCAAAGTTTGCTAGATATTATGAACCTCCTGAAGATTCAAATTAATTGTCGTGGCCACATCAACTTTCTGCTTTAAATTCCCCTGTTTTCAGTGTAAAGATTTCATTTCTCCAGGTTATGAAAATAGAAAATAAAGAATTGTCCCATCATTAGAGTCTAACAGTTGCAGGAACTTTGGAACAAGCAAGCATGAAAGCTTAGTTCAGCAAGGTTACTTTAAAGAAACATCTTTGCAACATGTATTCTATGTCCTGTCAGCATTACATGTAAGTGTACTATGTTTCCAGAGCTGTTTTTAGTTACTGTGTTAAAATAAATCAAATAATAATGCATAAGGACTGTTCAAAATAAAATAAAATAGAACCCACATATTCCTGAAAAACACAGTTTTACACATTGTTGCTTTATGTAGGCTCAGCAAGCAAATGGTTCTAAAGAAAAGTGAAGGAGCTTGGGGAGGGAAAACACATCAGTGCTGACTTTCAATGCCTTAATTCAACAACACGCTAAGCATGTGCTTAAAGTTAAGCATGTTCTTAGTCTCATTTAAAGTTAATAGGATGTAAGTATGTGTTTAAAATTAAGTACATGCTTTTGTGTGTAGCTACAGTGGTACAGTTGGCTGAATGTTTCCTTAATGAAGAAAAAATTCAGACAGAGGTCCAGATTTTAAAAATACAGCTTTTTAAAACTGAGCCACTTACTTGCCTAAATATGTATCCCAGGGCCAATATGTAGGCATCCAATTCTGAAAATGTTAGTCAGGTTATATTTACTCTGGCCACACCTAGGAAAAAATGTCTCTCATTTCCTCAGTCGATTTATACAGAATAAATCCATACAAAATCAGGAAAAAAAAGTCTGTTATCTAATAGGTAATCAGCTCACACTAAATCAACATCATTTAAATTCTAAGTATTGGGGTAGCCGTGTTAGTCTGCATCCACAAAAACAACGAGGAGTCCGGTGGCACCTTAAAGACTAATAGATTTATTTGGGCATAAATCTTTAAGATGCCACCAGACTCCTTGTTGTTTTTATTTAAATTCCAGTTCCTAACAGCCATACTCTACTATCTAGTATCTCTGGGATAATTTTTCCTGCGGTCACATTATCAACCTGATCACTGACGTGCTGCCAGTTTTGTAAACAAGGGTCAAAACAAAAATACTCCCTCAGCCCTTTATACTTCAGTGGGCCATAGGCCAACACTAAATGTTGTAAATCCCACTTGGAATCCGGAAGTGTAGAATAATTATCAAGGTATCTGTCAAAGTCAAGGCAATAGAGTCAGTTTCCCCATTTAAAGTGGAATTAATAGTACAATGAGTTCTGGGAATAGAAAAACTATTTGACTAGGAGCTAACTGAGCTTTGAGAATTTTAGAAATAATGCCATACAATTTAGTGTCCTCAATCTCAGTGCTACCTCATAAACCAAGAATCCTTAAATGTGCTCTCTCGCAAAGCTCTTCATAACGTCCAATTGCTTGGTGAAATTCAGTATTTTGAATGTGTGTGTGTGTGTGTGTGTTCTTATTTTCACAAACTACTTTAGTATCATCCTATACCCAGAAACCAAGGAACTCTCCTTATATTAATATTCCTGCGTAAGAGAGGCTATAGATTCATAGTAATAGCCCACGATAAACCGTCACTATTTTAAAAGTCTATCATAAAGCAAAATGGGGGGGAGGGGTGAGAGAAAAGGAAATCTGAGTGTTGTTTAGGAGATTGACTCAGTAATACCACAGGCTATAAAGACTGAATACAAATAAATTGAGAGGTTGTGAGAAAATGTTTCTGGGCAATTGCTAATTTAGCTTGATTTAGACCTCTTGGTGGCAGGCCAGACTGAATAGAGAACCCCCACCCAAGTCATAATATGTTAGGATATATGTAAACTACCAGACTAGCATTCCCAGAAGTAAGGGAATCTAAAAGTCTGCATCACAGGACTGTGAGGAACTTTAGTAGTGTTAAAGCCCCTGGGGCAAAACAGAATGTAAGTCTCTTTGCCAAATTGCTTGAACTTCTGCTTAATCACCAGAGAGTTGAGACTTTCCTTAGTGCTTGGCACAATTGTCCAGGACAAGGATTTGTGTGTACTTGTGGATATGGTGTATGTGGACATACAGACAGGACATGAAGCTTCACAATTCTCTGCTTGTGTGTATATATCATTTTCCACAGTTGTATTCCAGTTCAGTTTCTTTCAGTTTTGTTGGCGCTGCAGAGCTAACAGGAATAAGAATAAATACTAATAACGCTGTAAAGCTTTTTTTGCCACAGATTAGAATCTGCTTCTGCACAGGAAGCAGATCTGTTGAAAGACCCATTTTTATAGTCCTTTTTCAGAGCAGAACTGTATTCCCAGTGTCTGGGAATGGCCACCTGGTACTTTGAGTCCAAGTGTGGAGGGGAAGGTGTTGCTGTTTGATGGCTACCTACCTCATCCAAGCAAATAAATAGATGTTGTGTGAAGATGGATGAAGAGAGGGGGCAGTCTTGGTTCCACCTGCCCATTTCCACCTGGAGAAATGTGCTATTGGTAAAGGCCAATAGCAATTTTAATATCCACCTAGAGCAAGGAAAGAGTTAAGCTTCCGCTCTTGAGGAGGTGCGGCTACTTGCCACTCCTCACACAGGACAGACTGTAAAATTACAATCTAATCCTACATTTTCTTGAGAGAAGAAATGGAGGCTTGTTAGAGACTTTTATATTTATTTATTTATTTATTACACATATGGCTCTTCATGGCATTTATAACTATTATTCCACTGAATGAGCAAACTCTGCAGTATGGGCCGGGTGAGTACCTTGAGCTGACAAGTTAGCTTAAGGAAGACAAAGAATTATCACAACAGTTTTAAAGTTGTTACAAGAAAGAAATAACTATTAAGTGAGGTCACTGAGTGTGAAGTACAAGACAAAATAGGGTCCCATTTCATTACTTTAGCTATGAAAGGGGAAGGAAAGGCATTAGATGCAGGAATGAACTAGAGTCTAAATACATACAAGTGTCAATAGAAGTATCAGTCATAAAAACTGGGAAACAAGTAATTTAACCTACATGGCACAAAGAAGACATTGGACATGATATTATGTGGACTGAATACTCTAGAAACTAATTTCTTCTTGTTGTTACTGTCATGTTTAGAAGCCCCATTCATGGATCAGGACACCACTCTGTTAGGTGCTGTACAAACAGATGGTCCCTTTCCTGAAGAGTTTACAATTTAAATAGAAAACAAGAGCCAACAGATAGATGGATACAGGGGAGTACAAAGAAACAATGAAACAGTACTAGTCAGCCTGGGAGGCTGTGGTCTCTGCATACAAGCAGCCTAACTGTTGTCAAGTTTTTTATGGGCATCACAGCAAAGGAGCATAAGGAAGGATTTGAAGGAAAACAATAAAGTGGCTTTGTGGCTGTTTATGGGAGTTCCTCCCAACTGTGAGGGGCAGCTTGGGAAAAGGCACAAAGTTGATTATTTGAAAATTTAGTAAGAGGGTGATGGAGGCTGTCATTGTGGGCCGATCAGAGGCAGGAAGCCTATTTCTCTATAGTGAATGAGAGATGCTAGGTAGGGTGGGAATAGGCCATGAAGTCCCTTGAAAGTAAAGATCAGTAGCTTATATTTGAGTGATATGGTCAAAATGATGGGCAAAGCAAATGGTCTCTGCAGCAGCAATCTGAAGAGATATCAGTGGGATAAGATTTAGCAAGGTCAGAGAGAAGGGTGTGGCAGTAAACAAGACACCCTAGCTCATGAATTAATAATTTTATTTTGGTCAAGAATTAATCTATAATTTTATCTTTGAACATCCCAGTACCACTGTGGGAAAGAAGGAAGGAGACTCATTTGAAAATAAAAGATGTAATTTTGTTAAAGCATATTTCATACCTAAGATGGGGATCCATTTATACAGAGTAGTTAACCCGTGGCCTTTTCTGCAGCTGCACTGCTGGTGCATAGATACACATAATTGTCTGCCCAGCACAGATCTATTCCAGTTTTTGTTTCCCAGGTAGCGAGCCAAAAGGTAGTTACTCTGTGGGAGGAAGAGAGAGACAGGGGAAAAATGATGACTGGCAATCTCTATTCAGCTAACCCTCAGACTGAATTTGACTGTAGTTATCTTGTCTCTTGCCCGTGGTCCTCTACAGGATCAAGTCACTCCTGGGAAATCTCATTGTTCCCAAAAGGAGTTCAGCTCACTTTGTGGGATCTTTTCAGAATCCCATTATATCTCACGTATCTCTAGTCTCTGGAGGCACTCCCCAGGTTGCTTCAGCCCTCCAGGGCCTCTTGACTGTAGCAAGCTTGTACTGTCAGTGTGTCCCAAACAAAATGGAGGGGGAGGCAGGGGCAGGTAAGGTTAGCCAATGGCTAAGACTGAGCTCCCCTTGCAACCTTTCACTAGCAGTCCCTGGCAACCTATCTGCCCCCTTATCCCTCATGCCCCGTCTCCCTTTGTTTTAAGCTCCACTTTTGCAGGTGGAACATGTTCTGCAGGGACACCTAATTGGCATTGTCAGGAATGCTCGTTAGCCTTCTACCAGCAGGAAGGGTGCATGTCCCATCACACACAGGGACAACACACAGAGAATACGCAAGGATCAGACAGAGGATCATCTTGTTGATAACATATTTCAGAACTCTCTCTCTTTAGTCCAATCCAAAATGGAAACTTCATGATTTTATGCTGTTTAAACACACAAGCGAAATCTGAAACATTGAACCCTAGCTAATCTACCCAGGGTTATTCTGTTATAATTACTACTAGCAATATGGCAGCTGAATTCTGAATAGAAACTGGATACAATTCAGATAGATGGTATGTTTTAATAAATTAATTAAATTAGTTAATTAATTAAATGTCCAGATCTGGCTACATGGACTCTAAAATATAGCAGAGTTTCCCCTAACACTTACAATAGTTAATTTAAATAATTTGTTTCCTGCTTATTGATATTTTCTTGGTAGTTCAGTGCCACAGTGGGCTGATGAGAAATGGGGGCATTCTACTCACGGTGGGAACTGCATGGAGCATGGGCAAGGACATACTGTCAGTTTTGCTGAGGATGCTCACGCTGGTAAATCGTTTTTGTAAAGTCATAATTTTGTGAGGAGCTCAGATGCCACAAAAATGGGAGTTGTGCAGCCTTCATGAAGAGATAAAGTAGGTGTCCTTTTGGTTACACAACCACTATTACAGGAACACACACAGTTTTCTAAGGAAGGGCTTGAGGCCACGTTGACATGGTCTCATACTTTCAGTTTGAGATTTTATTGCAAGAATTCTTTATCTTTGTGGGGTGGAAGTATGGTTTCAAATTTTCCCTTTTAATCCATTATTAAGCAGTATCACCAATACATGTATTTTCCTGCCAGGCATTTACTGGGTGTGCAGATTCTACTGCAAACTGTAGACTAGAGCTTGGGTTTCTGCAACATTCAGTCTGTAGTTCAAATTAATATTTCTTTGTTGGTAAGAGGTGCGGACATTAATAGAGGCATCAGCAATCTTATATTTACATCAAAGCTACCAACTTTCTTAGATTGAACTCGAGTCCCCTATATTCCAGGAAAGAGCCCTAGCCCCTGCACTAAGGCTTGTCCCAGAATATCCCTATCTCTTCTGTTGATGCTGTTCCACTTTGTAAAAAATAATTAAATAATCATTGGCTCAGAGACTTGAATTTAGGGAGTGCTCTAACCACCAGACTATTGAGTCACTCTTAATCTGATCCAAGGACTACTGAATTATTTATACCCAGAGGAACAGCTTCAACAGGAGTGAGTGAGAACAAGCCACACCAGAATAGCCCATAATTCTCCACATCAGGCAAACGGGAGGGAGAATTGAACCTGGGTCTCCCCCATCCCAGATGAGTGCCCTGATCACTCAGCTAAAAATAATAAGGTAACCACTATTACTGCCTAATCCAAAATGTTTTTGGAAAAAAACTTGTAAAATTTGCAAAGTGTTGGGTCAACTGAAATTACGTTTTTATACAAATAAACTGTTAATCCAAAAAATGAACATAGTCCGTCTATAGTCCATCAACTTCCAGCACCTCACCTGTCCACTTGCTTTCCTAAGAAGTAGTGGCTCTGTGAAGCATGGTACCACCTTGTACAACTGAATTCATAATTGAGGGTGGCTATGCAAGACGGGAGTGGGGAGTTTGCCATGTAGCTTTCACACCTGGCTGTAACTTTCCCTTACTAATCCATCACTAAACTGGCAATCAAATGCTAATTCGTGGCAATGAGAGAGAACATCTAACTTTCAATGTTTGTGTGGTAGGGAAATGGTGCTGAGAAGATTCTCAAGCATATACTGTCTGGTGTTCCAATTATTTTGAACAGCTGATTTTTTCACAAGTTTATGCTGTCTCCTGCTGGGGAATAATGTTTTCTGCCTTTAATAGAATGGTTAAGTGTCCAAAGTATCCAAAACCCTTGTTTTCTATTACCACATTTAAATACATTAAATAGAGCAGGCAGGGATCCATTCATCAATGTAAGCAGTGTGGAAAACATTGCATGTGAGTATAACAAACATCCTTAACTTCACATATGATGCTGACATCATCATCTGATGAATCAATCAAAGAGTGAGAGAATAGGTGCTGAGTCAGGCATCAAACTGTTTTGTGATTCCCTGAGTAGGCTGTCTGTATTGTGTAATCCATTTAAATAGCCATATAAATTATAAAGCTCTACTTATATCCTAATTTATTTTTGGAATAGAAGATTTGTCATTTTTTTTATGAGCAAATGATTTGCTCAACGTGTGAGAGAGATGCCATCTGTACAGTGCCTAGCACTAAGGTCTCTGACCCTCTCCTGGGGATTCAGGGTGCTGCTGTAATGCAAGTATTGGTTATTAGGATCCCTCTTCTCTGAAAAAGGATCTTGCAAAACTTTAAGAAGATGAATGAAAAAGTGTAAATTATCAAGAGAGAACATCCAAGAAAGAAGGCAGTAATGTGGGTCAGTTCCAGCCACAAATGTGATGATGCAATTGAGTGGAAACCCCCACAAAAGTCACCAAATCAACTCTGCTAGATTCCTATTTGCAGACTGAGCAGCCAAATTGGTTGTCTGTTTCTACTTGGAGCATTGTCACAACATCACACCACTCTTGTGCTTTACTAGTAAGTTCCTTTTTAGTGCTCTGTAAATTTCACTACTTTCTTACACTTAGAAGTGCTGCTAAACATGGAAGGATAAGAATGACTTGCAAAAAAATCCAAAGATTTAAGAATCCAAAACTTTGTACAGTAGAACCTTAGAGTTATGAACACCAGAGTTACAAACTGATCAGTTAACCATGTACCTCATTTGGAACCAGAAGTACACAGTCAGGCAGCAGCAGAACCAGTACTGTGTTAAACGTAAACTACGAAAAAAATAAATAAAAGGAAAGCAGTATTTTTCTTCTGCATAGTAAAGCTTCAAAGCTGTATTAAGTCAATGTTCAGTTGTTAACTTTTGGAAGAACAGCCATAATGTTTTGTTCAGCGTTATGAACAACCTCCATTCCCAAGGTGTTTGTAACTCTGAGGTTATACTGCATTGCCTTCTATTGCACTTGATTCTGGCTTCTCATGGTTGCTTCATTCAGTTTGGCCTCTCAGGCTTTTTACTTTTGGAATGCTTGAAAAGGTTACTATCATAGGCCTTGCTCTTTGCAACAGATGTGTTCTTCTCTGACATTTTTAATGCTGTCAGTGATCTCCATCTGTTTCAGGACGCTAATGTAGTAGATCATGAACATGAATTGACACCTGTTTTTGAGATCACAATAATTCTAATTTGTTGTTGTTAATAGCATGTTAAGAAGGGTGATACTGCCTGGAAATAATTATTGTATAGTTTTCTGGGGAAATCAAAGGTACTAATTTAATAGTGCCCAGATGTGTTGCAAAGTGACTCTTGCAACACTTCCATGAGGACTGATGGTGTGCTGCTTAGGGACTTCCAAAGAGCTGCTACATCAAAACTTCATGTTGCGGAAGCAGTATTGCTAAAGGACTTTTTATTTAAGTCTTCTGGATGTGCCACCCCCTTGCAAATCCATTATTCTGTAGTAAGTGTTCTAGAGCAAGTCTGGTTGTGCAATCGACAAACCATCAGTACTGAACCGAAAAGCATAGTTGCTTCCTGGAGTATTTCTCTGCCAGCAGGGGGAAAATGACAATCCTGAGATTTTCCAGTTGTGGCTGACCCATTATCAGATCGGGTTCCTCTGCCATTTGAAAACACATTGACATTAAATAAATTGTTAGTTTAAAAAAAACAGACAAACAATAGAGTCCGACTTTAAGGCGCTGACCCAAAGCCCACCAGGTCAAAGGAAAGACTTCAGTGAGCTTTGGTTAAGGCTTAAGAGAATGCAACTAACATTGGGACTGAGGAACTGTCTTTCTTGAAGCCAGTCTTGGCACAGGACTCCTCTCACTGTCTTTCATGTATTCCATTCAATAGAACTGTTCAAAATATGGCTTTTCCCATGGAAAATTTCAATGAAACGAAAACAAAATCCATTTTAATCTAAATTTTCCATAGAAAAAATATTTTAGGCTGAAATTTGAATATATTCATATTTTGGCCAGAAACCAAAAACAGGTGTTTGACAAATTTTAAAATCTGCCATAGAAAAGATACTTTAAAAAATGTTTGGTCTAGAGCTCCCTTTTCTTTAGAAAAATAGGTATGATTAAAAGATTTTGATCAGTCCTACTATTCAGCTTCATTTCCATTCCATTCCCACAGTCAAGTCACGTTTATTATCAGTGGTTGAAAATTATGAGTTTTGGAGGCAATCCTTACAACTGAGAGATCTCCCAAAGCCTGAGGTTAGGGCCTCCAAATAATCCTGGTTCTGAGTTTACCCATGTTTTTTCATAATCACTGATTGAATTCACTCTAATAGTTTATAAGTTAAGAAATCTATGTCTGCATTACTATATTGGGAGAAACATTGCTTAATTTCACAATTTCCATTGGCATTTCTGGCCTTCCTGCTTGAGGAAGCCATCCTTCTCAGAAGTGTTGTCATTTGAGACACTGGCAGCAAGAGAGTCCTGTGGGAGAGACTAGAAAACATTTATTAAACTGCTTTTGTAACAAACAGGGGTGAAAAACAGCTTTTATTTTCAAAACTTGAACATGATGTTCTTTTCATGATTGTTAATGCATTTGAGGGTTAGACTAGATTACCTTTGTGATACCTTCTAACACTGTGGTTCTATGATTATATGCAAATAGTCTTATTCCTCAGAATAAGACTTCCTTTCACAAAGTGGGATGCCTCCAGTATTAGGCTCAGAGATGCCATAGTGTGACTGCATTTAAAAGATACATATAACAGTTTATTCATGGTAACAAGGGCTTCTTGCCTTGTGAACTCTGAGACAGTTAGCCTTCTAAAACTTGTGTTTTCCATTAAAACCCTAAAATAACAAATTAACAAGGAGTTCCACACCATAACTAAACTGAGACCTTTTGAAAGCTTTCATGAAAAAATGACAGAGACCCTCCCCAGACTAGACAATAGCCTGGTGCCTAGAGTACTCCTCAGGTTCAAGTCCCCTACTCCAGATCAGGCAGAGCAGAACTGTGAAGCTGAATCTCTCACATCCCAGGTGAGTGTTCTAACCACTGGGCAATAGGTTATTCTGACCAAGGTATCTTTCTGGCTGTTTCTTTCTCTGGTGTTGACCAGAAATTCCATTCTCAACATGAAAAATTGGTGCAAGATGAACCGAATCCAATAATTGTGAAAAATTTCAGCGGATTGACAAAATCTATTTCAGTTTGAATGGAATACGTTGCTCAACCCGAAACAAAATGCTTGACCTTTTAAAATAATTAAATTCACAAAACAGTGGTGGCTGTAGAGCTAATGGCTATGTGTTTACCTAGGTTGTGGAAGATCCCAGGTTTAATTCCCTCCCCCCTTACTTGGAGAAGGGATTTGAACTTGTGTGTTCTACATTGCAGGTGAGTGCCCTAACCATTAGGCTATGGGACATTCTAGTGCAGGTGTCAAGGTCCTTCCCCACTCTGAACTCTAGGGTACAGATGTGGGGACCTGCATGAAAATAAAAAAGCTTATTTTTACCAGCTTAGCCTAAAACTTCCCCAAGGTACAAACTATTTTACCTTTTGCCCTTGGACTTTTTTTGCTGCCACCACCAAGCGTCTAACAAATATATAATCGGGAAAGAGCCCGCTTGGAAACGTCTTTCCCCCCAAAATCCTCCCCCAACCCTACACCCCCTTTCCTGGGGAAGGCTTGATAAAAATCCTCACCAATTTGCATAGGTGAACACGGACCCAAACCCTTGGATCTTAAGAACAATGAAGAAAGCAATCAGGTTCTTAAAAGAAGAATTTTAATAGAAGAAAAGTAAAAGAATCACCTCTGTAAAATCAGGATGGTAAATACCTTACAGGGTATTCAGATTCAAAACATAGAGAATCCCTCTAGGCAAAACCTTAAGTTACAATAAGACACAAAAACAGGAATATACATTCCATTCAGCACAGCTTATTTTATCAGCCATTTAAACAAAACAGAATCTAATGCATATCTAGCTAGATTACTTACTAAGTTCTAAGACTCCATTCCTTTCTGTTCCCGGCAAAAGCATAACACAGACAGAGAGAACCTTTGTTTCTCTCCCTCCCGCCCTCCAGCTTTGAAAGTATCTTGTCTCCTCATTGGTCATTTTGGTCAGGTGCCAGCGAGGTTATCCTAGCTTCTTAACCCTTTACAGGTGAAAAGGTTTTTCCTCTGGCCAGGAGGGATTTTAAAGGTGTTTACCCTTTCCTTTATATTTATGACAGCAGGTTATTCTCAAGATCGCCTGTTGGAGCTGTTCCACTCTGTAAAAATAGTTTAACTCCATGTTCCGATTACTATTTAACTTAGATCTCCCACATCCTAGGTGAATGTCTTAACCACCAGGTTATAGAATCATTCTCACTCCCTTTCTTTGGCTCACTGACTATTTATTGTCATTCATAGCTGCAATTCATAGTCCTTTTGTATCTAAGTCTTAAAAAAATGTTTTTTTGGCCAAAACTATATAGTGAGTTCATGTCAAATTCACAAATAGTAGTGGATGAACCAAAACTACCTTTTTCAGCCAATAAAATATTCTTCCAAAAAAAAATTGCCCGTCTCTAGTCAAAACTGATACATTTTCACAGAACCCTTCAATTTTGACAAATTGGTAATTTTCAATGAAACACTGAGAAATTCCCAAACAGCAACAAGGTAAAGAAGAGAAAATACACCATATGTGCAATATATACAAGGCACTAACATAACTTTTGGAATTTCCTGATTTTTGAAGTGGTTATTCTTACATATTAACATTCCATTAGTGCTAGTTATTTCCACTTTTCTTAAAAGAGAGAGAGAGAGTTAAAAGAAGAATCTGGTGGTCATACAGCTTACAAATTCCGCTGACTCTTCCAAGGAGTTCTTTTTCCTTCCTCTGAAGCTATTCACCTTGCACCTTTTTGGCATGGAAGTTCTTTGAACCACCAACAAGTATGCAAGTGTTCATATGTAGTCACCTGTGGACTTAGCAGAATGTACTACTGCACATGCTCAAGCAAGCTGTTTTTGAATGACCAGCTTTTTGTTAAATCAAAGCCTTTTCCACGCAGAGCAAGCAAAGGCCTTGTCGTCAATGGTGGACATGTCCATGCCAAATTTCTAGTTTCAGAGTTTGGTTATGTATGCTCTACTCTCTTCTGAAAATACGTGGTGAATTATTTTAAAGATAAATGTATATTTTTGCAGGCGCTGCCATATTCAAAAGCAGCCGACAGTATTTTGGTCAAACTTTTCAGGCACATGCTCTGTATGGGAAATTTCACAAGGTGATGCTTTTGAAAGAGATCAGTGTGTGGAAAACAAGTCTTGTAACTGAAATTGTGTTGCAGGTTTAATTATACTGGTGATGCAACCAAGCATCTACTATAAAACTTGCTAGGACCTGGGTCACAGCTGTCTTTTGAGGGTTAACGAATATTTCAGATAAGCTTAGAAATATTCAGATTAAAGATTTTGAATGATTGTGAAATTTTATTATTTGTTTACTTCAAAAGGTTACTGGGCCAAAGTTAGAAGAGGAATTTGATCCACTGAGTCCCTCACACATTCATGTTGTTATATTTACCAATGTCTTCTTAGATACAAACTTTAAAATTATTGCATGAATCTGTTATGAATATATATATATTTATTTACACTTTCTTTTACATAAGAAATGTTCTCTTCAGCCATATGGCCATAAGAAAAATGTACTTGGATCTGTGTTCACAGCCAGAATTTATTTGGTGATCTTGCAGTACATAGTAAAATCCTGTAGTTCTTTGGACAGCATTTATTAGGCTCACACAGAGCGAGGAGCTGACTCTTGCTGGTACCCTGGAGGCTGAAGATATCAGCTTCAGGATTTCCTGCAGCATCAGTTAGTGCAGTGACTGAGAAATGGAATTTTGGTTTCAGAAATGTTTGACTCAGGCCTGCTGTGCAATGTGGCACAGTGCTTTCAATGTATGTGTTCTGGTTCACCTCTGGGTAATTAGCCTTCATTTATACCTTTTAAAAAATTCTAAATACCAAAAATCATGTGTTAGAAAACTAAAACTGTGGCTGAGAGTTAGCATTAGGCTGAATCTTTTTCACAGAAATCCAGACAGCTTTATCATTTAGTTCTTCACTCGGCTAGTTAATTTGACCTCTTTTTTCTAATTTTTATACCTTCTCTTTCTAAGTTGTTGGTGACTTCTGCTGATTAATGATAAATGGCCTTCCCCCACTTGAGAATGCAAATCCAGTAGAATTGGTTCTGAGCAAATGAATGAATTAATATGTGACATAATTGTATAATAAATATATAAGCATTACGTTTCTGAGATGGCACAAAAAATGACTGTCAAGCCACATTTTCCTGCTTTCTCATCTCTAATAAAATCATAATCATAGCTGTTGCAGGTTTGATGCTCTTAGTTCCCAAATGTCTTGAAAAGTAAAACTGTACTATACAAGAATTGACAGTGACATTTTCAGTGAGGTTCTGCAGTCTTTATCTAAGAAATTCTGCCTTTCTATATGCTATGCTACATCTACCCCATTTCTTATCTGTTTTTCCCACCTGCTTTAAGACAATAATGACATTTAGGGTAACATTTTCAAAAGCACACAAGTGACTGACTTAGGAGCCCAAATCCCATTTTCAAAAGAGACTTAGGCATTTAGGGACCTAAGTCTCACTGAAAGTCAGTGGCATTCAGTGTAACTTCTGAAAGTGGGCTTCTAAAACATTTAGGCACTTTTGAAAACATTACTCTTTAGGTTCAATACAAAATCCTATTGATTTCAAAAGGAACAAGGATGGGGCCTTCCTTTATATCATTAAAGTGCCCCTCCCCAGTGCCAGATCTTTCCCCTGAACTGACAAGCTGTGTATTGTGCTCCTCATGGCGTGTATACAGATAGGTGGTGTTGAGTAGGGGTGAGATTTAGTCTTCATCCTATTTTTAAAAAATAGTGGAGGTGGTCCTAAGATCTGTTGGATCCATATTGGTACCCTCTATCTCAGTGCTAATGCCTGCCCTTGTGAGGGTCAACCCACTGAGGGCACCCACATTCACTCCATGAGAGGGTTAGTGCCCAAAATGATGGCAACCATTGAATTCCACACTGGTTTACAAGGAGTTTGACCTGAAAAGTTTGACCAAAATACTGCTGGCTGCTTTTGAATATGGCAGGGCCTGCAAAAATATACATTTATCTTTAAAATAAAATGAACAGTGCACTGGGTCTCCCCAATCCCTTCTGTCCTTCATGAATATATTGCTCACTCCCCAGAGCATGTTCTGTGGGGTCCAGGAATAATGGGAGTACAAACCCATACACACTCCATACAGGCGAGGAATGAACCATTAGCTGGAAAACCCCTGTAATGTGGATCTCTAGGAGATGAATAGTGACTACATTGAAGGTAAACCCTACAATCCTTTGCACTCCTGACTCCTATTGAAAGTAGTGGCATTATACAACTATGCCCATAGCTAACTATTACCCAGCATATAATTTGGTCAGAAGGTTTTAATAGGTACATTGATCCATGTAGTGCACTTTCAGCTACGGAGAAAATTACAAATCTTTCCCCTTACAGTGGTATTGAGGCTCCAGAGCTAAACCTAAAAAAAAAGAAAAAGAAAAAAGAAATAATCTTCCTGGTATTACAGTGCTCTATGGTGACTTCAGATCTGTTTTTTTAAATTGTCTTTGGTGCTAGCCCAGCATGTTAGCACGAGTTGAACGGAGGTGACTCTGCTACAAATTCTTTTTTATGATTTAATTACTAAAAATGTATTTCAGCAAAAACATAAAAATGAAGCTTTTTAATATTCTTACAGGATATTTTTTATTTTTATTTTTGGTGCTTTAGGGAGCAGCCTTTAAGAGCTGGAAGATGAAAGCTCCTATTCCACACTTGATTCTCTTGTATGCTACTCTTACTCAGAGCTTGAAAGTTGTGACCAAAAGGGGCTCAGGTAAGTAGATTTTCTCCCTTTTTCCATTAGGTTTGGTGTTGTGGTTACAAATTTGTATGTAAAGCATGTTTGTGACTTGGAAAATATACAGTAAGAAGTTGTTTTATTCCTTTCTGGACACAGTGGTTAATAGGGTTTCAAAGTCAGCAACAACAACAAAATGGAATATTTTTAACTCTGCAGCTTCTATAGATATCTATGGGCAGCTTTCTGCTACATTCCTTTGACTGAAAAAATGCAGCAGGCTATCGATTAATTGAAGTCATATAGAAAATTGGATGACTTATTTTCTAAAAGGAGAGGGATTTTTTGTATTTGTTTTTAGTTGTTCTCAATTGAAGAGAATGTAATCTGTCCTTTTGGGGCCAGGGCAGTGTTTTATTTGGGTGGATTTTTTTGGAATAGCATTATTGCAATTGTAATATTAGCTTGTATTTGTGGCTGTATTGTTTAGTGATTGTAGACCTTCTAGAATAGAATTTTTAGATATGCTGTTCAGGTGATTTTGGCTTACGTCATGCAATTCTGTAAATCAAGGAATAGAGTCAAGTACATTAAATTCAATACAACTAGAAATAATAAACGATGTGACATGACTTAGTAGAGGCCCACTCAGTTGTGAATGAATAGATTAATACACGAAGCAAATACTGACAATTTTTGCCTCCACCTGGATTGCTGAAGACTTATACGCTTTTCATATGACTTTTAAAGATGAGTTGAGTCAAGGCATTAGCAAGCTATTTGCATATTGATGTGTGATAAGAATAAAGGAGATTCAGTACTAGTCGTGACAGTTGATTTTGGCTGTCATCCTTGATAAGGGCTTGAATTTTTTCGTCTTAATCTTTGTCTTGAAGTCATAAAATTATACAATGAAAACTTTACAAGACACTAATTTATACAAACTCCTGCAACAAAGAACTCACAAATATATCAACTGAAATTCTGATTTTTTTTATTAGACTACTTCAATTATTAGACTACTTTTGTTAGTCTTGGAGTGTTTGCTTACGTAGCTTTCACTCTATTATTTAACCTCTTGGACACTAAACCTGTATTCCTTGTGTACCTCAACCTCTGTCTATTGAAGTCTATTTGAAGCAAAGGGATGCAGAATTGGTCCCTAGATCATCACATATTTTTGATAAATAATTAATGTCAGAAAAAATATTAAAATGATCAAGTTGTAAATTGATATCTTTTTGTAGTGATCTACCCTGAAGCTGATGAAATACCAAAAAAATTCAAATAGTCAGAAGTGTGTGTCTGTGTGGTCAGGGCACAGATTACAATAAGTAGCAGGGCTTCAATGTTAAGGTGTTCGAAAGCCAGGACATTCTAAAATTTAAAGTTGCCCCCCAAAGGTGATTTCATTGATGTTGAATGTCCTTTGTGATGTGCAAAACTGCCATAAATTATACTACTTTCCAGCCTATTGAAAGGAAACCAGAAAATAGAAAATACTAAATGTGTGCAAAATGGCTCTGCTAATTTTGTTTTAGAAATATATATTCTGATCCTGCAACATCAAAATTTTGGAGTTTTGGCGTAATCTATTACAGAGATAGGCGTCACTTAGGAGATTCTGAATGTAGGGTTTCTACTATTAGAGCCCACGTCCGTTAAATTGGAGTTGTACTTTTTTCAAAATCATCATAAGCACGTTCCATTATTTTAGTGGACATTTTACAGTGACATTAAGGAACCAAAAGAAATGGCCAACAATGATGTGTACATCTGTGTTCTGTCAAAATCTTACACAAATGGTGTCTTTGGTTTTTATCGTCTCACTTTTGTGTCTATTTTTTCCTGTTATCTTCAATGCAAGAAAAAATGGAATTGTGTTGAATTTTCAGTTATGAAAACCATTAGTGCCTTCTGTTTAGCCAAACCAAGAAACAATGCCCATAGTTCTTCAATGAAATATGGCGCTCTGAACTCACCCACACCATACTGATGTGATAAAGAAAACTGTACCTGACTTAGACAAAAAACTGAAATTACATTGGTAGCCCTGGAGAAGAAAGAGGAAATAGAGAAATCAGAGCTAAAGGCCAAATGTAAGTTATCCTTATCTATTGATTTGACTTAGGATTGGGAATCAGGAGACCTGTCCAGGCTCTGACATTGATTTCCTGTGTAACCATAAGCAAAACTTCCTTAGTTTTCACCTGCTGCAGACCAATACCTACCTCCGATGTGGTGTGAGGCTTCAAAAATTGTTTGTGAAGCAATTTCAGTTCCTCATATGAAAGGTACTATGTAACCAGAAGATAATATTGGGTTGATCCTGAAATTTTAATTCAGTGTTCAATCAGTCTTTACCAAGGCAACATTTCATTGACTTCAATGAGAATTTTGAGTAAACACTGAAGACTGGATTCTGATACCATTGCTCATGATGAGTAGTGCCCTACACAGTCAGTAGCCTCATTAAACTCAATGGGGTTTGTTGCAGAGTAAGGAGCTACTCAGTGTGAGCAAGGGTGGCAGAATTTGTCCCTTGTACATAGGACAACTATTATTAAATCCTGCGATCCTTATTTAGGAAAAATCCATTTCACTGCAGTGGGGGTTTTGCCTGAAAAGGGAGTGCAGGATTTTTCACTAAGAAAGTAAAATTGTTTTCCTGAGAATAATACAACTTTCTGGGCACTACTCTTAGAAACACAGGAAAAGTATATAACCAGAAAAACAGAACTTTTTGTTCCATGTGGAAACACTGACTTGAGTGAAAAAATTCCCTCTGCCTCTTGGTTTATATTTACTTGCGTTTATCCACTCAAACCAAAATTTATATCTAAGTGGATCAGAAGGTCAGGTGATTTTATTTTTATTTTCCTGGGAATCGTTTGTTGCTCTGGATGGTTAAAAGTACATTTTACTTCTTTCAAAGTTGAATATTACTATACTTATTTTCCTTGCATAAAAACATCAGAGGCTGGGGGACAAAAGAGAAACCAAAGCACACTATAATGTAGGAAGTTTTGAATGAAAAACAAAACAAAACAAAAACAATGAGGTAACTGTTACTTTAAAATCTGATGTGCTTTGTTATTTTTTATGTCATGGTGCATTATAGACAATGCTAAACTAAGAAGGGAAAAATGATATTTATGCTGGTAAACACAGGATTGAGAATAGTCACATATCCTGAGAGTTTTAATCTATGAGTTAGAAAAGAATGAGATTGCTTGTGTAATAATATAGGATGTGACACAGATGCCGGAAACGAGAAGTTCTAAATTGTCTTTCTCTGTAATAGCTGAGAGAGAAGAAATAAGTTTCTTTCTGTTTCCTAATTTTAATACTTCATTATTTGTACTTTATTTGCAGTCTTAAAAGGTAGGTGTTGTCATTGGTAAAACCACAGTTACTACAATTAGAGCAGTCTACCTTGCCTACTATTCACTAGAATTTTTTTTTGCCCGGGAGGGCGGGGCGTGATGTGCACTTACAAAACTATTTTGCACTTCAGTTTTCACCAGTGAGTTTCATCTGTTATTCCGTAGGATCACAGCATTAAAACAAAACCCTTATAAAGTCAGTGGACCAAAACAATTTTGTCTCCATGTCTTCAAAGTAATTAAGGTTCAAGTACAGAACTGTTGTAAAATTTACTCTAGCTGGATCTCCTAAACTTTCCTTTTTGATGTTGGAAAGAATTTTTGTGTTTTTGTTTATGCATAAGTATAAATAATATCTTAAAGATTTTAAATATCTGTATTGAAATATTGGGAGCTTATCTAAGTGAGTTGGATTTGCAGAAGGTTTTTAATTTACAAGTTGCTTCAGTTGTGATGCTGTTTAGTATGGCAGGTGTCTGCAAAAATACAGACTGCATCATAACAGTGCAACTCACCAAAGTAACTTGTGTGCATGGAAAAAGAAAGGAAAAAATATACAGTTGTCTTTATTGGACTCTCCCTTTCCCCACCCTCAACCATTTTTGCACTGCCATTGTCTATCACAGTAAACTTTGTAAAAGGGTCATTACCAATCTCCATGGCTCAAGTGGTAAGGGAGTGCTATAGCAGAGGGACACTGAGCATCTTCCTGTTAATGGTGTTATGGTAATATTCTGCCTTGCATATAAAAGTAGAATAGGAGCTAAAAGGAAGGCAGGAGGGATGGAGTAAAAGCCGTTAAACTCTGTTTTTCATCATCTTATAATTTAAACCATCAACTCAAGCAAGTGATAATTTTCTGATTGTACGCACATAGGCTAAATGGCAGTGTTTGTACTGACACAGTGCCTGGGGTCTCTATCGGAGTAGCAGATGCTATGACATTATATAGGAATGCAGGACTCTTTTGATGCACCACTCTTGATTTAGCTGCTAAATTGTACATTAAGACTCATGGAGGACATAAAGGGTTTTGGGGGGGGGGCAAAAGGAAAATAAGACAAAAAGGTTCAGAAGAAAAAGAACAAAAATTAGGAAAGAAGCTTGGGTCAAGGTTTATGTAGTATAGCTGTTTGCATGGTAGCAAGAAAGCCAAATACCAGGAACAGAGTGAATGTTGCACCCTAATTGTGTTCTCTGTTGATTATGGGGTATGTGGCCTGTTCTAAGGGTATAATAAAGATGATTTTTTTACCATTTCTGAGCTGGCAATTAATATACAGCTGTGTTATAAGAACAGAGAATACTTATGAGGAAGTGTGTTGGGTAATATGATGTTTGAACTGCTGTTTAGATCTGTTAATATATTTTGACATTTCCATAAGACATTTTTAAGCAGCTCATATTGTACATTTTATAAGATAATGAATGGTGAACTTTCATCTATTTCTGCAGTCAAGGTGCTGTAAGTGCTAGAGCTGATACAAAATATCAAGCATTTTTTTCTGGTTAACAAAGTTAACAAAGTCTCTCGAATTTGCTGGAAAAAAATGATGCAGCTTTTTGTTTCAGTGCAGAAAGAAAACACATTCTGAAACCTTGAAATATTTCACAAAATGGAATTGTTCATTTCCTGATCAGCCCTTGTAAACACTGATTCTCCGCTCATTCCTATATTTTTTCACATCATAGGAATCTAACATTATCAATAAGAGGCTAGAATAATAAATCTGAAGGAATTGTAGCCATGTAATTTTCTTTTTACTCTTTATGATGTCTCTTTCCTTGTTTGTTTGGTGTCTTTGTTTTTATTTATTTCTGATACATTGACAATCAAAATAAACTGAGTCAGAATTTGTTAGGTTTTTAGTTTCACTTTCATGCAATGGTATGCTATTGCAGTGTTAAGAAACAATGAAGGGGGATTTTTGCTTTGGGTTGCATATGGGGGTAGAGGGAGGCCATTAGAACTTAAACGAAACAAAAAAAGTGTGTGAGGTCAGCTTTGGGGGGTGTGTGTGTGTGTGTACATATATATATAAATTACAATGTCCATATATGTTGTTTTTTTTTATTATAATACCACCTGGATCCTTCCTTTCTTGCTTTTCATTTAATCTGTATATAGATTGTTGTTGTTTTTTCCCAAGAAAACTATGCTTAAAATAAAAGATAAAGAAATGTATTCAATAAAGCAACATTTACAGAATCGCAATGTTTCAAAATCATATTTGGTATGATATATTTTGAAAAGGCTTTTGTTACACATTTTAACATAGTCTTTTCATAATGAGGATCAAGTTGCATAGTAAAAGCCTGTTATAGGCCAGTGGCTTCTTTCTCGATTCCTATTAATTTAGGCTGTTCTGTAGCATTGCTGGTTGTGATATTAAATATATGTACTAGTTGTAATGTACCTCTTGAGTAGTGTGTCTTTGTGGAGAATATTTCTAAGTTTTGAACCTGAAAAAGAAATATCTTGTGTTGCTATATGTATCTGAAGTTTATCCTTTAAAGTTATAGATAAATCTGTCTTGACTTCAGTGCTGATTGGATTTCCCCCCTCCCCCCGCCCCGCACTTCCAGTTCTATTCCATAAGGTTTTTATCAACTGTGCTAAAAAGGTTAGGATTAATAATGAGTCTCTCCATACAGAAGTTATACATTTCCAGCCATAGCTTTGATCCAGCAAGGTGCTACATGTGAGCATCAACATTCACGGCATTCCACACAGGTAGAGCAGCTTGCAAGGTCTATAAAATAGTAATCGGTATGATCTACTAACTACTTTTCCAGTTATAGTCCAGATCCAGAACAATGCGGGTGGGCGGGTGGGGAGAGGGAGGCGGGAAAATGGTGGTTGTACATCTTAAAAATTAGACTTCCAGCTCTATTCTTACTTTAATTTAGTCTTAGCAATGACGTGTGTGTGTGTGTGTAATTATGTGCTCTTAACCTGGTATTCTGGTTATTGCTCTATTGATTACAAATCATGTTAATGCTTCACCTTGTAGGAGAAGGGTTGGATTGGTCTGCATACTTTTAAATGTGTCATCATGAAGGTTGTGATTAAGAAGGATCCAAGGATTACCTTTTAAAGGAAATAGGGGGAATATAGGGAATGTCATACTTAGGTGCTTTTCAGAAAAAACAGAAAAGGCATTTGCAAAGCTATCCAACCACAGTTGGAATTTTTTGTTAAACATTGTGACTTGGAGGAAAATAATATTAATGACATGTAATATATTTGCAGAAAAACATATTTTAAATTAAATGACTTTTGTGGTAATTTACATAGTTTGACTTTCAATATTTTATATTCAGTGATCCTGTTGATATGTGACAGAGCATATTTCAGATTTATGCAGTGATTTTTTTTCTTTAAAAAAAGGTTGCTTCTTTAATACAATGACTGGCTTCAAATTACTGTTTTTACCATAAAATTAATTTACTTTCAATCTTGAACACTTCATAATTGTGTGCCCCACTTGAAACACGGCTGGCTGTGTAGTTCCAAAAAACCAAGTCTATGAATAAAATAAATCAGGAAACATTTTACTCTATTCCTAGGTGTGAAGAAAGTACATAACAGGAGTGAGCAAATCTAAACTTCTTTTCATGTCAGTTGAAGTTGACCACACAAATCCCTCAAGTTTCACTGCGCCCTCAATCCAGAGAGGAGCAAGTATTTTGCCATAAGCTTTTTAGTGCTGTGTCATTTAAAAGATTATCTTAATAACAGATGTAATGTGTATCGAATGGGATATTTTAGCTGTGAACTATTTAATATCTGGGTACATGAGGAGTGACTTCTTTTTTTACACGTAAGACACACGTTTCACATTCCTGGTAATTTTGGGGGGGGGGGGAATCTTGCTCAGCACTGCTGCTAACATTTTCTCCACAGATATTTTACAAATAAATTATGTTTACTAAACTCTGATCCCCCGAGTGATTTATGCTGAAAGAGAACTTTAATACCTAATGAAACAGGAAGTATAGTGGAAAAAGGAGCCTTATACTGATGTGAGGTTTCAGAGCAGCAGCCGTATTAGTCTGTATCTGCAAAAAGAACAGGAGTACTTGTGGCACCTTAGAGACTAACCAATTTATCTGAACATAAGCTTTCATGAGCTACAGCTCACTTCATCGGGTGCATTCAGTGCAAAATACAGTGCGGGAATTTTATATACACAGAGAACATGAAACAATGGGTGATACCATACACACTGTAAGGAGAGTGATCAGGTAAGGTGAGCTATTACTAGCAGGAGAGAAAAAAAACCTTTTGTAGTGATAATCAAGGTGGGCCATTTCCAGCTGTTGACAAGAACGTCTGAGGAACAGTGGGTGTGTGGGGGAAATAAACATGGGGAAATAGTTTTACTTTGTGTAATGACCCATCCACTCCCAGTCTTTATTCAAGCCTAATTTAATGGTGTCCTGTTTGCAAATTAATACCAATTCATCAGTCTCTCGTTGGAGTCTGTTTTTGAAGTTGTTTTGTTGAAGAATTGCGACTTTTAGGCCTGTAATCCAGTGACCAGGGAGATTGAAGTGTTCTCCAACTGGTTTTTGAATGTTATAATTATTGACATCTGATTTGTGTCCATTTATTCTTTTACGTATAGACTGTCCAGTTTGGCCAATGTACATGGCAGAGGGGCATTGCTGGCACATGATGGTATATATCACATTGGTAGATGTGCAGGTGAACGAGCCCCTGAATAGATATGTGGACACAGTGTCCCCTGAATAGATATCTATTTAGGGGACACCATCATAGGGCCTAATCACATCAGCCACACTATCAGAGGCTCGTTCATCTGCACATCTACCAATGTGATATATGCCATCATGTGCCAGCAATGCCCCTCTGCCATGTACATTGGTCATACTGGACAGTCTCTACGTAAAAGAATAAATGGACACAAATCAGACTTCAAGAATTATAACATTCAAAAACCAGTCGAAGAACACTTCAATCTCTTTGGTCACTCGATTACAGACCTAAAAGTCGCAATTCTTCAACAAAAAGACTTCAAAAACAGACTCCAATGAGAGACTGATGAATTGGAATTAATTTGCAAACTGAACACCATTCAATTAGGCTTGAGTAAAGACTGGGACTGGATGTGTCATTACACAAAGTAAAACTATTTCCCCATGTTTATTTCCCTCCCTACTGTTCCTCACACATTCTTGTCAACTGCTGGAAATGGCCCACCTTGATTATCACTACAAAGGTTTCCCCCCCCAAGCTCTCCTGCTGGTAATAGCTCACCTTCCCCAATCACTCACATTACAGTGTGTATGGTAACACCCATTGTTTCATGTTCTCTGTGTATATAAAATCTCCTCACTGTATTTTCCATTGCATGCATCCGATTAAGTGAGCTGTAGCTCACGAAAGCTTATGCTCAAATAAGTTTGTTAGTCTCTAAGGTGCCACAAGTACTCCTTTTCTTTATACTGATATGAGGTTCCTAGCAATTTTTCCTCTAAAGAATGCTAAATAAAAAGAACACTGCAATGCCATCTGGTGGTTTTACAGGGATGTCAAATAAACAAAGGAAAGATAAAAAGGATGCAGTGCACAGGAAAAAAAATAACCAATGAAATAATACAGTAAAAACTGATTCTGCTGCAGACAGTTGTAACCTGATCAGTGCTAATTAGAAGCTCAAAGAAACACTTGAAGTTTTAGGCCCTCAAATTGCCTTATAGAAAACATGCTGTTTGTGTTGTGTGTTGTAATTATAAATTGAGAATTCTGTTACAATTCTGTTGTTCAACAGATTGCTGCAGAAATGGAATTAATGAAAGAGGGGGGGAATCAGTTCTTGTTTCCAGATATACCACTGTGATTTACAACAGTGTCACTGGAAGCAGAATCTGGCCTATGATGTTCAGCAAATCAGTGAGCATGCAAATTGTCTCCATCAGAAAGTATAGGCAAAGACAGTTACATGAATAGCACACAACTCACGGTAATCTTTCAAAATCTTTTAATTCTTCTGTTTTTCTAATTGCTTTAAAAAGAGTGTGTGCTCTGGAGGTAGGTGGTTCAGAAGATGCCAATCTTTATACTTATGAGGAAAGTCAGGATACCAAAAGAATGTAGGAGCCTCAATAGAAATTATTTCAAAGTTTTTTTATAAGTAGCAAGCATCGTTTTAAACCGGGTAGACTCAGCTTCTAAGATTGAGAAGTGTTCTCCAGCTCTAGAACTTGCTGAAGACTACTGTTTGAATTCCAGGCAGCTGTTCAGTTTGATCATGTTCATGCCCCCTTATTCATTATCAGCAAACATTTGCACAAAATGTTGGTGAATGACTGTCCTTATGAATACCCATACTGATGTGTGAAAAAAGGTAATCTTGCATGAACAAGACTATTTGCTGCTGTTTGTTTTTTTTTAAACAGTCTATCATCCGAGTGGAGCAGAAACAATACCATTGGTGAAATCCTATTTGAAGCCAATGGGAGCTTTGCCACTGACTTTAACAGGGCCAGCCTTTCCCATCAAGTGATTCAGGTGACAAATGATATACCAGGACTAATGAACAGTGAACAGTTCACAAACAATAGACTGAAAATTCGTAATAACTAACTAATGTGTTTGCAGAAATGAAAATGGATTTGTGAACTTCTTGCAGGCAAAAGAAAGTGCTGGATTTGGATGATTTATTTGCATTTAATAAATTCAGCTAGTTCAGTGGTCAGAGAACTCATCCAGGATGTGGGAGACCCATATGCAATTCCCTCTCCTGCCTGAATGGGAGAAGGGATTTGAACATTGGGTTCTGACCTCTCATGTGAGTGCCCTCACTACTGGATTATGGGATATTCTGGTATGGGTCTTTCTCAGCCTCTTCAGTTGATGCTGTTCCAAGGTGTATAACATACTCAAATACTAATATTTGAATCAGGGATTTGAAATTGTCTCCCTCAAAGCCTAAGTGAGTGCCCGACCAACAGGCTATAGAGTCATTCTCACTCTTTGTCCCTGGCTCAGTGACTATTATTTATTACTCAGAGAGGCAGTTCAGTGTTTTGTAATTCTCATTTAAGTCAATGGCAAAAATCCCATTGACTTCAATGGAGCCAGGATTTCATATCTTTATTCCTTCTGCATATCCTTCAAGCACCTATGTCTTCCTCTTCATGTACCTGTCAAAAGGCAATTAAAAGGCTGATGATGAATACCATGTTGGACAGTAATCAGAGGGGTCAGAAATCGGATCCAAATATGACTCTATATTTTTGTCCTTTTCCTACTAAATACATATGGGAGAACCCTTGCATAAGTACTGTGCTTTGTTAGTTAAGTTGGGAGCAAACTCTTTAAAGTAACAAGAGGCTACCCAAGGTGTAAACTATGGTTTTATTGGCCTCTGGCTGCTGTTTGTTACAAAACATTAGCTTTTCATTAACAGTTGATGGGGCTTGAAGATCTTTATAATCACAAAACCAAAGAAAAAATCCACCTTAAATCATGTTTAGAAACTAATCTGTAGCTCCAGTCAGTGTACAGATCCACATGCATGATTTTTGTGAAATTTCTTTCTGTCAAAATTAGTGAAAGTAATGGACACAGAAGGGAAATATAAAGCCAAAACAATGCTAATAGATCTACTTACATAGATCAATCCTTGAATTTTTAGTAGCTGTTTCAAATAACTTTATGGTCCTAAGGGCCCAACTTTCTCTAGGGGATGGTTAACTGTAGCCTCACTGATTGGCACATGCTGGCAGACAGCCTGGACAATAAAAAAAAAAAAAAAAAGCATCCTTTGATCAGAAATACCTGTTGCAGAAGATGGATTTTGACTATTGTGCTGTCATTTTTATGTAGAATAATGAACCCGAGGAGGGGAAGGAAAACCAAGGACAAATACAGGGGGTTTGATAGCTTTTCTTTTTTAAATGTAATCAGTTGCTAAGTATTACTGAATACCAGATATGTAAAAATATAATAATAGCATCTGCCCATTAAAATGTGTTTGCTGCTAAAAACTTTAAGGAAATTTTAGCCAATGAAATATCTTCTAGATTAAATGTAAAACACTTACTGATTTGTCCTTTCTGAAAAATGGAGGAAAGAAGTGATATCAACATTATGTGCACAAAGGACATATAAAAAGCAGCTTAGCATAAAAGGAGAAGGTCATGCTTTAGATTGCAATGCTGAAATCTGCTGACACTTTTGCTCAGCGTAACTTTTGCTGCTATCCTCTTTATGTAAAATGCACATCTTGGGTCGCTACTTTGTAAAAATTATATTTTTGTCTGTTTCTGGAGAACCAGTTATCTTACATCTACTAAGACAATTATTGTATCAATATGATAATAGATTATGACACAGTAATAAATTTGGAAGATAAATGCTCCTGCAGTCCGTTCTATGATTTTATTGCAATGATACGAATGCTTAACGTATTTTACAAAGCTGTCTGATGTGCTGATGCAAAACAGACAATTGTGTCAAAGCAATTTGCAGATTCATTTGGATTAGCCTAATTCCAACAGGAGCTCCTTTTGGGAAGGAGGTTGTTCTAAGACTGGTACAAAAGGAGTGATCTTCCTTTCATTTAAATTAGTGATAATTTTGTAAGTAACTTCAAGATTGGGTTCTAAACAAAGGGAGTTGGCATGCAATACTGCGAGATATAATGGGAATCCGTGTCAGTTGAGGGTGCTCCATATCGAGCAAGAGGTTCTCTGCTTCTTACACAATAAGGACTTAATTTGCTTGAAAATACTACCCTATCTGAACAATGATGAGGCATAAACCAATCAAAATAGCTTCATGTTAGACAACAGTGGAAGGTGTTTTTTTGTTTCTTTTGTTTTACCTCTTTGCTCTCCCCGTTCTTCCCCTTACTTCTTCTCCTCCTTCCCCTCTGCCAACTTCAGTAAACATTCTTCCTGGTAAAGGAAGAAAGCCTGCGGTTTTTTATTAGGGCATGGATCAGCTGAAACTGACAAGTTGTAGGTTCTCTTCTTGCACTTTATACAAGAAATGCAGCTATGCTGTAACATTAATCCATCCTGGGTTCAAAAAGAGTTTGTTCCTTTTACGTGGTTGCTTTATTTTTTGTTTTGTTTTAATTATATTTTATTTTTTTTATAGAGAAGCCTTCTTTCTACTTTTCTGTGAACTGAAAGGAGATTATAGCCATCCGTGTTTTCAGTTAGTAAAGCCGGTTATGGAAGTGTTGTCAGGAGGGTATAAATCCTTTCCAGATAGTGGCCTGTTAAATCTCAGACAGTATAAGTGGTCAGTTGCACAGAAATTGTCCCCTTTACAACATACACCTCTACTGAGTAGTAGGATTTTAATTAAATAATTAAAATATGGATCCAGAAACTACTTGATGTATTTATCCCTACCTCTAAATAGGTTGTTTTTCCATGTTGAAGTTTTGAGGGGAACCAGTCCAGTATGCTTTTTTGGATTTATTAAAAGAATAAGCAAACAAATGTGAAACCAACAAAGGTTTAAACAAAAAATGCCACTAACTAATGTTGTTTCAGATTCCCTAAACTAATCAAATATAACACAATGCAATGATCAAACCAAAGTTACAACTGAAATTCAATCAATAAATCAATGGTTCAGTTTATCTGGCTTGCAGATTACTACAATGAGTAATTACATTTATAAGGTCAGCACAAGAATTAGTGCAATCCTTCACTGGAAAGTTAAAAACACCTTTCTTTTAATGCAATTAATTGGGCTAACAGTCTGCTAAAGACAGAAGATGACTGATAGAATCATAGATAAACTCCTGTCTTTGTCTTAAGGAAATATAACTTTAGAATGGTTTCTTTAGAGTTTGCCACTTTGGCGTTTCACCTTCAGTTTCTCTGAACATAAAATGTATGTTAGGCCGTGCCTACACTAGTGAGCTTTCAGCGCCACAGCTGTATTGATGCCGCTGCGCTGCTGTAAGATCACTCTTGTAGCTGCTCTATGCTGATGGGAGAGAGTTCCCTCATCGACATAATAAAACACCTCAATGAGCAGGACTAGCTGTGTCGGCAGGCGTGCTGTGCACACTACCACTTATGCTGGCAAAAAGGGGGATGTTTTTTTCACAACGCTGAGCGACATAAGTTTTGCTGACATAATGGTAATATGGACATGCCTTATTCTCTATTTACTTTACTTATTTCCCTTCCCAGGCTAAAACAGTGACTGCATCTCTCGGACACATTTACCCAGATGCAGAAATGATTCCCAGATCAGGCACTTAGCAGCTTTGGAATAGCACAATTTGAACACAATCTTACTAATCAAATAACAGATGGGGCATTTAATTTCTATCTGGGGAAACAGTTAGGGTTTATCTACACTTAAAATACTGCAGTCGTGCAGCTACGCCCCGTAGCACTTCAATGAAGATACTACATACACTGACAGGGGCGGTTCTCCTGTCGGTGTAGGTACTCCACCGCCTTGAGAGGCCATAGCTAGGTCAACAGGATAATTCTCCTGGCGACCTGGTGGTCTCTATGCTGGGGGTGACGTTGGTTTAACTGCTTCGCTCCAGGGTGTGGAAGTTTCACACTCCTGAGTGACGGAGTAAGACTGACCTAATTTGCTAGACCAGGCCCAAGTGACACACACTTACATACTCATACACACTGTACTGGAATGTTGGAGAATTCAGATGTCTCTGAATTCTATACAAAAGCACTCTCAGGTCTTCTTAGAATCTCTAACTCATGTGGTGGTTCTTTTCAGCATCAGAACTGGTTCTCAGCTAATAACTTGAGCTTGTTTTATTTGTGGGGAGGTGGTCTCTCTCTTAGTGATATCTTCAGATTTGGTATTGGTGATGTCAGGACCTTTCACTTTGCCTTCAGTGTACTCTTACTCTGCTTCAGGGGCCACCCTTGCCCAAATAGAGATTCCAACATGTTGTCTATAGCTCATTGTGGACCAGTAAGTTGATATCTCTATCAGAGATAGACTTTCATTGCAAATTCTGTTGGTGGCCACAAATAGATGTGTTCTTCATAAGCAGGACATGAGAAATCTGGTAACAGATTTCTGCCTAGGCCAGACATAAATATATAAAATACATAAAGATAATTAATGGCTGGTTAGTATTACACATTCTCTCATTTCCACACATCCTCATGGCAATAAACATGACAAGGTAAAACGGGACTCTGAGGGATAGGGGCAGAATCTATGGTGAGTGAATGACCTTACTTTACTAACTTTTTTGCCTACAGGCTGGAAGGCAGCTTCAAGCAACTTGTAATAATGCTAACTTAAACATTTGGCCAACCAAAGTCACTCAGATCTAAATTTGAATATGGCATATGTTCGATACACATGATATTAGCACATGTAACAAAGGAGGATGAAGCTACAGCAACTGAAAAGCACTTTACTTTTGCATAAAAGCATCCACATGGAAAGGAGGCGTTGACACATACTAACTTATCTGCATTGACTTCACAAAGTTGATTCGCCTTAACTTTCATCATTGTTCCCTTGTAGAAAAGCCATAAGTGGGGAGAATGCTACCAGTGGTGTCATAGGCACAGTTCTAAGGAGAACTTAGGAAGTAGTTACTAGATCGTTCTTCTAATATGTGTCTCAAAATGTTGACAAATACTGTATGCAATATGTCTATGAATTTGAAGTTTTCAGGAACTGAAGCTTAAATTTGGAGTCACTTTTATTCCCATTGTAACCCATTTATTCATCCCACTCTTGATAGCACCATTATTTATGAGTAGCGATATTTTTCCACCAGTGTGCTTAATGCTGTAAACTATACAAAGGCATAGGAGTTTGCTGTCAAAATACGAAAGCAATGAGGGTCATATTTGTCTGCAGGTTATTAGCAGTCTCCCTTACCACCATTACTGGTGTCGTTCTCTACCTCAGGAAGAGGTTGGGCTCTGAAAGACACCATATTAAATACATTTTTAAAATGTACTTTTACTCTCAAATAATAATTGGCCATCTCTTGTGTGGGAAAACTTTTGTTTAGGTGTGTACATTTTATGTGTGTCAAAAGACCCAAATTCCATGAGACTGAGATCACGTTGCAAACAAAGACCGGTTTCACATGAGAAAAGATGCTTTGTAAGTTTTCAGTACAAAAAAAAAAAAGATGTCAAAGAGGTCTGAAACACACAGTGAAATTTAGTAGGCAATGTCCGCTGATAGTTTTAGCAAGCTCAGTTTTGTGCCCTTATAGCCCTGTGATGAATTAATATATTTGTTTTCTCTTCCTTTTATGCACTAATTTCTTTGTCCCCAACACACACTCCCGATTGGTATATGTACATTCCTCCATATATGCCAATTTATTTAGGATTTTCATAAGGATCATGATTTGACTGTAACCACTAAAAAATCCCTGTAAGATCCTGTGAGGGAGGTAAGAAGTATTGTTATCCCTTCTATGCAGATATGGAAACAGTCTCAGAGAAGTTAAGACCACACAGCTTTTCACTGGGCTAGAAAGTCTAAATTATAATTACAACTGATGAATTTTAGTTCCTAGTTCCTTGCTCAGTGCAACAGACTCTTAGCATGCCACTCAGAACTAATTATTCTGCTCAGACTTTTGAAGGTATATGAAGAAATAATGTTGGATAAGTTCAAAATAATTTTTTTTTTTTTGTGCGTGGGTGGGGGTAGCAGTTTTGGTCACATATTTATGTATGACTACATTTGGGCTCAAAGGGCAATATTTTGTTAGACTGATCCCAGGGAGTGAACAATATAATTCTGTATGTAAAGATAGAGAAAACAACATACAGGATTAGAGGTGAAGAAGCTATCCAGAACAAACACAGATGGCCTTCATTGTTTTTTGATCATTGAGAATAGTAGAGATTTCTTGGAAAACATTTTTAAAAGTGTGATATTACTAATATGTTATATCTTTATGTACTATGCACACAAACATGAAAAGGGACACATAACCAAATTTAAGGGACCTAACCATGGATGCCTCTACCCAGATCCTGGTGTGGATTTGCAGAGACTGTGGCCTGCATTTCCCACTTTCAGAAAGCCAGGCTGGGGGGACCATGAAGTGGGAAAGGTGTCTGCTGGTGGAATCTCTCAGGAAGCAGGTGGGAGAGCTACTGGAGGATGTGGCTAGGCTGAGGAGCATCTGTGCTCATGAAGAATTCCTCAAAAGTATTCACATGGAGACATCTATGGCTGAGAACACTATCCAGCTAGAGAGGGCTGCTGTCACACCACCCGGGGAGGAGGATATGGCTCTATCACAGGGAGGGCACTGGCAGCTGGTTACTTCTGGCAGCAGGCAGTGCTCCACCCCTACTCCCAACCCACCCACCATGGTGATGGAAAACTGATATCCTGCCCTGGCAATGAGCGATAACGAATCACCCCCAAAGGAGGAGAAGGAAAAGCCATGTATCCCCAAGGCTGGGAGGATTGCAGCCACCACTCCCAGGAGAAAATGTAAGGTAGTGGTGGTTGGTGACTCTCTTCTGAGGGGGACAGAGGCACCCATCTGTCGCCCTGACATGGCATCCTGGGAGGTATGCTGCCTGCCAGGGGCCTGTATCTGAGCCATTACGGAAGGACTGTCGAGATTCATCTGGCCCTCTGACTACTACCCCATTCTATTCATCCATGTGGGCAATAATGATACTGCAAGGTATGACCCTCAACAGATCAGAAGTGACTACAGGGCTCTGGGAGTAAGGGTGATGGAGTTGGGAGTGCAGGTGGTGTTTTCAGTCATTCCAGTCAAGGGTAGGGGCCTTGGCAGAGAGAGATACATCCTGTAGATGAATGCCTGGCTGCGAAGATGGCGTTGCCAAGAATGCTTCGGCTTCCTTGACCACTGAATGCTGTTCCCAGGAAGAAGGGCTGTTAAGCAGAGATGGGGCCCACCTATCGAGGAAGGGGTAGAGCATATTTGGATACAGACGGGCTAGACTCATGAGGAGGGGCTTTAAACTAGGTTTAAAGGGGGCAGGTGACCAAAGCCCACAAGTAACTCAAGAACATGGAGACCTGGGAGAAGGGTTGGAATTTGGAGGGAGCATGGGCTGTTATAGCAGGGATAAGGGTGAGACAAGACAGAACTGGCGGGGCGAGGGGGAATCAAATCAGTATTGTAGTTGTTTGCATACTAATGTATGCGGAATAAGCAGAAAGAACTCAAAATGCCAGTATACAAACACAACTATGACATAGTTGGCATCACAGAGACCTGGTGGGATAATATTCAGGACTGGAATATTGGTATAGAAGGGTACAGCTTGCTCAGGAAGGACAGGCAGGGAAAAAAGGGAGGAAATATTGTCTTACATATTAAAAATGTATACACTTGGACTGAGGTAGAGTTGGAAGTAGGAGACTTGTTGAAAGTCTTGGGGTAAGAATAAAAGGGGTAAAAACAAGGGTGATGTTATGGTAGGGATCTACTACAGACCACCTAACCAGGAAGAAGAGATGGATGAGACTTTTTTTAAACAACTAACAAAATCATCCAAAGCACAGGACTTGGAGGTGATGGGAGACTTCAACTACTCAGACATCTGTTGGGAAAATAACAGGGAAGGGCACAGATTATCCAATAAATTTTTGGAATGTATTGGAGACAATTTTTTATTTCACAAGGTGGAGAAAGCTACTAGGGGAGAGGCTGTTCTAGACTTGATTTTGACAAATAGGGAGGAACTGGTTCAGAATTTGAAAGTGTAAGGCAGCTTGGGTGAAAGTGATCATGAAATGATAGAGTTCATGATTCTAAGGAATGGTAGGAGGGAGAACAGCAAAATAAAGACAGTGAATTTCGAGAAGGCAGACTTTAAGGGCACAAGAGAAAACTATCCCATAGGATAGTTTAGGAAAGATAGGAATTATGGCACGATACCACCCTGACTTAACCAGGATATCGTCAATTATCTAAAAACCAAAAAAGATTCCTACAAAAAGTGGAAAATAGGTCAAATTAAAAAGGATGAATATAAACAAATAACACAAGTATGTAGGGACAAAATTAGAAAGGCCAAGGCACAAAATGAGATCAAACTAGCTAGAGACATAAAAGGTAACAAGAAAACATTCTACAAATACATTAGAAGTGAAAGGAAGCCCAAGGACAGGGTAGGCCCATTACACGAGGGGGGAAAATAATAACAGAAAATGTGGAAATGGCAGGGGTCCTTAATGACTTATTTGTTTCGGTTTTCACCAAGAAGGCTGGTGAATGTCTAACCTAGTGAATGTCAGTGAAAATGAGGTAAGATCAGAAGAGGCTGAAATAGGGAAAGAAAAAGTTAAAAATTACTTAGACAAATTAGATGTTTTCAGGTCACCAGGGCCTGATGAAATGTATCCTAGAATATTCAAGGAGCTGACTAAGGTGATATCTGAGCCATTAGCAATTATCTTTGAAAAGTCATGGAAGACAGGAGAGATTCCAGAAGACTGGAAAAGGACAAATATAGTGCCAATCTATAAAAAGAGAAATAAGGACAACCCAGGGAATTACAGACCAGTCATCTTAACTTTTGTACTCGGGGGAAAAAAAATGGAGCAAATAATTAACCAATCAATTTGCAAACATTTAGAAGATAATAAGGTGATAAGCAACAGTTAGCATGGATTTGTCAAAAACAAATCATGTCAAACAAACCTGATAGCTTTCTTTGATAGGGTAACAAGCCTTGTGATTGGGGGGAAGTGGTAGACGTGGTATATCTTGACTTTAGTAAAGCTTTTGATACAGTCTTGCATGACTTTCTCATAAAAAAAACTAGGGAAATGGAAGCTACATGGAGGCACTAGAAGGTGGGTGCAAAACTGGTTGGAAAACCATTCCCAGAGAGTAGTTATCAGTGATTCACAGTCATGCTGGAAGGGGATAACAAGTGGGGTCCCGCAGGGGTCAGTTCTGGATCCAATTCTGTTCAATGTCTTCATAATAATTTAGATAATGGCATACAGAGTACACTTATAAAGTTTGTGGACGATACCAAGCTGGGAGGAGTTGCAAGTGCTCTGAAGGATAGGATTAACATTCAAAATGATCTGGACAAACTGGAGAAATGGTCTGGAGTAAATAGGATGAAATTCAATAAGGACAAATGCAAAGTACTCCATTTAGGAAGGAACAATCAGTTGCACATATACAAAATGGGAAATGACTGCCT
This sequence comes from Natator depressus, assembly GCF_965152275.1. Taxonomy (NCBI): domain Eukaryota; kingdom Metazoa; phylum Chordata; order Testudines; family Cheloniidae; genus Natator; species Natator depressus. The sequence goes on from NC_134234.1 coordinate 143,917,584, forward strand.
AGGAAGGAGTGTTGCCAAATGGGATCTGGGAGTCATAGTGGATCACAAGCTAAATATGAGTCAACAGTGTAACGCTATTGCAAAAAAAGCAAACATCATTCTGGGATGTATTTGCATGAGTGTTGTAAGCAAGACACAAGAAGTAATTCTTCCACTCTACTCCACACTTATTAGGCCTCAACTGGAGTACTGTGTCCAGTTTAGGGACCCACATTTCAGGAAGGATGTGGACAAACTGGAGAGAGTCCAGAGAAGAGTGACAAAAATGGTTAAAGATCTAGAAAACATGACCTATGAGGGGAGATTAAACAAATCCAATTTTTTCAGTCTGGAAAAGAGAAGACTGAGGGGGGACATAACAGTTTTCAAGTATGTAAACGTTTGTTACAAGGAGGAGGAAGAAAAATTGTTTTTCTTAACCTTTGAGGATAGGACAAGAAGCAGTGGGCTTAATTGCAGCAAGGGAGGGTTAGGTTGGACATTAGGAAAAACTTCCTGTCAGGGTACTTAAGCACTGAAATAAATTGCCTAGGGAGGTTGTGGAATCTCCATCATTGGAGATTTTTAAAAGCAGGTTAGACAAACACCTGTCAGGGATGGTATAGGTAATACTTAGTCCTGCCATGAGTGCACAGGGGACTGGACTAGATGACCTTTCGAGGTCTCTTCCAGTTCTATGAGTCTATGATACATGCATTAAAAATTGATAAATAGAAGTAAAGAAAAGCACATCCATCTAAAGATTATTGGATTTGCTTAACAAACTTTAGTGATCCAGTTTTAATTGAAGCATCAGTACATTTTTGTGTGTTATCTTAAGATTGCAATTTTTATTAAGTTATATCAGAGATTAATGGAATGGTGCAAATATAATAAACTACCCTGGTTTTGATTTAGACAATTTTAGCTTTGGCAAGGGTTCATTTAGCATAGAATAAAAATTCCAAGTTGAAAGAGGTACTACAAGAGTAGTAGGTAAAAATGCAAAAGGACAAAGCCTCATCAAAAAGCCTTTCTATAAGCTATAAAGAACATCAGACAATGTTCAGGGACAAGACTGTGGTTGACCTCTAGTCTGATTAATTTTTTATAATGCCCAAGGAAGTCTTTTGCTTTTCACAGAAAGATTAAAATGAAAAGCAACTGTCCATGCTAACATCTGGCCTGTGTCATGCCATCTGTAATTCAGGGCAAACTAAAAATAATTGAAATAGCCTAAATGAGCATAAAATACTGCCTGCTTTAACTGTTCATGACTGTTTTACCCTGCCATTTCTGGGTAATGTATTTGGAACAAATTCATAAATATATGAATGTCAGCTGAAGCCATGCTTTACATGTACACATATTTTGTGTGACTGATTCTGAGGGTAGTAATGATAAAATATTACCATGTTGATGGGAAGTTTGGAGTAGGAGTTTTACTTTGAAGTTGAAGTAACTTTTCTGTACCAAGGAAAGGTCCATTGCTTTGGGAAGAATCACTATTTCATCTAAAAAACAACAAGGAGTTCTTGTGGAACCTTAGAGATGAACAAATTTATTTGGGCATAAGCCCTTTCATGGCTAAAACCCACTTCATCAGATGCATGGAGTGAAAAATACAGTAAGCGGTATGTATATATTACAGCACATGAAAAGATAGGAGTTGCTTTTCATGTGCTGTAATATACTGCTTACTGTATTTTTCACGCCATGCATCTGATGAAGTGGGTTTTAGCCCATGAAAGCTTATGCCCAAATAAATTTGTTAGCCTGTAAGGTGCCGCAAGGGCTCCTTGTTGTTTTTGCTAATAAAGACTAACACAGCTACCACTCTGAAACCTATTTCATTTCAAACTGTTTAAGAAGGATAAGGGGAGGGCAACTCTTTTTAAAACTATCTAGGATGGATGTATTGTACATGGGGCATCTGACAGCTCCTTTTCTGCTAGTTGCCTAAGCGTATGTATCTCATTTGGCCCTAAAGTACTATGCCAGTTCCCAGACTGAGGAAGTCTGTAGGTGAAGAAGGCGGCTGGATTTTTAGCCTCTGTTGACTCGTTCAATCTCTCTCTGAGGATGAGGTTGAGAAGATCTGTGTAGCCATGGTTCCTTGTCCCTAAAGAACAGCATCTGCTTCAGGAGCTCACAATGATGGATTCATTGTAATATGCAGACAGTACCGCTACCTGTGTGTTCTCCTGATCTCCTGAGACGGTGCTGTTGTGCAAATCCTGTTCCAGCTCTGCATACTGCCAAGGACTGTAGATTAATTTACACTGAAAGCCAAGGGAATCTAGTTTTTCTAAGCAGGTGGCAGATGCCAAATATTTGTGATCCATGGACTATATGAACAGGCATAAATTAATAGCTGTTACAGTGCAGTAGCTACATAGTTACTTCATTAAAATCTATCTTACATTAAACTTACCATGTTATACCTTGATAATTATAAGCAGAAAGAACGAGGAGTAGTTGTGGCACCTTAGAGACTAACAAATTTATTTGAGCATAAGCTTTCATGGGCAAAAGCCCACTTCATCAGATGAATGCAGTGGAAAATACAGTAGGAAGAGATATATAGATAGATATAGATATATATACAGAGAACTTGAAAAAATGGGGGTTGCCATACCAACTCTTAATGAGACCAATCGATTAAGGTGGGCTAATAATAATTGTAGCTATTAATAACTATTAATAACCCACCTTAATCGATTGGTCTCATTAAGAGTTGGTTTGGCAACCCGCATTTTTTCATGTTCTCTCTCGCTCTCTCTCTCTATCTACTGTATTTTCCACTGCATGCATCTGATGAAGTGGGCTTTAGCCCACAAAAGCTTATGATCAAATAAATTTGTTAGTCTCTGAGGTGGCACAACTACTCCTCGTTCTTTCTGCTGATACAGATTAACATGGCTACCACTCTGAAACTTGATAACTATGTAATTCATTTTTTTCAGCATGCCAAGCTCACAAATATGTGCTCAAAATAGGTTTCTTTCACTTATCTCTCCATTACAAGCAACCATCAACTTCCCTCCCATATAGCTGTTTTAAATTTCTAGGCCAAACTGAATATGTAGCCATGTATCCTGTACTCACCTCCAGAATGGAAAGGATCAGATGTCACCATGCTACAGAGCAGAGCAGCAGAATAGATTTGCACTGGTGGCTGTGTCCTACTGACAGATTGTGTGTGTTGCCTCTGTAGAGAATACAGTGTAAGTCAAGTGTTGGAAAACTAGAACTCATTCCTGAGTTTAGGTCCATTGTGTCAGACCTTCAGCTGGTGTAAATTAATGGAGCATCACTGATTACACAGGCTGACACTCTATTTTTTTCATTATACTACTTTCTTCTTCCTTTTAAAACAAAATACAATATTTTTAACATTTATATTTCAGATTTCTTTTGACTGTTATGATTTATTCTTTATTTTCTAGAGTGACTATTCTCTGCATCTCTTTTAGTTTGTTTTATTTATTTGAGCTCCAAATACCACTTGTTCTTTTATTTAGGGAATCTGAGGTATCTGGTAAATAGCTGGTTGGCTTGTAGGAATGGGCCATCATGTAGATTGAAGTACTGGGCTGTGCATGAATGTAATGTCATGTTATGATTTTTTTCTTTGTTCTCTTAATGTATAGGAAAGAGGTAATACAGTTTGAATGGAGAAAATAATCGTGGTCATTTGCAACTTGAACAAAATGAAATTGGGATAGAGTTGGTAGGGTTGGCAATTAATGGCTTAACTTTATTAAATTAATAAAATCATACAAATAACTGGACTTTCCATATACGTGTTATTACTTATTTTCTGTTTTACAGACCCTTCTGTATTTAAGACAGTCATAATCTTGCTTTCAGTTAATTTAAATTTAGGTGTACTCTTAAAAATTCATATCTAGGTAGAACATGCAAAGTCTTGTCATGCATATGCATAAACAAATATACTGATATAGGGTCCACCTTGAATCTTCTGGCGCCAATGGCAAAATATTCATTGACTTCAAAAATAACAGGATTCAGCCCGAAAGGCAACAAAGTAAATAGTGTGAGAAACAGAGTTCAATTTCTCTTTTCACTGATATAAATGATATTTGCTCAGTCATAGCTAACCTTTTAATGTTTGCTTTTTCAAACATACTTGTGAATTATCTATTACCAACACACATTATTTCTTTCACTTGCACTCACCTAGCCAATTGTTTGAATAAATTAACCCATTTGATTATGAATTTTCTGCACTGGGTGTTGTATAGAGCCAGATTCTGATCTCTTTACTCACTTCGGACAGTCCTTTACTCCATAACTGTTCCCTCTCAATTCAGTGGGACCATTTGTGGAATAATTGCCGGGGAACATGAGGAAGGAGATCAGAAACAGGCCTGTGGGAACTTCCTTGAAATTTTTAATGGAGCCTATTCTTCTCTCAAGCTTTTTCTCAATTTAAAAATTTCCAGTTTTTATTTAGTCAAGACCTGAGTGACCCTTAAAAATATCTTGAGATATTTTGAAAGTTTTTTTTTTAATTTGGGTAGAATAAAATGTTATACTATTTCCTTTTTTGTATAGCTAAATCATTGTTTGTAAATGTGGAAATATTAAGTCCATTTTTCTTTGATGTTAGAATATTTATTTTGTAAGATAATCATTAAATCTTGGTTAACAACCATTACATTTAGAAATAGTGATTTTTTTCCACATATGCAGATTAGTAATGACCATAGCATACTCTGCCATGTATTTATGCATACCAAAATCATATACTTAATTTATTCTACATATATGTCCATAAGTTTGACTGGGGATGCTTGGTCAAAAGGAAATATGAAAAAGGTGATTTGGTGGTTCTCCCAAAATGGAAACCGATAGTTTAAACACTGGACACCTTTCATAGGCTCAGACTATAGCGAGGTGTACAGTTGGTCCTATCATAGAACCACAGGGTTAGAAGGGATCACAAGGGTCATATTATCTAACTCCCTGCCAAGATGCAGGATTTGTAAGGAATCCCCTCATATCATTATAGCTGTCTCGTGAGAATGCAGAGATGTACCTTGACAAGGACATAGCATGCCCACATGAATAACAACAGTGATAGAAAAAATCTGATGTATAATTAAACAACTTGGATGTTTTATGACACTTTTTTTTTCAGAAATCAAAGGAGAATAGCAATAAATCCTGCTCTTCTGAAATATTTCTTGTCACACTGATTTTAAACAAGTAGCTCAATTTTTGAACTGTCAGCAGCAATTCTATGTAACAAATCAATTCAGCATATAGCAATATTAGAGGTTAATTGTAATAGCTGTGTTTTTTTCCCTCACACGTTTGGGTTTTATGGTTTTAAAAAGAAACAAAACAAATGTTAAGGGACATGGTTACAAAACATGGAAGAAAAATAGTAAATGCTGATAGCTGACACACAATTGCTGAGTGTGTGAGAATTTGCAAGTCTCAGTTTTCTAGTCATTTTCTTATAATGGGGAGATGCACTAGTTCATACGATTGGGCTCTTCTCCCTACTTTTCTAAAGGGAGAATTCAGGACATTCCCCTGAAGCCAATGTAAGAACAGCCTATGCAGGCATCCAATATAGGAGTACCTATTGCCTTGGACAGAAGCTGCTGCCCTTCTACATCTCTTTATGCTGCTACTTATGCCTGCATGTGGAGCCCCACGAAAAACCTGGGGGTGCTGAAGCACCCCCCGCACTCCTATTTCCCGCACCTATGGAACTTTCCATGTTGTTAAAGTCAGATGCCTTGCGGTTTAGATGGGTACATTGCAATATAGTTTTCCAGAACATCACCTATTGACACATTCATTATAGTAATCTTGTAACTTTACTGGAATAGGGTTATTCCTGCGTCACCTACTCATGACAAGCCTCCCCAAGCCCGAGGCCTAATATGGCTAAACTGAAATCTTACATGCCTTAACCTGTAGGCCTTGCATTACAGCTTGCTTTACATATATACCTAACACACACATATCACTAATTGCTTTACCTAATTGCTTTACGTATATACCTAACACAAACATATCACTACTAAATACTTATCAATCTTATATTCCAATAATGCTATCTTACTTATTTCTATACCTACAACTTAAATCTTGTCATCACATGCAATAACATATGAGTCAATCACAACAATTTTGTCATGCTGTTTAGAGTGGTTCACGACAGTGAGGGCTAACCTCAGGCCAGACTGTCGAAAAGCAGGGAAGACACTCCAACTTGGTGGCATGTTCAATAATTAGATTTCACCAATCCAATAAAAAATGTGAACTCCTGAAGCACTATGACAGTCTAACCATGGAGTCACTGACAGTCCCCTTGGACACTCCAGTCTATCTTGCCACCCTGGAAAGCTGGACTTAGTCATAAATGGTCACTTACAACAAAGATCATGAAAGATTCAGGTTGCTTCCAGTCCCAAGAGACCAGTCACTTACCCCAGGTCAATGTGTATCTTAGATCGCAGACCAAAGACAATGCTTGTAGCCGATCTTATAGTAAACTAACAAAGGATTTATTAACTAGAAAAAAGAAATAAAAGAGTTATTTAGAGGTTAAATAAAGCAGATAACACACACACACATATGAGTTACAGTCTATGGTTCTAAAATGTGACACAGATGTAGTAATCTGTCAGTTTTAGGGCTAACCCAGGTTGACCCTGAGGATCACTGCTTTTGTTTTCTAGCTCCAGCCCTGTGAGAGTCCAACAGCAAAGTGCTGAAGATTTTTCATACCAGCTTTCTCTTTCTTTCTTTCTTTCTTTCTTTCTTTCTTTCTTTCTTTCTTTCTTTCAGAATTGAAGTTGATGGGAAAAGCTTCCTTGCACTCAACACCTTTATTGGTGGGAGAGGGCCATTAGCCCAGTCTTTGTGATGCTATTGTGATGCTTTGCAATGGCCCACTTAGTTTTGCTAGTGTTCCTTGATGGGTAGATGAACCACTCCTGTCTGAGTTCAAAAGTTCACACCAGACATTTTTATAGTTATAAAGAAAAACTTGCATATTATTTCATTGCACGGAATACAGACTTTACAAGTAAGATTAGTTCATGCAGCAACTTACAATCATTTTATCGAATCTAAACACCTCTTGAACAATACTAACATACAGGTGAGCTGATCTGGTATCCAGCTATGAATTTGTCAGTGCTCAGCTGACGTCTACAGGCTGGGCAAGAGTGGTGGCACATAGACTACCAGCCTCACAAATATATAACACAATTAAATGCTAAAATGAACTAATTGGCTACAAGCAAGAGCATGGTAGGACTCAACAGATTTTTTATCTTTGTTGAAATGTAAAGGGATTAAATTTGTCAAGAGTTTGCAACTAAATTCATGATGAAATAGTTTTCCTGGAAATAATTATTCTGACTAATTAAATCAGCGACTCAATCCAATGCCACAGAAGTCAATGGGAGCCTTTCCATTTGGTTTCAGTGGGATTTGGATCTGGCCTTTAATTAAAATACAATTTGTGATTTGGGGTGAATTGTAAAGAAAAAAATAATTTCATCCAAAATTCTTTAAACTTCAGAATGTTTTTGAAGGGTGATCATCAGTATATACAAATCTCAAAACTTGGTCAATTGGAGCTAGCACCAGCAGTAAAAACAAACTCAACTGCACAAATGTATGAAGGTAAGATATTTACACAAGTACAAAAATTGCTTTTTAAATTGTCCATTAACAGACTTGTAAACCTCTCTAAACTAAGCAATATTTGTTGCTATTATACATCTACTACCAGAAATCTCTCAGTAAGGAAATAAAAAGCACCAATTTAAAAAGTCTGACTTTGGTTATAGTTTGTGTCTCTTGATTTTTAAACAATTAACACAAACAGCTTTAAATAGAACACCTTCTGGTTTTAAACTACAATTTTAATTTGTACTAGTCATTTTTGGGAGCTCTGGCAAGCTGAAGAATCATAGCACTTTGATCCTGCAAACACACCCATCAGTAACATCACTGGGACTCTGCATGGATGGAGCAATAGAGCATCTGTTTGCAACAACAGGTCTACAGGTAGCTAACTGAATTGGCTTCTGGGGAATAAATTTGTTTCAATAAACCTTTTAGAATTATTTTTAACAGGAAAAATGTGTATTCAGTTAGTCAAATCAATATGACCTCTTTAAGCAAAACTGGCTGTGACTTTACTTTAGAATAGTAAAGTGAACTTTTTGATCATTTCAATATTACATAGCATAGCTGTAGGTTACTTGTTTCATGTAAAATGGTTGAAAACAGAAAAAAACAAAAAACAAAGTTGTTTTGGTTTTGATTTTGACTTTGACAGGACCCAACCTCTATGCTTTGAAAACTGCTATGAGAACTTCACAGACTGCACAGAGCAGAGTTAAAATTGAAAGTTTCATCCTAGACCTATTTGCACTGTTACTGTACTGAACTCAGTAATTCATGAAGGAAGTGAGGAACTGTCCTTCATTTGCATAGAGACTAGAGGGTGGCTGTACTTTGGTTCCCAACTCTGATAAAATCACTCACAATACTGTAGGCATAACATTTTTTCAAGTGTGCTATGCTAATTTCAGGAACCTAGAACACTCATATTTTTGATCCAGAGATAATTCATTATTCATTCTGCTGCAAAGAGTATAAGCACGTATCTATATAATTAATTCTTGCTATGGCAATTCTGATAAGCATGCTATAAAAATGACCTTTTTGCAATGTAGATTTGGCACATAGTTAAACAATGGACATGTCATTTACCAGCAAACAATTCTCACTTTATGTGGGGAGAGTTATTGAACTTATAAATGGTGACATGATTGTTGGTCTGACATGATTGAGCAGCTTAGCAATGCACATAATTCTCATGTATGCCAGAATGCTGTGGGCACCTTTTTGTTTTTGATCATGATTTCAAATGCCAAGGTCCAGATGTACACAGAAAATGATAGAGGGATACATAATTATGGATAAGGCAAAGTTTTACTATGTTATTGAACAGTTCTGTTTGGTGTTGTTAGGAAATCTTTTCTTGCACACTCTAGATCTATAATATATAAACATTAATTAGCTTGTATATCCATTTGATTGGCTGTAAAAAGCTGTATTTCTGATAAATTCATTTCTGTGCAGCATATGCACAGCGTAATAATGAATTGCCTCTGTGCTGTTTGTTGAGACCTACTGTTTACCTATTATCAGTACTATGAGCTACTACCATTTTCCCTTTGGCATCTAAGAGCTGTGTTATTATACATAGGAACTTGGAGTGAATGAAAGACGGTGGTGGTTTAATAGGCAATATTTTTATAATACTTCAGTTCATCCTGGTGTTCTAAGACAGAGTCAATTTGTTTCTCTCTCACATCTCCTAGCTGCATTGCACATCTCTCCATATCCCTTTTCCCCAGGCAGTATATGTTTGTCAGACTTTTTTTCAGCTGAGGTGCCTCAGATATGCTTAGTACGAATATATCACACTCTCTTTTAAAAAGTGTTTCTTCAGTAGTTTGTACAACTACATCCTTTGCTACGTGGCTGAACTTCGTGTATGAATAAAATGAGTCGAAGGTCATCATCAGCTGAAAACAATCTATTTTTAATTCTTATTTTAAATATTCAAATGCAAAAAATGAAAAATCCATGTTTTCTTCAAAGAAAATGTTGAGAAATGAAGTAATATCATAATAAATTGTTTAGACTTCTTAAAATACTTCCTTTTTTAAAACTTTACTTAATTCATGATTATTCAGGCAAATGAATTAGGCACAGAAGTGAAACTATTTTTTTATTTTATTTCCTAGCTTGTTTAAAGGGTTGTTAGTTAATGCAAACAATTTCTCTCCATAGATCTCCCCCTCAGTATTTTGACAGAAATGTTAGTCATTTATAATATCTGGAGGACGAAAGACATTTGTTAGTAACTTTTTAGTGCTTTTACGTATAAAATTACAATGAGTTTTCAGCCCACATAACAGTTTTTTTGTCCTCAGAACCATATTTTATCATCCTTAGCTATCCTGCTGTCTAATCGTTTTTTGTATCAGTGCATTCTGGGAAGGGCAGTTGTCCCTTACTCTCTCAGCAGGGAATAGAATGTCTGCGGAATTGATGCACAGAGTAGCATTGAGCAGTGCACTCTGGGAAATGCTGCTATACAAAGAGGTGGGAGGAAGTAAAATTGGTCAGACTTATCAAAAAGTTTTGGTTAGGGGGTCTTGATTTCACTACGAAGTATAAGGGTAATGAAATGGTTACTGGAAAAAAGCCATAGACCAGCCTCTGCCATGGCAGGGTTAAAATACTGCTAGGACCCTATTTGTTGATCAGTGTTTCTTACCATTGAATTCAATGGAAATTTGCTTAAGTTCATAATGAAGTTCTGTACAATATACTCTGAATGGGGTCTCATTCTGGCATCAAGGAGATAAACTTGATTTGTGGGTGACACTTGAGAGAGTAGCATAACTTCCCTCCCTGCTTCCCCCACGGAAGAGTGGCATACATACAAACCCAATATAAATGGGTGACAATTGCAGGGGGAGAGGGAAACACCACCACAACACATGAACCTCCATGTGCATAGACTTTAACTTGTAAATAACTTTGGCGGAGCCATGTGTGTTTCCTTTTTGTTCTTGCTTTATTTGAACAGTCAAGTGATAGCGTTTTAGTTGCATGATTATTAACAGAAAGCAGATTTCAAAGTGGTATATAGAGTATATGCATGAAAAGAATTTAGATTTGCATATGCTGGTATAATCAAGTTTTATATGATTATATGAACCCACAATTGTGCAACACAGCTCAACTTTTTAATATGTAACACTGAGTACTGAACACTACTAGCAAACCCATGGAGGTCAAACCGTAGAAGTAATTTTTTTAAAAAAATGTATTTTAAATGAAATAAAATTAAAAATAGGTCTGTGTGAAGAAAACAAAACATGCACACAAAGAGAGAGAGCTGAATTATCAGATAAGCTATTTCTTGTGGATCATTTGCTGAATTTTACAAGTAAAATTATATCCATAAGAACGGCATAAGGTCACTACAGCATGTTCTCCCTTCCCATCTTCAGGGTTAAACTTTCAAGGTTTCAAAAATCCAGGGCCTTGTGTTTTCTGCTATAGGAAGGAAAATAGAAACTGGAAACTTCCTAAAGAGAGAAACTGATAATTTTGTGAATGTGAAATTATAGATATAGATATATATGTAGCTCTAGTAGTAGCCATATTATTCTATACAGGTCTTATCTTTTTTAGAGTGAATGAATGTAAAATAGCTCTTATATATTCTGTCTCTTTTGGCCTCTTATGATTTATTTAATCCTGACCACAAAAAGGAGATTCAACTCAGCCCACAGTGCACCTAGAAGCAACTCGGGTGCAGCATGCTGCATTGTATTGGGGGAGGGGAAGAGAGGATGGTGAGGAAATCAGGGAGACAATTGGGTCACCCAAATTTGCCAATCGCAGCCAGCAAGTGGACATGTGAACTCGTTCACTGCCTCCATATGAACACAGGAGAAGGTGCAGGGGAAAAATGTGGAGATGTAAACCACTTTTTCCTTAGAGATGGCCACTCCCCATTGTTCCTGTTACACCTTTCCTGTCCCCATTGAGATGAGGGAACACAATTTTCTCCTCAAAAATCCTTTTTTTTACCTATAATAATTTGGTATCGTGCCAAATTCTGGAACAAGCAAAACTCGCCTCCAAATGGGGGCATATATATGCCTCAGAAGCATCTCTAAGGTATGTCTATGTTCTGTGTAGCAGAACAGACCCATGTCTGAATAAGTGTACAACACATCCTCGTGTGCCTGTGTCAGGAGCAGGAATAATCTGTGTGGGAGACTATGCAAAGCGCCATTGTGTTTCTGAGATATATGCTTAAAAGAATGCAGAGAATATGTGTGAACTCTATCACAGAAGTTTTGTAGAACAGTCTTTCTGTGGATTTTGTTGAAAACTAGATTAGAGGCAGTAAACAGATTTTGGCATGCAACATGATTTACATGCTCTTGCATGCAACAAAATAGCTAAATCCTTGGAGATGTACAAAAAGGTGAGCTAAGCTTTCCATTACCCATAGAACAATTTGGCATATTATCTTAGTCATGGTTTCTTAGCACACTTTTGATTTTTGAGCTATAACATATTGAGTTGTCACATTATTGTTCTCCAAAATAGTAGTTAATAAGAAGCATCCCATCCACTTTGTAGTGTTGAATGGGCTAGCTCATCAAACTCAAATTCTACTTACTTGTTGTGAGCTGAATTAAATTCTCCAGATTTATCTTTAGCCAAGTTACCTTCACCACTGGAGATTTCATGTGAGTCATCCCTTCTTGAATAAGTTCTCTCTTGGCTAATTAGGAAGACAATGTTAGTCATTCATTTGCTGTAGCCACTGAACCAAATCCTCTTAAAGAAAAACTATTTAAATTTTCATAGCCAAATCCTGAGAAATACTGAGCACACACTTCTTTGACTGATTTCAAAACTAGCGTGAGAGGAAAATCTGGCATGATGATTGTTCTTCTATGTTTCTCTTTGCTTATACACAGACTTGTTTGGGCTATTCATTGACTACATTGATTTCAATGAGAGCTGACGACGATCAGTAATTCGCAGGATTTAGCTTTATATCACTTGACAAAGAATAGATAACAGGATGGTAACCCAAGTGCAACCCAAATTTGCAAATCAGAATGCACTTTGATTCTGCATGCTGGAATCAGATGCTCAGATATTCTGTTTACTCTCACTCTGCCCCTCGTTGAAGCTCATTGAAATTAATGGAACATTTTCTGCTCTGTTATCCTAGTTTAAATGTAGAATCTCTCCACATATGTTCGCATACATTGAGCTTTTAGTTCCTTTGCTCCAATTGCTTTTAAATTTTGGTTGGTATTTTCCTCCCAAAACCTCAAAAGCTAAAATGATGTTCAGACAAGACAATGGGGTTACTTTGTATTTATACTGTCATAATTTAGAGAGGATTTGGGCCACCAGCTTCAGTGGCTTTATGGGTTGTAAGTGAGTAAGGAATTTTCCCTAGAATCTCAAACTGAGCTGGTCTAGGAGTGTAAAGGCTTGTATAAGTTCTCTGGCATCACACCAGTCCTTTGAATACATACACACATCTTAGCAGTGGGGAGTTTTTTGTATGTGTGTGTGGTGGTGGTAGTGGTGGGAATGGAGAAGACTGATGATCCAGATTAGAACATACAATTCTGCAGGAACACCCATTAGAGATAAAAGTAATTCATACTTTCATAAAAACTGTGTCCATTTATGCAGCTGGTAAATATATTAAATATAAGTTTGCATGTAAAGAAGAAGAAACTTATTTTAAAAGGAACTCTTATTTCTTGGTATCTGATTCTCCACACTTACACCATTTTACCCTGGTAGTCCGTTGACTGTCATGGGATCTTTTCTGATTCCTACTGTTAATGTGAAGAGAAATCAGTCCTTCTGGCTAGGGGTCTGAGCAAGTAATATTGATAGCAATAACTTATATTATTCTGCAATATATTTCAAAAAAGTACTAGAGTGAAGACAATGGAAACTGCTAGTGTAATAGTGATTTGGCCATTTATCTGTCTAGCCTGAACCTTCCCCCCGCCCCTTTTGTGGCAGATATTAAGGAATTGGTAGGGATTGCCATTGAAAAATGTTAAAGAAAGTGTAAATAAAGTGTTTTGACAAGGCATTGAGTTCCTTTGTTCTCATTGCTGGTAAATTTTGTTTGGTAACTTCTGAAAACCTCAGAGGGTAAGACGATAAAAGAAACAAACAAAGTAACATGGTGAAGATGTATGTCTAAGAACTATCATCATCAAAGGGAAGGAAAAGAAATACTTAAAACATTAGAAATGTTTTCCCCCTTAAGCCAGTTATTAAATTCAGTATAATTTAACAGGACAGAATGAAGGTTATTCAAGTCCTTTTGCGACTTTGTTTGTAGTTATACTCAACTTTGTTTTTTTCTCTCTTTAATTGCTTCTATAAATCTTTTGGAATATAACTTGTATTAGCTGATTCTTATGGCTACCCCAGTAGTTGCTTCCATTAATTTAATTACTGTGTGTGGAAACTCATCCTCACCTGAAGGGCAGCCCAAATAAAGGTTCTAGAAGGCCCTGAACATAGCAGAATAGGCAGACTGCTGCTATACATGTGATGAGGATTCAGAGAAATATGCACACACTGTTCTACCCCTCTTTCTTCTGTGTGCTGTAGATATCATCAAGCACACAGGAGATAGGCCAGGCGAGGGAAGAAGACAGAACTGAAGATAGTGGGTCCATAGCTAGAGACACTCATCAACAAAATCCTCCAAGCAAGCTGGGACACAGCAACCATGGGAGCATTGTGGCCCATCAGGCTGCAGTAATTGCCACAGAACAGCATGTGTTAAGAAGAGAATTTGGAAATTAGTGTCCTTTCTTTTGCTTTTTTTCCCCTCCAATGTATAATCATCTTTAGAAAGGTCAACATTTACCAACACTTATAACACTGCAGTGTCTCAGATACCAGTGCATGTCAACTTTTTAATTATGACCACTGTCTATTTGAAACTAGGGCTAAGAAACTTCCAGAATCTATTTTTTCTATTTTCTATTTTGTGTAATTCATGAACTCTTTTACAATTGTCTCTTTTCTTACATCTACAGTTTGGAATAGCTAAGAACTTTGACAGTCTCTGAATTAGTATGGTTGCTGTTTTCTATATGTTATCCATTTTCATACTGCCTTTTTATAACTATGCCAGAAATGAATACAGTATTTCACATTTTGCATTATTCCTCTTTCCTATGGTGCTAAAACAATGTGCTCTGGCTTATATTCAATATTCCTATTTACACTTGCTATAATTTTGTTACCATCTTACTGTTGATAAGCGCTGTGCCAAGAAGTGTTAGTTTTATCTATTTCTATCCCCACATCCCCTTTTTCTGCTCTGACAGGTTTCAGAGTAGCAGCCGTGTTAGTCTGTATCCACAAAAAGAAAAGGAGGACTTGTGGCACCTTAGAGACTAACCAATTTATTTGAACATAAGCTTTCGTGAGCTACAGCTACAGCTCACTTCATCCGATGAAGTGAGCGGTAGCTCACGAAAGCTTATGCTCAAATAAATTTGTTAGTCTCTTAGGTGCCACAAGTCCTCCTTTTCTTTTCTGCTCTGTATCTTGTAGTGTCTGTCTATGGCATGAAAAGTATATTCCCTATCTCTTTTCCTCTAGCCTCATTAATTTCTCTATGATGATTTGTATAAACCACTTAACTTCCCATGCTGTGTAAGTCATTCTGAGTTTTATTGCCCTCCCTCTTTTCTCATTTTCCCTGCTAGTTCTGTATTACCAGCAAGTGTGATCATTTACTGCATGGTCCCTTACACATCTTTGGCATGAAGGGTACAGAACTGGTTCTAATGTTCCATCAGTATGGTATTTCACTAGTTACCTCCTTTCTCTGGAATGCCTGGCTATCATGAATTCTGTCTACAGTATCTAAATACCTTTTTATTTCTGGTTTAAGCACTAGGCAATCTATATATTGTATGATATGTACTGATTTTATAGAATAGTATTCTGTTTAGTACTGGTTAATCTTTTTCCAAATTCCAGGTAACGTGAGCAGACTTTTTTTTAAAACTTGACCTAAAGAGATGTAATTACTAGGAAAGAGAATGTATCCATCAGTAATCATTATTACAGTACCTCCTTTTGGCCCTAAGTTAGACTGGAGCCACATTGTGGTAGGCACTGTGCCAACACATAGTAAGAGATAGTCCTTGCTCTGCAGAGTTTACAATCTTAAACAGACAATCAAAACTAGGAGACAAAACAGAGGTGTAGCAAAGAGAAATGACTTCCCCAAGAGGGGGGAACAAAACCCAAGGTTCCTGAGTCCCAGTCCAATCCACTAGACCCACTGCTTCTCAATATTATCTGATAACGTTTCACCCACCATCCTCCCTTTCAAAGCACAATTGCTACAAACTATTCAATCACTCCCGTGGCTTACATGAAACATGATATTAAGGGCCAGATCATGACAATGTAAAAATAGTCACCTCCTCACACCCCTGTATGGCTCCCTGCTCCTAAACTCTAGATATGGTAGGGAAAACGAGCTGCCTGCATAAACAAGTGGTATAGTGGAGATGCTGCAGACCACCAAGTGAAGTTGGTGGAAACGTACATATATCTGCCTTTCCCCTTCACATAGCTTGTGCCACTCTTGCCATCATATTGCTCCTCTCTGTACTGTGCAGCAGATGGAATCATATGGTCCATAGTTCCCAAAGGGGTCTCTAGTGTTTCACAAAGCTGCTAAAAGTAGAAACAAGTGTCTTGTTAGTCTGAGTCTGTACAGACATACTACAATTAGAACTCATCAAACCATCTTGTGGAATATGTTAAAAAGCAAAAAACAAGAGTGTTCTCTTCACATTTTCCTAGAGTTGAAATAGATATTTGTTTAGGGTATCATAGAATATCAGGGTTGGAAGGGACCTCAGGAGGGCATCTAGTCCAACCCCCTGCTCAAAGCAGGACCGATCCCCAATTAAATCATCCCAGCCAGGGCTTTGTCAAGCCTGACCTTAACAACTTTTAAGGAAGGAGATTCCACCACCTCCCTAGGTAACGCATTCCAGTGTTTCACCACCCTCCTAGTGAAAAAGTTTTTCCTAATATCCAACCTAAATCTCCCCCACTGCAACTTGAGACCATTACTCCTTGTTCTGTCATCGGCTACCACTGAGAACAGTCTAGATCCATCCTCTTTGGAACCCCCTTTCAGGTAGTTGAAAGCAGCTATCCAATCCCCCCCTCATTCTTCTCTTCCGTAGACTAAACATCCCCAATTCCCTCAGCCTCTCCTCATAAGTCATGTGTTCCAGTCCCCTAATCATTTTTGTTGCCCTCCGCTGGACTCTTTCCAATTTTTCCACATCCTTCTTGTAGTGTGGGGCCCAAAACTGGACACAGTACTCCAGATGAGGCCTCACCAGTGTCAAATAGAGGGGAATGATCATGTCCCTCGATCTGCTGGCAATGCCCCTACTTATACATCCCAAAATGCCATTGGCCTTCTTGGCAACAAGGGCACACTGTTGACTCAAATCCAGTACTTGAAGTGTGAATCATATTTTCTGATATTTTCTTTTAAAGTTTCAGATAAAGAAAGGACAGTACTTATTTTCTCCAGCAGTGATAAAGATAATGTCAATGCAGATCATTTGACCACTTGCAGTGTAATTATTTTGTGCTCTATTTTGTGAACTTGTCCTGATGAAATTAGCAAGAGAACATCCAGTAAAAGACATCCTTTTTCTTACTTTAAATTTATGTTTTTAAAAGAGGGATTTTTAAAGACTTTTTGAAAAGTCTGTGAAAACAACACAGCACTATAAATAGTCAAGCACCTTTTCGTGCCATTCATTTTTATCCCAGACTAATTAAAATTTGCAGGAGGAGTACATCACATATGTTGTGTTGTGCTCTGAGCATTTTACCATTTAATTTATCTTCTCCTAAGGTTTTGTCAATCAGTATGAACTTCTTTCATGGCATTTTAAAGAGATTGCTCACACTAAGGCTCACTGCCAAGAATTGTTAGAGGGTCTTGCTGTAGGTGTGTGATTTTTTTTAAACCCACTTTTCAGTCTTTCAGAAGCTGCTCCATTCATTTTTCCCATTCAGACAAACTGGGCAGGTGGGCAATCTTCAGATGCCGATGTCACTACATATTTCTTTTGTTGGAGATTCCATCAGGAGGTTCTTTATGATGGCACTTGTCACCCTTCCCTTCCTCCATAACCTTCCCTGACCTTCTGAGCTCAAAGATCAAGAGGGTCACAGTGTTCAGCCACGCCCAGCTCTCAGAATGTGAGTCTGGAACAACTATAATTCTTTTCCATGTGGCAACATAATGGGGTGTGTGCACATATTAAATGGCATTTTGTGTTGTTTAAAATTGCAAAACATGTTTCTGCACTGAAGGGGGAAGGTGAGAGGAAACAACCTGTTGCTGTCTGACTGTAAAATTAGTATTTCCACTTGATAAGAGACAGCACATTTTATTCAAACCGAGACACCCTGCTTCATGAAAGACAAGCTGCCACCTCCATCATTTGCCACTATACAAGCCTCTGTCTTTTCTTTTGAATTTCTAGGTTAAAAATCTATTGCTTTGGAAGGTCTAATAGTTACACTTTGTCATCTATCTAGGTTGATGGCTAATATGACCCTACTGTCAAGATATATTTTCCCCATTAGGTAGATACTTTTGTTTAGGGATTTAAATGCCCTCATGACATCTCTGTTGTTGAAAATAATTTGAATAGTCTCAGCCCATTAACAGTGTGTATATTAGCTCTGGTAAGCACTTTGTATGCTGTATGATTGCGTGTCATCACAGCTGCCTCTTCTGAAAATATGGCAGCAGTCGGTATTGCCCTGGTCACCCATTAATGGGAGCTGCAGTATCTACTGTAGGCAATTCTTTTTAATTTTGAGAGCAGAAGTCAGTTAATTTTACAGTTGGCAGAATTCTGTTTTTATGGATTTTTTAATAATTTTGATGGGTAATGTCCATATTTATTGTTAAGCATTTTCTAGGTTTTATCCATTTAATTTTTACAGTTGGGGGAAATTATGTGTGTATGTGTGCCAGACAATGTGGGGGTCAAACCATAGTTATTTAATAATAGGAGACATTGATATTCAAAAAGATAAAGCTTTACAACTGTTAAAACACAAATTATCAACATCACATGTCAAAATATACAAAATAAAGATCCTTAGAATATCAGGGTTGGAAGGGACCTCAGAAGGTCATCTAGTATAACCCCCTGCTCAAAGCAAGACCAGTTCCCAGTTTTTGCCCCAGATCCCTAAATGGCCCCCCTAAAGGATTGAACTCACAATCCTGGGTTTAGTAGGCCAATGCTCAAACCACTGAGCTATCCCTCCCCCTGCCCCTTGAATCAAACTCTTAGTAATTTCTCAGACAACTTTTTCCTTTGGCTATCTGTACATTTTTGAAAATATTTTTCGTCGGTTTCTGTGTGTACAGTGAAATCAAAGTTTATTGACATTTACCGATTAAAAATCTAATCCTTCCAAGCCTACTTAATCTCCATAAATATAAACACAGTATTACAAGAAACCAGGCTGCTATGTGTCCAGAATTAATCTTAGGGATCCCATTACCTAACGGTAGGAATAAAAAGTATAGTAGTCTCTGCCTTCTAGGAGAAGCCAAGTTGCTTACACAATTTAAAAGGAACTGATGACACCATGTATGTGCTTGGGCAATATTGCTGACAAGTCCAGACAGTGTTCTTTGTTTGCACTTTTAAAGGGACCACGACTGTTGAATCTGCCACCTTTTCATTAGTATAAATGAGCCTTCTTTTGCGGCACAGTGTGTTCTATCCTGGGAGAATCCAAAAGGGGAAGAGGGGGAGGGAAACACGAGTAGGGGATTTTTTTCTGTATCTTCTGCTGTACAATTGTTTCCACTGTAGATTCCAAATAGCAATGAAACTGTGTGACTTATTTGGAAGGCAATGTTAATAATCTGAGGAATGTAATAACACTTTGAGTAGCACTCTTTAAAAAGCAACCACATTTTCTTCTTTGTTGCATATATAAAAATCTTTTGTGATACGGCAACTCAACATGTGGTGGTGGTGGTGGGGGGGGTGCATTTGGTTTTCAGATACAGGCAAGAATTCCACTCATGTCTATAGTATGTGTGCTCATCTGAAGGCAGACTTCAGTTCATGGTCTCAGTGGGAGAAAATTAGAGAACTTGGGACATTTAAGAAAACTGATTTTATGTTTGTTGAAGCTTATAGTAAATAAAGTTAAATAGGAATCAGACCTCTAAGGAGCAAGAAGCTGTTGCATCCTGTGCATTATCAAACAAGAATAACTGCCAACTTGGGCTGAATCCTGTTCTCATTGAGGTCAGTGACAAATATCCTCTCTCACTGCAGAGATGTGCTTGAAAAAATTAATAACCTTATTAAAAACAAAACAAAATAAAACCTCTTCTCAAAAGAGTAGATCTCAAATGATCTTATTACCATCTTCTCCTGTTAGATTTACAATGCACAGTGCACCTGGAATATACCTCAGGTTGAGACAAGGAACCAGAAAAAATGAAATTGCTCTTAGTATGAGAGCTTAAGGAGCCTTTTCACTGTGCAATGAAACTCTCACCTTCCTAGTATTATCACATTAAGGCCCAGCTCCAAACCCTGTTCAAGTCAATGAAAAGACTCCCACTTACTTCAATGGGCTTTGTTTCAAGTCCTAGCACATCATGCACTTGTCTTGAATATGATTCTCTGTGTGACAGACTTGAATGTCACAAGAAGGGAAGGAGAGAGGGATAATTTACTACCAGTTTGAAATAAAGTTTAATGACTATTATAAACAGCTATAAATCATTCTAAAAGATCATTTATACTACTAATAAATTTCCAGTGGTGATCATTTTAATTCAATAGGGAAAATGTTTTTTACTATAGCGTGTAGCTCCATGTACCCTACCCACTGCCACAAGGGTAGGCAAGGTCCAAGAGTAGAATAGGGGCTAACTGGTTCCCACTTAGCTGCTAGTCAGTGGGGAAAAGGGTGGGAGGAATGATAAAGAAGGAACTTGACTTCACTTTCCCTTGCCCCTAATTTGAGCACAGGCATAGTGCCCTGTATGCTGCTAAAGGGAAAAAACAAAAATAAACGAAAACCTTCCCCCCACACCCCTAGCTTTCATAAAATGCCCGACTGGAGAGGATTTTTTTTCATGCATGTGTGAAGGCTTGCTCACAAATTTAGGCTTTTCAAGGCCTTTTAAAAACTTCTCTATACAGCAAATGTTGTGATATTTCAATGTTGTTTATTCCAAACAAAAAAAAAAAAAACAGCCTGAAAAGAATTAGTTCAGGGGAACCTAAAAAACCACACCAAACCCCTGAGCCATTCCTTTTTTGATAGAATACCTTCTCCCTTCACTTTTATTTCTTCCTGACATGCTGTGATTTTCTTTTCTACCGCATGATTCCTCTTCCTCTGAGGCTCCCAGGCGTTCACTGTTCACAGTAAGATTCCTCAGTGTTCTTGGCATGTCTAGTCCACTGAATATGTGGCATGCTGAGTTTCTAAAAGTGGAAGATGGCCTCTACTTTGAAAGGAGTCAACAAAAATGTAGTTCTGATCAAGGTTTCTTTTGCATTACCAATGCTCTCTAATTGGTCTGAATGGGCCAACTGCTAAGCAGCAGCCTTAATCTACACATTTTAATATACCCTAGTGCCTTGTATATCACATAGGTCATTCCAATTTTTGCCTCTATACTTACTGTTTTGAAAACTATAATTCAAATTCATTTTAAAAAAAGAACCTTTAAAAACCAAATTCCTCCCTCAGATATTAACACAACTCTATGAAATCAATCAGGGGAAGATGTGGATCCATACTGGAGTGCAGAATTTGATCCCATACAGGTGTACATTTGGGTGTACATTATTAAAGATTTATTTACATTATGCATCTAGAATAAAATAACTTTTTTCTTTTCATTTTTCACTCTTGGTACACATTTTCAAGTCTATAACAAGTCATAGACTATTGCACCTTATGAACTGGTTGGGTGTGTTTTGTTTTGTCTTTGCCACCAACTTTAGTTCACATGAATAATTTACACCAGCCACAAAGGGGTCAATTTTCCCTAGAGTATAATGTAAGATTAATTGTGTAACTCCCATCCTGTGTTAATAGGATCTGTGTACTCATTTTTTCATGCACTATATTGCAAATTGCTTCCAGGTGTCTAGATCCTATGTATTGTATGAAGCACTAAATCTTAACTGAGAGATTTCCTTACATCAGCCCTAGAAGAAAACTTCTTCATAGGCAGGGTGTTTTCAAATGAGAACACATACTCTTCTCCTTACACTTTTTATACCACTATATGTGAAGGTGGTGGTGCTTAGTAAATAACTATCTCTCCCCTAATTCAATATCACTACAGACTGTGAAATTTACCATTGAAAAGTTATGAGCAATATAAATTAATGAAGACTTTATTATTGGAACAGTAAGTGGAATATTCCCATATGTGTGGAACATTTTAGACCTGCTGGCGAGTATGGTATACAGCAAAGTTTGTACCAAAGAGATACATCTCCCTCCCTACTCCTACCCATGCCCACGAATAGAAAAGATTAAAGCAGCAATACTTTCAAAATAGGTCTGACAGAGATGCTTGTGTTCAAAGTATCACTCTGTCTTTCTCTGTTTTCACTATTATTTTATGTATGTATGTGTGGAGCTGTGATATACAAAGAAAACACAGGTTTCAGAGTAGCAGCCGTGTTAGTCTGTATCCGCAAAAAGAAAAGGAGTACTTGTGGCACCTTAGCGATTAACCAATTTATTTGAGCATAAGCTTTCGTGAGCTACAGCTCACTTCATCTGTAGCTCGCGAAAGCTTATGCTCAAATAAATTTGTTAGTCTCTAAGGTGCCACAAGTCCTCCTTTTCTTTCTAAACAAAACACTGAGGTTAATTTAGGGCCTACTTTCTCTATAGGGCCTACTGCTGCTGTATATAGGATCTTTCTGTTCTTCAATTTTTGCTATGAAAATAGCTATACTCCTAGTCTATTTAAAGTTACTACATTGTAAATAGCAGGTCAACCTAACCTTTTTTTTAAAAAGATATTTATCATCAGAGACTCTTTTACATACGGGTTCTTTCTCTTTCCCCTGCCCTCCATCTTATCAGTGAGCATAGTGAAGTGAAGGCTATAAACCTCAATGGGCCAGCCTAAGACTGGCAAGATAACTGGCTGTTGATTTAGCTTGTCATTATCACTAGGGAGTCTCCATCTGGCAGTTGCAGAATCTCTCTTTTACACACTTAAATGGAAATGCCACACATAGGCAGACACGTACATAGTCCACGGGCTGTTCAGCTTTTCTCTGTCATGTGTACCATCCAGTGTGCCATCAGGATCAGACTGTCAAAGAACATGCTGCTGCTGTTACAGCCTTTACTAGTATTCTATTACAACTGCTGCCCTTATGGGCAGTTCCAGTCATTCACCACTTCAGGTAGACAGCGTTTTTAAATACCAAAGGCTGACACTCCTCCTTTCCTTATAACCCTTGTAGCAGGGGAATCGAAAAGAATGTGCTCCTGCTATTGTTTAAAGGGACCATGTCAAGTACTCCCCCCCCCCCTTTTTGGCTTTAATTATATTTACCCTTTGTTATTTATAATGCCTTCTTAGACGCTTGCCAAGATAATTTATCTCCTTACCAATATTGTCCTTTAACATATTGCAAACACAGATCTTTCTTCTTCTCCTGTTTCTGAGGGACTACAAGGCCACAATTATTTGGTATTGCTTTTTCCCCTTGTTTGTGCATCAGTGGGGTGTTGTCTGCATAGCTTTGGGATTAGCGTTTGAATTTTTGCTTCTATTGCTGACTGTGCAGTCGTGGAGCATGAAATCCTTTTGGTTCTACAGGAACATTGACTTTTTAATTTTTCAGCAACAAAGGCCTCAGATTTTAAAGAGGCCAAAAGTCAGCTGCAGAGTAATAAGAGATGGGGTAGGGGATGGTGAAATGTTGGACCACAGGGCCGGACAGGGTACTCAGATGGGTACCAGGTTCTCACTGCTGCTTCATTAAAAAAGGAGGGGAAATGACAAAGGAGGAGCACCTTTCCCAACTCCTAATTTTTGGATAGGCATGTTGTTCAACAGCTGTATGTTGCCACATTACTGGTGTCAGTATTTATCTTTCCAGTGTTATCATGCGTATGTCAGCGGGGCTTGCTTACTTCTCTTTTTACATAGACAAAAAGAAAAATCCTTACCAGATCAAAGATACAACAAAAACCCTTTAAATGAGAATGCTTCAGTTAGTTGACTTTTCTTCCTCCTACCGTCTCTTCCAAAATACTCTGTGAGACTCTTCCACCTATTTCTTCATATTTTAGGCAGGACTTATACAAATATAATTTTTTTCTATAAGCTGAAATTAGCTTATTAATAATAATAAAAAAGGAGTACTTGTGGCACCTTAGAGACTAACAAATATATTTGAGCATAAGCTTTCGTGAGCAAAAGCTTATGCTCAGATAAACTTGTTAGTCTCTAAGGTGCCACAAGTCCTCCTTTTCTTTTTGCGGATACAGACTAACACAGCTGCTACTCTGAAACTGGATACTGTTACTGGCCCATGAATATTTAACAAAGAACTTTGTTTTTATTAGTTGCTACTGTGTTTATGTATCTAAATTCTGTGACCTTAATTTACAAGATTTCAAAAACACTTTCTGATTGACTGTTTTCAGTGTAAACAGTATGTTCCTTTAGACCAATTATACAGCAGATGGGAATGCTCCCATATATTAAGGTATGTCTACACTGCACACTCCTTTCAGTAGCACGTACAGTACATATGCTACACTTCGCCCTAGAATGGATACAAATAGCAGTGTAGACGGTGAGGCACTGCTTAACTGAGTAAAGACCCCTCTGAACCCTGTGGGTTTGCACCTGGTTATATACACTCACAACTACTCTCCCAAGCAGTGCCTCCCGAATCTACAGTGTTATTTTTAGCAGAGTAGTGTTCCACTGTCTCCCGCTTGCTGGAGTCTTTTCCCACTTCAAGGAACAGCCAGATCCATTCCCTGCTGCAGTGAAATACTCTTGTAGTGGGGAAAGGCTCTGGCAGGAGGAGGCAGCAGAGAGAGCCTCTGGCAGCTCCCGCTCACCCCTGCCAAAGCCTTTCACTGATACAGGTAGCTATACGCTGCATGGTGATGTAGCCTGCTTTTCACTATGATGTGAAACTATACATACCCTACACACAGCCATACAGGATGTAAAGTGAAGATGTAGCCTAAGTTAAAGTAAAATACCACAAAGTGGAGTAAATTCATACATGTTGAGATTCCCTCCAAGACGTTTTCCATTCAGCTTATCTAGAACACCTCATCCAGTTCTGGGAGAATACTTCATCCAGTTCTCTGGGATCCAAAAAAACTCATTTCAACTCTAGTTGATCAGTCAGGACTTTGTTAGGCATGTACCAGCTCTTTGCTCACCCTGGACAGGCCCAGATGGGTTAGGTACAGGGACATACCACAATTCCAGTCCATGTCAGAAACCGCAGAGTTTATACACAGCTTTCCTAGCGACTAACATCTATAGTTCTTGGGTGTTAAGACCAGTCGCTCTGCAGACAGCATACAGTTCAATCACTTTGCAGATTGTGTAAGGTAAGCTTATCACTTCAGGTGTTTCTGCCTACTTTGTTTACTATAATCATACCCACAGGTTGGTTTAGTTAGTTTCTGCCCCCCTTACTTACTATAAACATATTCACAATAGTTAGTTGTTTCAGCAATCACTTGTTCCAGATTGTTTTGTCTTAATTTGGGCCTGCCTGTGTCAGCTAAGCCCACACTACATAATAACCCACCCAAAGTGGTAGTCAGTAAAATCTTTCCTTTTTTTTTCATTTGCCAGTAATTAATATTGTTACAGCTTTCCTGATTAAGAATATGGACCAATGCAGAAACATTACTAAGCTAAAGTTAAAAAATAATCTCTTATAATAGTGACCTCTGAAAGTAAAATTTTATTATTTCTTTCACATCATATCTCAGCTATGTTTATTTACATTTGATTGTCGCACTGCCCTATGTGATGCACAGAGGATTAAGGGGTCTTATATCAGCGCTGCCCTTCTGCACAAATGGCAAGTCTGAGTGGATTGTTGACAGTAGGCTGTACAAGGCAACTATTCATCTCTACAAGCAAATAGGTTGGGTGGGGGTAGAGAGTACATGGAAACTTAGGCCTTGTCTACCCTACATAGGGTTTTGGGGTTTTTTTGGAAAAAGGCAGCTTTTGTCAACAAAGTAGTGGAGGTGTACATACTACAATATTCCTCCGTCCGACAAAATTCTTCTGCTTTGCCAACAAAATAAAACCACCTCGGCGAGAGGCATACAGCTTTTGGCAGCAAAGTTAGATCGACAAAGCATCAGCGTAGACGCTGTGTTTGTTACGTTGCCGTAACTGGCTTCCAGGTAGCATCCCACAATACGCACGGTGACTGCCCTGCTAACTATTTAGAACTCCGCTTCCCTGCATCCAATTCCGCAGGTATGTGCCCCTCCCCCTGTATGTATTTTAGTACAAGTATGTGAAAGATAATTTATTGAGAGTTGCGACAGCGCGGTCATGCGGAAAAGAGGCTGTGGGAGAACTCGGAGGGAATCACGGAATCAAAACATTATTGCGGAATCCTGCTGTCCCCAGAACTCCCTCAGCGATGGGCAGGCTGCTGCTGTGGGGGAAGAGACTTGTTTTGTGCTGTACAGAGCCGGGGAGGGAGGTGAGTGCTGATGTCCGGGTGTCCTTTCCACCCCCCCCCCACCCACCCACCAGCATACAGATCTCCAATGAGCTGGAGTGTCTGGGTACCAGCTTCTGCCTCAGGATTTGTTGTTTACAGCTGCTGTCTGAACTTAAAGAGACAGAGTGCCAACACACTCATTCTCCCCCAACACACTCACACACACACACACTCCTTTTTACACACTCTCACTCCCCTCCCCCACGCACACTTCTGTGGACTTCTTGTGTTAGTTTTCAGCAGTGTCAGTTTGTTATATTACCGAGTGCTACTTTAAAAAAGTGATTTAAAATGTGTTACTTTTCGGACACACACAGCAATCATTGTAAGTTTCATAGCACGGTGGTAACAAACAATGCCAGGCTCAGCACACTACAGCAACACACATTACTGTGGATCAGTGTTAATATACTTCTTCAAGGCATCCCCCCAGCCAAGTAGCCCCCTCCCCTCATTGGGTTCCTCTTATAGACCTGTGATCATAACTCAAAGCATAATACTGAAGAGCAGTGCAGGATCCAGGCTTTCTGAGAGAGATGGGGCTGGGTTGCAGGTACCAGGGCAGTTGAAAAGCAGCTGGCAATTTACTAGGATGACCGTGGAATGATAGGATTGAGAAACCTTCATCATGTGATGCTGTATCTGCCCCACGAGACATTGCAAACCCTTCCCAAAGTACCCTACAGCTACTTGTACAGTGGGATAGCTATCCACAGCGCACTGCTCTCTGTGTCAATGCAAGAGCTGTTAGTGTGGATGCGCTCTGCTGACACACGGAGCATAGTGTGGACATGCAACAGTGGTTTAATTACAGTGGTGGCTGTACATTGGTGTAACTTGTGTCTGTAGTGTAGACGAGGCCTTAGTTTTGCCTTACTCAGACTGCTTGTCTAAGGAAGTCAGTGGTATGCTTTAAAGGGCTGAAGCAAATTACTTCATCCCGCAGGAGCAAGAGCAGTGCAGAGAAGGAATCTCTGGGTCACAGTTCTTCCTTAAGGCTCCTCTTGAGCTTACCCAGCTGCATGTTACCCCCCCTTCCAAGACTTTAGGGCCCAAACTCTACCTAGTCCTTAGTTTGTAAGCTCATTGGGAAGTGACTTTCCCTTTTATTGTATCTTGTACAGTGCTGAGCATACTGTCACCAGTTTGTGATGATAAATCATAGTGAAAAGGACTTAAATAAAATACAGCTTGGAAATGGCTTTCAAAACTCCCCTAGGAAAGTGTTTCTCAACTGTTATGATACCAAGGACCAACTGGCTGCCTTCCTAAAATGTGTCAGGGAGATCTCAGGGATTGGTGCCGGGTTGACAAACACTGCCCTAGGAGATACTGAGGATGCAGGACTAGAAATACCCACAAGGTAAGTCATTAGGAGACAGAAAATTTAGTCCTACATTTTCAAGTGACTTGAGTGCTGCAAGTTTTGGGCACCCAGTTTGAGACTCTTTAAAGGGACCTCATTTTCAGAAAGGGATGAGCAACTGCCCTCTGAAAATCAAGACTCTCTAAGATGTCTCAAGTTGCAACCCCAAAACTGAAGAAGGGCAGCAGTGAGTCTACCACGAGCAGTTCTAGCTCCTGCTTCCTAAGCAAACATCTGATATGAGGGAAATCTCTGTATTTCTAGGTCCAAGGCCTTCCTTCTCAATCCACGTCCCGCCAGGATGGTGGTGAATATAATCTGACAGCACTGCTATTTACAAAGGAGGAGGGACAGACTCCGCCAACCCATCTGGTAGAGGGTAATTCCATATACCAGCAAATTGGCAAATGGCTCTTTCCATGGATACAAGACAAAACAGAAGAGTTTTGTGTATACCTCTGTGTCCCTGAGTAGCTGTCCTATCCTGGGCACAGATCTATAACTATTAGATCAGCAAAAAGAAAAGGAGTACTTGTGGCACCTTAGAGACTAACCAATTTATTTGAGCATAAGCTTTCGTGAGCTACAGCTCACTTCATCGGATGCATACTGTGGAAAGTGCAGAAGATCTTTTTATATACACACAAAGCATGACAAAATACCTCCTCCCACCCCACTCTCCTGCTGGTAATAGCTTATCTAAAGTGATCACTCTCCTTACAATGTGTATGATAATCAAGTTGGGCCATTTCCAGCACAAATCCAGGTTTCCACCCACCCCCCCACCCTCCCGCACACACACACACACACACACAAACCCACTCTCCTGCTGGTAATAGCTTATCTAAAGTGACCACTCTCCTTACAATGTGTATGATAATCAAGGTGGGCCTTTCCAGCACAAATCCAGGGTTTAACAAGAACGTCTGAGGAGGGCGGGCGGTAGGAAAAAACAAGGGGAAATAGGTTACCTTGCATAATGACTTAGCCACTCCCAGTCTCTATTCAAACCTAAGTTAATTGTATCCAATTTGAAAATGAATTCCAATTCAACAGTTTCTCGCTGGAGTCTGGATTTGAAGTTTTTTTGTTGTAATATAGCAACTTTCATGTCTGTAATCGCGTGACCAGAGAGATTGAAGTGTTCTCCGACTGGTTTATGAATGTTATAATTCTTGACATCTGATTTGTGTCCATTTATTCTTTTACGTAGAGACTGTCCAGTTTGACCAATGTACATGGCAGAGGGGCATTGCTGGCACATGATGGCATATATCACATTGGTGGATGTGCAGGTGAACGAGCCTCTGATAGTGTGGCTGATGTTATTAGGCCCGGTGATGGTGTCCCCTGAATAGATATGTGGGCACAGTTGGCAACGGGCTTTGTTGCAAGGATAGGTTCCTGGGTTAGTGGTTCTGTTGTGTGGTATGTGGTTGCTGGTGAGTATTTGCTTCAGGTTGGGGGGCTGTCTGTAGGCAAGGACTGGCCTGTCTCCCAAGATTTGTGAGAGCGTTGGGTCATCCTTCAGGATAGGTTGTAGATCCTTAATAATGCGTTGGAGGGGTTTTAGTTGGGGGCTGAAGGTGACGGCTAGTGGCGTTCTGTTATTTTCTTTGTTAGGCCTGTCCTTTAGTAGGTGACTTCTGGGAACTCTTCTGGCTCTATCAATCTGTTTCTTCACTTCCGCAGGTGGGTATTGTAGTTGTAAGAATGCTTGATAGAGATCTTGTAGGTGTTTGTCTCTGTCTGAGGGGTTGGAGCAAATGCGGTTGTATCGCAGAGCTTGGCTGTAGACGATGGATCGTGTGGTGTGGTCAGGGTGAAAGCTGGAGGCATGTAGGTAGGAATAGCGGTCAGTAGGTTTCCGGTATAGGGTGGTGTTTATGTGACCATCATTTATTAGCACTGTAGTGTCCAGGAAGTGGATCTCTTGTGTGGACTGGACCAGGTTGAGGTTGATGGTGGGATGGAAATTGTTGAAATCATGGTGGAAGTCCTCAAGGGCTTCTTTTCCATGGGTCCAGATGATGAAGATGTCATCAATATAGCGCAAGTAAAGTAGGGGCGTTAGGGGATGAGAGCTGAGGAAGCGTTGTTCTAAGTCAGCCATAAAAATGTTGGCATACTGTGGGGTCATGCGGGTACCCATAGCAGTGCCGCTGATCTGAAGGTATACATTGTCCCCAAATGTAAAATAGTTATGGGTAAGTCACAAAGTTCAGCCACCAGGTTAGCCGTGACATTATCGGGGATAGTGTTCTTGACGGCTTGTAGTCCATCTTTGTGTGGAATGTTGGTGTAGAGGGCTTCTACATCCATAGTGGCCAGGATGGTGTTATCAGGAAGATCACCGATGGATTGTAGTTTCCTCAGGAAGTCAGTGGTGTCTCGAAGGTAGCTGGGAGTGCTGGTAGCGTAGGGCCTGAGGAGGGAGTCTACATAGCCAGACAATCCTGCTGTCAGGGTGCCAATGCCTGAGATGATGGGGCGCCCAGGATTTCCAGGTTTATGGATCTTGGGTAGTAGATAGAATATCCCAGGTTGGGGTTCCAGGGGTGTGTCTGTGCAGATTTGATCTTGTACTTTTTCAGGGAGTTTCTTGAGCAAATGCTGTATTTTCTTTTGGTAACTCTCAGTGGGATCAGAGGGTAATGGCTTGTAGAAAGTGGTGTTGGCCCTCCCCTCTTGGGTTTTCAGGGTTGGGGAAGGGCCACGAGATGGTCTTTGGGGGCAGAGACAGTGCTGGGCATGGAGACTGCTGGGAGCAGAAATCAGCATGACGCTGACTCATAAGCTGGGTGACCCACTGAGGTGAGTCAGGGGAGTGGAGGTGGGACTTCCTCCCCATCCACTGTGGGGGCTTGCCCAAGCCACTTGGCATTGCCACTCCCCCCCGCCAATTCCTCCATGCATCCCGTGGGGGGCATGCCCCACACTTTAGAAACCTCTGTGTGAGATGAAGAGAGTCTCAGGGGAACAGTGGTTTGCCAGTACTATGCCAAATCCCTCAAATGTTTAAGATGTACAGAAGGCACAAAGCGGTTAATGCTTACAGATTTCAGTTTGCATTCCCAGCAGTGGAATAAAAGCAAGCTACAAAATTTGCCTTAAGGTTTTTTTCTCTGCATCTCTATGAAGTACATTAGCAGTATTGTCTGTGCAGTATTTCAGTATTTTTTCTGCTCATTAATGATCCCATACTGCCCGCAAGTCATGTGCATAACTCCCATTGACATTGTTCAGATTAAGGGCAAAATATTGCCCTTTGGATGAGAGCCAAGAAATATGAAAAGTCATTAACTTATAATGTTTGCAGTTTGTATATTACCAGAAGCACAATCAGGATAGTTTAGATTGTGCTGTATTAGTCTGGGGTGGCTGTTTTAGATCATGTAAGTGAGGAACATCAGTTGGTAATGGTAAAAATGCCATCTCCACTGGAGATGAGTTGGCTGGTTTTTGTTATACTTGCTCTAATAACTATTATGATTAACGAGGGTAATTTTTATTTTTAAATTCCCTTTGTTTTTATAAAGGATAGGTGAGAAGGTAGGATCCACAGACAAACACTTATGATGAAATAATGTTAAATAATGTAACAGTTAATGAAAATTTTCTTGAGATGATGCAAGTAGGAAAATACTGAGCAAAAATTAAAATTCAGATCCTAATTAACAGCATATAAAATGTTGCTTAATTTCATGTCAGTTGCATTGTCATCACAAGTTCTCTTATGATTCTGTATTTCAAGAATATTACAATGCAAGTCTTTAACACCAAGACAATCTATTTGCTTCATCAGATAAAATAAAATGCTTTAGCTGTACTGGATACTGATAGCACGGCTAGATTTGGTCTAGGAAATTCAAGCATTGTGAAAGACTGCCCATATTGTTCTACCACTGTATCTGTGTCATGGTCTGAGAAATAAATTCCTGTCTGAGTCCTGACATCTTCCCAGGCAATCTCTAAACTGTATCAAATA
Source organism: Natator depressus (assembly GCF_965152275.1). Taxonomy (NCBI): domain Eukaryota; kingdom Metazoa; phylum Chordata; order Testudines; family Cheloniidae; genus Natator; species Natator depressus. The sequence continues at coordinate 143,949,415 of NC_134234.1, forward strand.
CCATGTGGAACCCAGCTTGGGACACTCAGACTAAATAAGAATTTAACTTTGGTCTCCATAGATGGAAGGTTAGTGCATTAAATACTTAGGATCTGATTCTCCATTGCCTTGCAACTTGTGTAGACAACTACATGCATGCAAAGTACATGTAACATAATGGTAGCTTTTTACCCCAATTGGCTGTCTCACTGTGCACAGATGTAAATGACTGTGAAAGATGCCAAACAGTGGAAAATAAGGACTCTAGACTTCCCACAGGATCATCAAAAACCAGCACCTGGGCTGCCTTTTCAAATCTCTGTGAGGGGGTCAGTGAACATTGTCACATAAGAAGTTATTTTTTTTAAAACCACTACATTACATTAAATGTTGTTTTAAATGTCTCAAAACCATTAACCTGTTTCTGCTCGGATATAGTTCAGGAGGGAAGAAGCACACTGACTTTTCATAATGTAGCAATCTTTAAACTGCTTCATGGTTTGTGTGAGATCTGATGTAGGAGTACATTAGTCTTCTCTATCCTTTTGCAGATTGGCTTTAGAACACAAAATTGACTTAACACATGATTAATAACTAAAAGCTGTTTACCTAGATTTTTAATATTCTGATGGAAGATTTGAAGTGTGATAGGAATGGTTTCTATGTAGAGTGCAGAAAGTTTGCATGAACTAATTAGCTTATTCTCGCATTTGTGAAAATCAAAGGACACCCAGGTGTCTTGACCCTTTTTCATCAGTTCCCTGAAGTCTGAAAAAAACATAATGTTACATTTTCCTGGCAAGGTCTTTGAAAAGGATTTATATTAGGCTGTAGCTATTTGTACATTTAATTAAATCTTCCTGTCAGCAGTATTGAAAAATCTTATTTATTGATAAGGGCAGCAAGGATAAAGTTAGGGAAGTAATTACAATTCAAGCCATTTTACTCTCCTACCACAAATATTGAATAGCATTAACATTTTACTATATCTTCTCTTTTTTCTTAGCTTAATTAAAAGTAACTCACTTGAGCAATATTTGTCAGATTCAGTAATTAAACATTCATTAAGTAGTAATTTACCTGGTAATGACTGATTTTTTTTCTCTGACATGGAAAAGGGGTTTTGTGCTGTATTCTATTCTTGCAAATTTCATAGCTGTCTCCTCAGTCCGCTGATGTCATAATACATATGCTATTGTTTTGCTTCTTACATCTAGTAGGTCTGCGAAGGTAGGTTTTCAGACTCACCCAGTGGTGCTCTTATCTCTCTTTCTTCCCAGGAGCAATCCTTCCTTAAGTGATACTTGTGCTCTCAGGAGTGCCAATGTCAAACATTAAAAGAATTAAATAGACGCAAATATCATGTGATTGGCTTCAAAATCTTGAGATTTTAAAAATAATACATTTGGATTTTTTTTCCATATTCATTTTTTAAGGACAAAAGGGATTGTTAGATTATCTAGTCTGACCACCTGTATATCACAGGCTATAGAATTTCATTTAGTTACCCCTATATTGAGCCCAAACATGTTTGACTAAAGCATATCTTCAAGAAACTTGTCCAGTTTTTTATTTGCCTTTGATTTTTGAACATTTGTCATTCACATTTTCAAGTTTTTCTCTGCAACTGCATGGGCTAGAAATATTTTTATTTTAAAATCAAAGCTAAGAGTCTCACATAACATGACTGCAAGAGCTGAACTTCACAAAAACCATCAAATATCTTAATACTTATGGTAAAACTTGGAGGATAGATCCATCAGTGGCTATTAGCCAAGGTAGACAGGGATGGTGTTCGTAGCCTCTGTTTGCCAGAAACTGGAATGGGCGACAGGGGATGGATCACTTGATGATTACCTGTTCTGTTCATTCCCTCTGAAGCACCTGGCATTGGCCACTGTAGGAAGAGAGGCTACAGGGCTAAGTGGAACTTTGGTCTGACCCAGTATGGAGAGAAATGAGCGGGGAATGCGGTCTTGGGTGGGAGAGAAGGGGTAATGCAGGAGCAGGGCCTCAGGCAAAAGGAGAGGCACGAGGGCGGGACCTTGTGGGAAAGAGGTGGTTTGGACGGGGCCACAGTTCAAGCACCAGTGGCCCCCCACTTTTAGGAAGCTTTCACAGTTCCTGCATTCTTTTGTTCTTTTGTAAAATCATGAGACAAAGAAAAACTGTTTTTCCCCTCATTATTTTAATGCAAATTATTATAGGCAAAGGGTTTTTCCAACATTTTCAAAAAAACCTTAAGTGGTTTAGGACTCTAAGTCCCGTTATTTGCAATGAGACTTAGGCTTCTAAGTCTCACGCATGTTTTTAATGAAAATTTTACCTTTTAGCTATAGTCAACTGCATTAAAAGTTAGTATTGCTGACTAAAATCTATGGACAGAATTCTCCCCTTTGATCGTTAAGGTGGATCTTAGATCCTATATTCTGAGATACTCCCATGGATACCAATGCAGAAAGCATTGGGAGATGTGTTCATATAAAGAAAGTAGAATCCTGGAGTCGTCAATTTTGTCCTATGTAACTAATATTGTTGTACATCAGAAGTACTACAAGATATGCTGTGCACTACCACCCCATATTCTTCCAGTAGCTATATTTCCTTTTATGCTTAAATATAAGTATGTATTTTAGTACCAGTATGTGAAAGATAATTTATTTAGAGTTGAGACAGCATGGTCGTACTCAGCAAGAGTCTTCTGTACTGCTTTCTGAGTACTTTAACAAATGGGACGTTTTTCTGTAATCATTGTAGGCAATTCAACTTCTCTCTCTCTCTCTCTCTGCATATATCTATTATACCACTGCATTTACATCTTGAATCCACCTCTACACATACAAACACATTATTGCAGCATGAAATATAGGGTTTTTATGGCCTTTGGCAAACAGGGAAATGTCTGACCCCATCTCATAAGCCTGCAGTAATTTCATCGCTGATAATTTGGCTTCCCCCCAATGTTTCATTTGCCCCAGGCAAGATTCTGCTCTGTCCGTGTGACAGTCACCCTTGCACATATGCCATTGTGACTGCTGCCATCAAATACCCATTATAAGTAAATCCAGTAAAATTCAATAATTCTAATATCATGAAAGAATGTGGATCTGTATTCCTTAAAAGACTGGATCATTCCTTCTTTCACTGTGCCTAACAGACCTAGTTATAGTCTGTAATTCATGTGACTCTTGCCTGTTGACAGAAGATTATAGAATTATTTTAATATGACAATATTATAGACTTACACTGGGGATCAAACATACTTCTAAACTGCAAGATTTTGTTGTTGTTGTTTTTTTTAAATTACGGTTTTAAAGGCCAGATGACTAACCTCATAATTTAACAATTTAAATAGACCTGATTCTCCTCATTAGAACTATATATTATGATGGTAACTCTAAAATATCTGCTTATGAAAAGGTATGACATATAAATGAGCCTAATTCTGCTTTCAGTAATTGCTTATGCAACTCCATTGGCTAGAATGCAATTCTGTTGAAGTCAGTGGGATCTGAGGGTTCTTAGGACCTTGCAGGATCAAGCTCTAAGCAAATCACTTAAGCACATGGATAATCCTGTAGAAGTCAATGGGATTAATCACATGCTTAAGAACAAATTTAAAAGCTTTTGCTGGATTGGGGATATGAGCCTAGAACCCAGTATTGATATTACTGAAGTCAGTGAAAGCAGTATAGGAACTATACGTTTTAATGCCGCAGAAGGTTATAGACACAACCTGCATTTTAAGGCAGATTTGACCCAACAGCACATATGAAGCAAATTTAAGAACATAAATGGCCATACTGTGTCAGAGCAATGGTCTATCTAGCCCAGTATGCTGGCCAGTGCCAGATGCTTCAGAGGGAGTGAACAGAACAGGGCAGTTATTGAGTGATCCATCCCCTGTCGTCCAGTCCCAGCATCTGGTAGTCAGAGGTTCAGGGAAACCCAGAGCATGGGGTTGCATCCCTGACCATCTTGGCTAATAGCCATTGATTGATCTGTCCCCCATTAACTTAATCCAATTATTTTTTTGAACTCACTTATATATTTGGCCTTCACAGCATTCCCTGCAAACTAGTTCCACAGATTGACTATGTGTTGTGTGAAAAAGTACTACTTCTTGTTTGTATTAGACCTGTTGCCTATCGATTTCATTGAGTGACCCCTGGTTTTTATATTATGTGAAAGGGTAAATAACACTTCCTTATTCACTTTCTCCACACAATTTATGATTTTATAGACCTCTGTCATATCCCTCTTAGTCATCTCTTTTCTAAGATGAACAGTCCCAGTCTTTTTAATCTCTCCTTATATGGAAGCTGTTCCATACCCCTCATCATTTTTATTGCGCCTCTTGGTACTTTAATATATCTTTGTTTGAGATAGACCACCAGAAGTTCACGCAGTATTCAAGGTGTGGGCATACCATGAGTTTATATAATGGCTGTATGATATTTATTGTCTTATTGTCTATCCCTTTTCCTAATATTTCCTGACATGTTGTTAGCTTTTTTGACTGTTGCTGCACATTGAGCAGATGTTTTCAGAGAACTATCTACAGTGACTCTAAGATCTCTTTCTTGAGTGCTAACTAATTTAGACCCCATCATGTTGTACGTATAGCTGGGATTATGTTTTCCGGTGTGCATTTGAATGTGAGATCCCTTTGTAACTCTTTGCAGTTAGCATTGGACTTACCTATCTTAAGACATTTTATATCATCTGCAAACTTTTCTATCTCACTGTTTAACCTTTTTTTCCAGATCATTTGAATATGTTAAACAGTGCTGGTCCCAGAAGAAATCCTTGAGGGACCCCACTGTTTACCTCTCTCCATTCTGAAAACTAACCATTTATTCCTACACTTTGTTTCCTATCTTTTAACCAGTCACTGATCCATGAGATGACCTTCCCTCTTATCCAATGACTGCTTACTTTACTTAAGAGCCTCACCAAATATATATTACATGTATTATATTTACATGCAGTAAATGTGTATAGATACAAAACAACTTGATTAAAAGAGCAATACTTAATTCCTCCAGTTAATTCAGTTAATGCATATTGTGCATAATTATTATTTTTTCCGCAGTATCTCTGCCTCATTCAGTGCCAGGTGCTGGGTCCCAAGTTGAGCTGTATTTCTATGGGAGGCACGGGCAGTTCAGCCCAGCCCTCTTACTTCAGGGTTTCCGACACAGTATGTGCTGTTACAGCAACTTTAGCATTACCGTGGGGTCAGCCTTCATGCTAAATTATTTTGGCATGGTGCTAAAATGTTGCTGACCATGATAAAAGCAAATGATAATTTTGAAAGTTTATATATCCACCAGATCTGAATGAATTTTCATTGAGAAAGAAAAAAGTACTTCTCTGGCCCTAAGTCTTTTTTCCTGCCAAATTTCAAAAGTGTGCTGTACACAAGGGAGGTATTAGAGCTTCTCAGGAAAAAGGTTGCAAGAATCTTATAATGGGAAGTGTTAGGTGACCTGTATACAAGGGTTGCTATCGGCTTCTTCACATTAATTGGTGGTTTTTAGACCGCATGTCATGTTTTTATAGTATGTGGCTACTAGTGGCTCTGGTGGGAATTACATCAAAAATAGCACTGTTCAAACACCCCCGTGTAGGAAATGTCTGAATCTACATGCATGTAATAGGTCTGTCTTTACATCCCAGAATTCTTCACTAAAATAGAACGTGACCATGAATAGTCTGGCAGAAGCAACAGACGCATCTGATTAGCAGCAATTTTCTTAACGCACACAGACTAATGCGCGTAGCACTTTGCAGAAATCAGGAAAGTATGGCATCAACTCATTGCTCCTAGACATAATAGGACATGATCCTGCAGGCTGAGCTACATGGGTGACCTGTGTGAATGGGCCGATCCTCTTTGACTGATACGGTTCTACTTGGGTATATGTCTACCTAAGTGTAACAGCATGTCAGATTGGGCCCTAAAATTTGTGTGTGGGGGAAGTTTAATATTTTGCTTAGAGAGATTGTAGATATTTATATCAGTAGGTGAATAAACATAAAAAAATAACTCTCAACTCTCTGCTGGTATAATTGTTATAGGGGCTGATAATTATATTTTCATGAAATAAGATTGCTACTCAGATTTTTGTATAATGTTTACAGTGATGTATTGTCCTAGTTCTCATTCTTATAGACACATTATTACATCAGTACAATTCAGTATGCAAATTTTCTTGACATATTCCCGTCTCCTGTCCAAATCCTCTCATTTAATCAATTAAAAGTAGTGATCAGCTTGTCAGCATTTAAAACCAAGCTCTTAGAGTAATCCGTCAATCTCTTGAAACATAGGAAACTCAGATGTCTCTTAAACTAAATCTATGATTATTGCTTAATCCAATTATTGTAATTGATTTTAGTTAATGGGGAGGAAGGGGAAAATATATATTTTAACTTCATAGGCCTTGTCTTTCTCTTGACCCTTGTGTTAGTTAATGTGTTTAAAAACACAACTTTTTAACCAAGTGTGGACATGAAGAGAGTGAGACATCTTTAGCTGGCACCATAGCTCCACTGAAGTCAATAAAGCTTTAACTGATTAGTCCTAACTAAGGATCTTGTCCTGAGTGTCTGAAAATGGATTGTGGCTACATATACCCTATCATATCAATAGAATTTGTAGTAAAATAAAAGGCTTTTTTCCTTGGAATTAATGTTTCAGTCACTTAGAAACATTAGAAATGTTTCAGTCATAGAAAGCCTCAAGCACTATTGTACATCTGTTTTAAGTGTTTAGTAAGGCACACCGTTTATCAGAGTATAACTCTTGTGTGAGATTCTAATCCAAATTTATAATTTCAAAATAATTTGAGTGAGAACAAAATTTTCCTTGCAGGATTGCCTTGAATTGTTGGAATGAGCTTCAGCTAGCAGCAGGCTCATTGGTTTCAATTATCTTACTCTATTGTGTAACTGAATGCCCTATTTTGTTCTCTATTATTTTAAATAATGTCATATAGAGTCTATATTTCATGTTTTTTCCCTCTCTCCCATACTCATAGCGCACCTGGATTCTGAAGGAGTCACAGTACAGCAATGAAATATTTTCTCTGGTCATTGTTTACGATGCAGATGCTCTTTTGCCTTCTTATTTCACTAAAAGTTTAAATCTGCTATTTGGTATTACTTTGATTTGTGTTAAAATTGGTAATGAAACTGTGTTTAATTAAACTGTGTTTAATTAATTCATATTCTCTTTGTGCAATGCACATTATATTGTATTTTATTTAGCAAGGTGGTAATTAATTTTATCTAAATTAACTGACTTTTTATTTTTATTTTTCGTTTACATGCATGTAGCTCTCCACTACAGCTTCTTCAACTGAGAGGTGCCCAGGCTGGTCATAAAAAGATCAAAGTTAATAAGTATGTATTTGCTCTATGGAAAACTAAAGCCCAATATTTGCTCAGACAAAGCTCTTAAAAACAGACTATTCCCACTGAATCTTTGCTGTTTCCTCCACCCACATTGGCCATTGTGATAAATGTCTTGGTCAGTAATAATTCCTTTATTGCTGTAAAGCTTAACATCCCAGTGTTGAGTTTTTATTGAAAATGGAATGCATTTTCTCTGATGTGGTGATTAAAACCATATTCTCTTATAATAGTTTTTTATTTAAAATATAATAATAAATAATAATTAATAATAATAATTCATAATCTAACTATACATTCAACTAAGCAATTGCATTCTTCTTCCTGATTTGAAAATAGACTTGTTCAAGAGGGTTGATAGGATGACAGATCTGTGCCAAAGTGGTGTTATGAGTACTTTTTTTTTAATTGAATGATCATTCCTAAAATATTTTAATTTAATTGTCTTATCCTATTTAATTAAAAAATACTGCTTAAGCATGTGAGTTTCATTTGAAGTATCTATGCTAAGGTCGGTCTTTATTTTTCAGAAATGTATGGCTTACATTAATGTGTTGCTACTCTAGAGCCTCCAACTGGATTCACAACTCAATACCCAGGGAGATAGAGCTAGATTCATGAGGACAAAGTTGCCCTTCATCAGCCCTACAGAACTCTGACTCCATTTCCATGCTTAAATCCTGCCAATTCACATGGATGCTCAAGCTAGCCTCCATAAAGGGTAATTTGTATCAGGAAGGCTACCAGCTTTGATGACAACACAATGGTGGGATCCAGTGCCATTGGCATAAGGGGGCGGGATATCAGCGCTTTATATGTAGCATGGCAACCTATGCTTACGTGGACCATACCTTTCAGAACATATAAACTCAGAAGAATAGTAACATAGACATTTTGCCCTCAATAAAATAATAGTAATAATGAAGGGACTCCTTGGCATGAAATCTGACCTGTTTTCTCCGGTGGCTTTTGCTGAATGGGATAACCATAAATCACTTCTTATTACTCAAGCCCACAGAATATAAATATGCAATAAAAGCATGGACCCTGAATTTTAGGAAGAATAGTTTAACTGGGTATGAAATACAGAACTGGAATGATCTGTGACTTCCATGTCACAAAAGGCTCCTGTTCCAGAGCACACAGAAGAATGTTTATTACATATTCTGCAGATGTTGTTTTTCTGATGTATCCACAGCTGAGGGAAAAGTCCTTTCAGGTTTTCTTCAGGCACAGAAAGCAGATTTGCTTCTTTTATTTTACTCAGAGTGTATTACAGTTAATCCAAGCTATGAGTGTCACATTTGACAATTACAGTTAGGCTATTTGGTTGGCTTAGTCAAAACCCTCCCCACATGTAAGGCCAGGTCTACTGGTATAACCATTTCAATGAACAGTGTGATTTTTGTGGTGGTATTTTTTTTAGCCAAAATAATTATATATATAGAAGCCCTAGTGTTGGCACAGTTATGTCAATAAAAAGGTGCCAAATATTAGTGTAATACTTTACCCCTTCTTATTCAGGAATAGCTATACCAGTATATAGTACCTTTATATTGCTGTAACTGCATTCACACTAGGAGGGTTTTCCTGTTTAAACTATACTGGAATAGGTAAAACAGTATACCTTTCTAGTGTAGACAAGCCCTTAGAGAGGATTCATAAGGGATCTTCAAATTCCTGCATCCCAAGCTGGTGGGACAAATTAAATGTATTATAAAGGTACAATACTTACCGATCTTCAGCCTGCCCCTCACCCTCTAATTTAGGAGGTTGAATGACAGCACTAAAGCAAACTTCCCTACCCTTCCAGGAGGTGTACTATGAAGATAGCTGTAGATTTCACTATATAAGAATGGAGAGAGGGCCTATGTGGAAAAGGAAGATAAAGAGAGAAACTGGAGTACAGCAGCATACAGTTTCAAAGTGGGCAAGAGGCATGTGCTTTTCTGGTCCTTGGGAACTCCTGATAACTCAAACAAAAGAAAAAAAACAAATTGTTGTTGATCAATATAATTAAAAGGAATTGATTATTAAAAAAAAAATCCCAGCTGAAGCAGAACTCCCTCCAGGAATCCACTTTATCTTGCCATTTGGCTTTCTGTATGTGATTTTCTTTTAATACATGTAACTGTTAGATCTTGATTCCAGAGGAGAAACTTGATGTAGGTCAGTGTATTTAAAATTCCATAAATATAATATGCTTCTTAGTATTCTGAGGAAATAAAAATGATGGCCCAGCATATTAAACCCACTGCAAGGACTTCAGGCTGTAATTCTTGATCAGTTTAAGTAAGCGGGTGTAAATTTACAGTAAGTGCTTGAACAGCAAGAGAAACAATTTTTAAGACGCAAGAAACCAATATGGTCCACGGTGAAACCAAATATTTGAGAACATTTAAGAATGCAAATTATAAACTAAGTAGTGGATAGTTAATATAACATAAATTAGTGTCTGATTAGTGTCAAAAGTAGAGCTAGTTGGTAATTTTTATATGGATTTTTGTCGTGTGGTCAAAACCAAAAATGTTTCAGGCAACATCAGTTTTTACAAAACTTTCTCAAGTCTGTAATGGAATTTCTGGAGAAGAGTGCCCCCCAGAATAGCCTGGTAGTTAGAGTACTCACCTGGGCTGCTGGATATTTGGGCTGGGTCTCTCTCGTGTATTTTTATGGGGGAGTGGGTGGGGGGAGTCTCTGTTTCATCCTGATATGGAACAAAAACAAATTTCAAAGCCTCCATTTTTAATGAAACAAGATTCTTGTGGACCAGCCAGCTCTATACAATAATTTCACCTTAAGAAAGCAAACTCCAAAATGTGTTTATTATTATTTAATATTTATATTGCAATCGCATCCAGAGGCCAATCAAGTCAATGTGCTGAGGACTATATAAACTGATGTCATACTTGTGACATCATAGATTGTAACAAATACTTTGCCACACTCTATTTCTATCCTACTGTAAATGCTGTGGAGTGTTCTGGACACAAGCCTTGTAGTTGCATATATATTGCTGGATATTAAGATCTCTAGCATCACAAGAGATTCCCTGGTATGGGGATTTGGGTCTAGACATTCAGGCAATACATCTACGTAGGGACCAATGAAATTCTCATGAGGAAAGGCTTCTAGATAAAATTCAGTAGCATCACACTACCCTGCTCACAAACTCTCTCCTTTCATACATGCTCAGGACTCTCTTGACCTTTTCTGGTTTTGTTACATCAGGTAACACGATAAAATGCTTGAGCTGAGATTCTGAGTTTGAACCAGAATTGAGTATTTAAGGACATGTTGCAAAAGACAACTGAAAATAGCAGTCTCCTAGAAACACTATTGCTAGGATGACAACCATGTATACATATGTTTCTGAGGGTTTGCTATCGCACAAGGCATTTAGCTGTCTTGCAACTATTAATCAGCACAGGTCTTAAAACAGCTGCTTTCAGATTAATTAGAGAGAATCCAGGAAATAATTCAACTGAATGTAGCTCTCATGTAAGTGAGTTGAAGGCAATTAAGAGTAAGTATAGTCATTACTGAGACTGCCAGGAAGCATGCCAAAGGGTTAGAAAGTTATAAAACTCTCTTCTGGATTTCCTAGTTTTATATATACTATTAAAGATAATGAATACATAGAAATAAAAAAAAATCTGGCTAAAAGCAGTTCACAAATTTCTGAAAGACGTGGGAAACAGGAGAGATGGAAAAGGATAAACTGAGATGCCCTAAGGTGGAAATGGGGAACAGGAGAAATAACACTGAATAGCAACAATTTCACTTTTCAAAATGTTGCAAAATGGAGTAAGGTAGACTAAGAATTATTTGTGTGAACAGGCTTTTTCAGAGGCGAAAATTTCAGCCACCTCTAATGGAAGTTCAGAGACTTGGTTTCCTCTTCCTCAAGGTTGCCTGGTTTCTTCCTCTGCCCCTTGCTAATACATGGATGCATGCCACAGAGAATCAAATGCAAGGGTTGATACTACTTGTAAATGAGACTAAATATGGTGCACAGTGATTAGTATGGTAGCCTGGGGTTTGGGACGCCTGGATTCAATTTTGTGCTCCACCACAGGCTTCCTGTATAGTTTTTTGGGAAACTGACTCTGTGCCTCAGTTCCATGTTTGTGAAATGGGAAAGATAGTTCCCTAACTCATAAAAGAGTTGGGAGGATAAATATATTGGATGGTGAGGTGCCCCATTAGTATAGTAATTAGGTACAATGGATATCATGTTCCCTTTCCTTAGTTTTTGTCCTGATTAAACAGGCCTATAGATGGCCAAGGAACAAAGAGTAACTTTAATATAATCTAGTATACCATTTACTCCTACCCCCAATGATTTGATAGAGCCCTTCAGGGTTTTCGAGTGTGTCCCTGATGATATTAGTATAAGTCATATTCCAGATAGGAGAAGCTTGAATGCCTTTATTTGTAGACAAACAAGGAGCCATTATGATTTATTAAATTTAAATATGTTGGGGACTTTTCTAAATGTGAAGTATTGATGAAATAGTTTTCTGCAGTATGAATTGTCTTAGTCAGTGAGATCAATGTCTACCTGAGCACTTGACATGACAGACTGGAGAAGCATATTGCATAGAGGATGGTAATATGGGTAAAGTTTCAGATCCTTTACTACCATATAGCGAGGATGTTGTAATTGTTTCACAAAAGCAGAGACTGTCAGCTTAGATAGTTTAGATATTTTCTCAACACACAATGTTGCTGGTAGTACAAATTTCCCCTCTAACATGCTTTAACCATCTTTATGAAAATGGATCTCCAAGGGAATAGTTCAGACCCGATGCCAGTCCTTGGCCTCTCCTAATCCTTGAGCAGTTCAGGTCGCGAGTTATGATTTTGGTTTGTGTTGTGAACACCTGCTTCTAGAAACTGAATTTACCTCTCAATCCAAATAGGCCACCAAATAGCCATGAGATTGTAACAGCTGTCAGTTACTATTGCCCTGGGCCAAACTCTACAAATGATTCTGAGATTGTCTCCTTTGCCAATAACGTTATTCATAATACCACATGCTGAGAAGCATGGAAACAAAAAGTCCCTTCTTATGGTCTGTCTTCATTTAGCAAATATTATTAGTACATTGAGCTTCTATTAATTCAGATACTACTATGGCTTCTGCCCCCACAACTTCTCTGCACACAAGCCTCATGAATTATATTGGGCATATACACTGGTTCGAAAATTGTATTTATTTGCTACGTGTTTAAAACAGGAAGTTCACACTTTGTTGTTGTATCTTAAAAAAGCAGCTCCTATTTTTCCCTGGATGACAAAGTAATGGATTTAAACACAGATATTAGAACATGGAATATCTTTCCAACAAGAGATAATAACTTTTTTAAAGTACCCAAGTTTTACATTTTTGATAAAAAGCAATCTGACATTTTCAATTTAAAGGTTTCTAATGTGAACTGTGTTATAAAAAAGTCTAGGTTATTGCTCTTTTTCTATACATCACCGACAAGATTTTGTGGAGTATCACAAGAGGTGCAGAACAAAACTCAAAACCCAGTAGGTGAGGGGGGCTTTAGTCACCTTTGTGATCCCAGAATTCCAGGCTGTTCTGGGACCACAATAGCCCCACCATGTAACTTAAACTAAAGTAGGTGGTCTACTTCATATCAGCCTCCCCAGAACACCCCATTGTTTGTAGTGCAAGTCTGAAAAGCGGCAGCGGTGTCTGCTTTCGCCATTTTGCCTCCTGCTTCTTGCCATAACCCTTACTCCAAGACTTGCAGCAGGGACCTCACAGGCCAGCATAATTCAAATCTAGGGTCTGTACAACTGTGCACGTCAGCTGACATTAGTTGTCTCAGCAGACAGAGAAAGGAAGGCAATCTTTTCAGATTGCTAAGAACCAAGCCACATGATGGAAAGTATGTTGGAAAGTATTACAATATTATCATCATCCATGGGTTTAACATTCCTAGTGAATGTCTTGAATTTGACACAGGAACAAACAGAAAATCATTGTACTCTTGTGGTGAGAATTTAGCATGTAAAATTCTTTGAAAATATAAGTGTACTATTTGGGAGGAGAGTAGAAAGAAGTTAAAGGGAGGAATATAGTCTCGGACCCTACAAACAGCTTTGTATGTGAGTAAATTTATGTACATGAATAGACCTATCAGACCTAATATCAGTGGGACTACACACATGGATGAGCTAGCATGCATGAGTGTTTTGCAGGCTCAGGGCCATAGACTGTAAAATTGCAAGCTCAACTGGGAAAGGAAATATCTGTATTTTATCTGTATTGAACAACATTATTCATACATATGCAGTTATGAAAGTAAGACAATAATGATAATAAAGGGCCTGATTGCATCTGGACCTCATTTTATGTTAGAGATGTATGCCTAGAAAGATGATTTTCACCCCCATAAAACCCTCATAATATCTGCAAGAGCAACCTTCTCGTATAATAATAATTATTATTATTAATAGAAATTATATTATCTGTAAGGATCCACAGAACTAGAATCCAGGTCTGCAGAGGCTTGTATAGCTGATATTCCCATATCACCACTGGGAGGCCATGCACGGGTGCTTCAGGAAGCAACCCCGAAGGCTGGCCCAGGAAGTTATCTGGGCAGCCATGCAAGTTTCTTGCTTGCTGCGCCTCTAGACCTTGCCTTGCCTCCTGATCTCCAATCTCTGTCTTGGGACCTGACTCTGATTCTTGCCTCCTGACTTCAGCCTGGTAATTAATTACTCCTAATCTCCAGTCTCTAATCCTGGCCTGACTGTGACCCTGACTCTTGCCTATTGATCCCAGCTCTAGCAGTTATTCTGATCCCTGCTAACTGACTACCACCTCATGGCTGTCCTTGAGTCTGTGACACCAGCCTAGCAGTGACCACTAGGCCAGATGGCTTAAGCAATTTGATGTCTTACACTATCCAACATAGATTTCAAATTACTTTACAGAAATTGATAAATATAATTATTCCCAGTTTACTGACCCAGACACTGATGCATCAGGGTGGAATTTTCAAAAACTCCTAAGTTATTTAAGAGCATAAGTCCCACTGAAAGTCAATGGAACTTGTGCTGCAAAGTGCAGCAGATCAGAAACCTGTCTCCCCCATGACACACACGGAAAACTTACATATTTTTTTTGGTGAAAACTGGAATACTGAAATATTTCAGCCCAACCCCCCACAAAATAAATTTGGAAATGTTGCCATAGCGCTTCATGGGAGTTGTAGTTCAGGTACCTCAAGCGTCCATTCTCCTCTGTCGGCTTGAATCCCTGGTCAGACTATATGTCCCATGATGCACCACAGTTTCCCCTCTGGGTAACAGGCGGCAGTGCATCATGGGATTCCCTGGATGTGGTTCATCACGAACCATCAGAAATTTCAGCCCATAGAAGAGAATGGGGACATGAGGCTACTGAAATGAAACTCTCTTGAGGCACTGCAGCAGCATAAACAAATAGACATATTTAGGATTTGGAGTGTTCCATTTTTTCAGAAAAATCAAAGTTTTCTGCATAAAGTAGACTCTTTTTGAACAGAACCAAATGTTTCACAAAAAAGAGTTTTGATGGAAAAGTTTGGACCAGCCTTACTCCTGTCACTTTGAATCTTTTAAAAAGCATATGCAGTGAATCTCTGTCTCCCAATGTCAAATGTTAGTATTTGAATATATTTAATGCCTCAAGCTTCTAAGTAAAGTAGCCTAAATCGTTCACAATATCTATTGTATTCAAGTCTGCTATGATACTTAATATTCCACTGGTCTACAAAGCAGACACATTTACAATTATTGTATTCACCCTAGAGCATTTTATGAAGTTGAAGATTGTGAAGATTTTATAACTACTTGATTATGCTGTAGGGTTTGAAAACTAAGCATGTTTTACCTTGAGAGCAAATGCTCTGTACAAGTCCTGATGCAATCCAATTTGCTCTGCTTTCATACTCTTCTAACTTAATAGTGAGAATCTTTTTGTCTAGATAATGACCATATTTTTCCTATTTCAGGGAATTATTAAATCAGGAAAAACTGTCTAAACCAGTTGATCAAGTGGCAATTTGTATTTTGACCCCAATTTGTAGTTATAAATAAGTTATTTCAGGGCTACTTTCTTTAAAAATGTGTCTCTTTTTGCAGCTGACTGCAAATATCTCTATATAGATCAAATGTACACACCTCTGCATTGTCTATGTTATTCTGTTGATATTTGCCAGTGAGCTACTACAGTCTTTATACTGTCTCCTCATGAAACATTGAAATGAGAGAGAAATATTGGGTTTCAGTTCTGTTAGGAAGACATGAGTTTCATGACATAACAACCATCCTAACTTCTATCTTGGTTTGTGTCTTAAATGACGTATTTTTTCAGTGATTAAGTTCACAGAAGGGGATTCTATCTAACTAATTTCTCACTGAGTGATAGTACTGGAAATACTGGTCCCATATATAAGTGCATTAATATGACTCATTTATTTTCACCCTAGTCTGTTCTTGACCATTCTGAACTAGTTTCAGTTTTCTCCAGCTCCACACACTTGCTTCATACATGCAACCAGCAGCTTCAGGAGATCACCATTAGAAATAATGGTTGGGTTCTCTGAAATCAGAGGTCTGAGACAAATCAGCTGTCATGTGCTAGCAGGGTGTAGTGTGTGTGTCACTTCCTTGTACTGGATAGAAGAGGTCAGACTTGCTCAGGTCAAATGCTTGGTTTGCAGTGGTGTGTCTCTGGACTGGTACATCTAAAATGAAGATGTAATGTATATTCCTAATAGATGATGGAATCTGGTATTCAAATTCATCTGTGGTGTAAGTGTAAGCGCAGTAATTCCTAGGTTCTCCAACTTTCCAATTGCACAAAACCGAAAACCCCTTCTCAGCCCCTGCCCCGTCTCCGAGGCCCCACCCACGCTCACTCCATCCCCCTTCCCTCCATCGCTTGCTCTCCCCCACCATCACTCACCTTCACTGTGCTGGGGAAGGAGGTTGGGGTCCTGGAAGGGGGTGAGGGCTATGGCTGGGGATGCAGGCTTTGGGGTGGGGCTGGGGATGAGGGGTTTGGAGAGAGCTCTGGACTAGGGCAGGGGTTGGGATGCGGGGGGATATGGGCTTTGGGCTGGGGGTATGGGCTCTGGGTGGGGCCAGAAATGAGGGGTTCAGGGTGCAGGAGAGGGCTCCAGGCTGGAGCAAGAGGTTGGAGTATGGGAGGGGGTGTGAGCTCCAGCTGGGGTGTGTGCTTTGGGGTGGGGTCAGGGATGAGGAATTTGGGGTGCAGGAAGGAGTTCAGGGCTGGGGCAGGGGTGTGTGTGTGAGATCCAGGAGGGAGTTTGGGTGCAGGAGGGGACTCCGTGCTGCAGCAGGGTTTGGGGTGCGGGAGGGGGTGTGTGGTCCTGGCGCCACTTACTGCAGCTCCCAGGAAGCGGCCACCAGATCCCTGCAGCCCCTAGATGCATGGGCGGCCAGGGAGGCTCCGTGTGCTCCCCTCGCTCCCGCAGGTGCCAACCCCCGCAGCTCCCATTGGTCGTGGTTCCTGGTCAATGGGGCATTAGCTGTGGTTCCTGGCCAATGGGAGCTGCGGAGCCAGCCCTCGGAGCAGGGGCAGCACATGGAGCCTCCCCGGCTCCCATGCGCCTAGGGGCTGCAGGGAAGTTACTGCCCCTGGTGGCTGCTTCTGGGAGACACATGGCACTATGGCAGGTGGGGAGTCTGGCAACCACAGTAGTTCCAGGGATGAATTTGACCCAGAATGTTTGCAACCATGGATTAAACTGCATCTGCAGAAGAGCTTTCCTCATAGCAGCTTATATAATCACCATGTTATCAGGAATGCAGAAATGCTTTTAGACATTTGTTATTCCTGATTAGCGAGTCAGCGTTAATGTTATGCAGTACAGCCCTCTTCTGCCTTCTGGGAGATGTGTGGCATCTTTCAAATGCTGGCAGTCACTGTAAGCTCAAGAGAAAGGAAACTAAGGGTATGTCTACACTTGGAGACAGAAGTCTGATTCCAAGCTAACAACAGCTGGCCCATGCTGCCACTGCCCCTGCTACTGCAGCTAAACTGCTATTTTTAGTGCACTAGCACAATGAGAGCTAGCACGAACATGTCTGCTTGACCTTTGGCCTAGAGGTCATGCTGGGACCATACTCCTATCCCTCAGTGTAGATGTAGCCTAAGCGCTAGATTGCAATGCCCCACAAAAGGGGAGGGTGGGCCTTTGTCTGGTCAAGTGTGAAGAAAAGGATTGTGGCTTCTTTAAGTGTTCCTCCTTCTTTTAGATTGAGGGATGAGGGCAAGGAGGAGGAATACATCCCCTCAGTTGAGGGCTGCCCTAAGGGACTCATGCCCTTGGCTCCCTGTGGAGAGTGAGTGAGTGTGTATGTGTGTGTGTGTGAGAGAGAGAGAGAGAGAGAGACGAAATATGCCCTGTCCTGCCCAATAGAGCCCTCTCTCACCCCTGGATCAGCAGCTCAGTTCAGGTATTCATTCCATGAGGGATCTGACTCCCTGATAAACAAGAGCTGGAGGTGGACTTAAGGAGAAGGCATCCCCTACAGAAGATGGGGCATAAGGTTGGGTCTCCTAATGTTTGGTACAGCGAGGAGACAACCCTCTCTTCCCCTCTTCTTTAAACCTTATAGAAGGGGAAGGTGATGGGATCCCAGCAATGGGCTGAGACCATGTTTGGAGGAGTGGGAGCCTGACAGAAGCCCTCCCCAAATAGGTGGATATGAGATGAGGCCCTGTACTGTCCAAGTTATTGCTGGGTAGTTCTCAATGAGTTAAGTTAATAAAGTTGTAACCTAATCAATTCACATCCCATGGTCTTCAAATTCTTCCTGCAAGTCTGGGACAGTGGATCTTTAGCCATAGCCCTGCATGAGGGGTGACATGTAGGCTGAACCACCCTGTCTTCTACTGTAAGGCATAATTCCACTTGCTTCCCTTTTGCTCCAGGAAAGAGAGGATAATAATTTCCTGATGGCTTATGCCAGCACCAAATTGAGACCTCCCTCCCCTTTATTCATGTGTGTTACCTAATGCATTGATGGGTGGTGGAAGGGGAGCAGAGCCAAGGCTCTGACCCTCCCCACCCATGTGCTCTGGGGCGGAACAGAAATCAGCACTGGGCAGCAGACACTTATTCCTGCACAGCCAGAAACTATGGTGATGGGGCCAGTATAAGAACTGATATAGAATAAAAACAAGAGCTAGGGTTCAGTTAGCTCATGCAGGGAATTTTGCTGCCCCACTGGCGTATAGTAGTAATTTAGGCAGTTATTCCTATCCTGTTCCACAGTTTGCATACTAAACCAGCCAACCTACATACTAGCTGAGCCCCCACTTCTTCAGCACACCTCCCCAGCCAGACCATTCACTGCATTCCTCCCTCCAACCTGGCCCCTTTACCACTACGGTATGCAACCCTCCGACCCCCAATGCAAGCAAGGAATGCATCTTCCTGAAGTCTTCACTGCCTAGTATACAAATATTTCTATTGCCATTACTTCCCCACCTCTGTAATTCGACTGACATGCAATGCCTCGAGCAAAGGACAACTATGTTACAGAGGAATGGTGTTCCTGGTTGTATTTCAGAATGGATGGATGTGGCAAGGCCAGCAAGAGAAATCACAGAGATGGTTTCTATTCCAAAATACTGACAGTTTTATGTTTGAGAGAAAGATCTTCTGACCCCTGTCTAATAGATGTACCCCATCTCTGAGAAGCACTAAGGGGTCAGAGCTTGTAAGGTTTCTATGACATATAGTACGCATTTTCTGGTCAGTCATGAACCCTCTAATTTCCCAATTAATGTTCTTTTGACACTTATTAATAGCTTTCATACTGTTTCTGTAGCAATTATTTAGCTCAGCCAAAGCAAAGGAAACTATCACAGCTCCAGGTTACAAATCGCTAATGCAGTCCAAATCTGCTCTCATACATTTTATGTGATGTACACTAGGAATCAGGTCCAGCTCATGTGTGGTAGATTACAACCCCTTCAGTCACCGGTTCAATACTGCACAGTGGGCAAAGTGTGATGCCAATGCAGGCCTCCTCCCTTTCCCCAAATCAGTCTGTACACAGTAATCCCCATATCAGGGTGTATTTCTTGCTCTCTTGCATACTTCTGCAACCGTGTGATCCAGGAATGGCCCAGAATCCACAAACTGGTAGTAGACACATTTCTTTCCCCTCAGCCATCAAGGCTGCGCTTTCAGTTCCAAATCCCTGTGCCATCTCTCTTTGGAGAATCATACTAATATGCTCCAAGATCAGAAAGTTGTTACTTACCCATCCCATCCCTCAGGGGCTAGTAAAATAAAGATTTTCTCAAAAATACAATCCAAGGCTTGCCAACCATCCATCCTCATTTCCTGCCCTCTCTGCAGCCACAACCCCTATGTCTCCAGCTCTTCTCCACCCAATAGATCAACAAAAAATGGTTAGACCAGCTGCTGATTATTCTGCTGTGTTCACAGTAAACCTCTCCATAAAATAAAAACATTATATTATAGCAGAGACAACTTGTAGAAAGCCGTATGAGTTATTAAATTTTTTATTGTATGGGTGTACAAAGGTTCAGACTAGAAACATCAGTGGTGGGGTGTTCACCAGCTGCAAAGCACATTACCTCATGCTACCCAGGAAAGCAAAAAGTGGCTGCACAGAAACCCTCTTACTTTTTTTTTTAAGTTTATTTGTGCATGCACACTGTAATCCTTCCAGACTATACATCTACGCAAGCAAAGAAGTGAATGTGTTCTTAAATACAGTTCATAATTTGGTACCCCCTAGAAAATTAGTGGGTGCACGATATTGGGTTAAAAATGACTAATTGAGACCACCTTGACCCACATCACATCAATAGTTAGATCTCTAGTTCAGAGGGGGGAAAACAGCACACTTTGAAACTTTTTGAAAAATGTCTATTCTGGAGGGGGAGAGTTATCTTTGCAGCCCCTTGCTCAACTGACCCCAAATTTGGGTCACAAACCCTACCCAGCACCCTCGTCAGACACAGTAAATTTCAAAGAAATCTGACTAAGCATGTCTATTTTAGAGAATGAAGAAATGTCAACCTTTAAACAGAAGTTGTGACGCCAAGGCATCTCTAGTTTAGTCACTACCCAAAGAGCTGATAGAGTAAGTCAGTCAGTGGATGTGTGCAGGGTTTGAGCATGGGCTGGAACAGACTGGCAAAGCTGTTGGGTGTAGGGGGCTGGGGAAAACTGGCAGAGTTGGGGGATGTTACACCTCCCCCATCTGAATCCCCAGTTTCTCTCCTCCGCTGCCACCAATCTCCATTTATCTCCCACCCTCTATCCCCTCTCCCCTTGCTGCAGCTCCACACTCCTCTGCCTCCTGAAGACCCTGTCCTCCTAGGAAGAATTTATATGTCTATTTTTACCCCCCAAGACTTTGATTACATTTCCCTTAAAATAAAGTTGCCACTAATGACTCTCAAATTGTAGCAACCTCCACCCACTCAGTCCAAAACTCCCTTTTGTTTTAGGTGGAGTTTGTGATTAGCATATCCTTAGTTATGTTAAGTGAAGGGTGAATTCACAGCCATCAATCTCAAGGAGGTCAGTTCTGTTTAACAATACAAGGCATCAGAAGGAAACCATTGCGGGGAGGCTGAGTAAGGTGGGAATCCCTCAGTCAAAGGACCCCAAAGATGGGTAGCTAATGCTACCTTATACCCCCACAAGGCATGCCAAATTTCAAAGCAATCCACTTAACCTTTCAGATTTTACCAGAGATGAGGTTTAGAGCATATAAAATGGAGACTCTTGAAACTCTAGCTGCTTTTTGTATTATCACATGCACACTGTACAAATAAACATTTTCATAAATACCATTCTCAGTTCAGGTTCCCCAAAAATTTTAGTGGGTACCATGCTCCATGTTGGGTGAACTTCAACAGATTGAGACCCTTTTGATCCACACAACATCAATACTTTGATTTCTAGCTCTGTGCAAAAAAAAAAAAAAACCAACAACAACAATCCTCCTTTTTGAAAAATTGGCTATTTTTTTCAGGGTTTATATCAAGAACCCCTAATTAAAATGACTGCAAGTTTGGATCATTAACCCTACCCTGCACCTTCCTGAGAATTCAAGTTTCGAAGGAATCCATCTAAGCATGTGGATTTTAGAAGACTTAGAAATGTCAACCATTAAATAGAAGTTGTGACACAACCTTAACTACAGTTGCACTGCCATGGTACTATAATATTCAGTGTTATTAGGAGGCAATAGGAAATCCAATTAACTGTCTCTTGCAAAGAAACCATCTATACTTTAAACAGTCACAGTCAGTATATAACTAGCATGGTTAACGGGGGGGAGATAAACTTAATGCAAGCATCACCACAGAGAACAGCAATGTACAATCAGTAATTTCACTGCCAAAACCTGGAGGTTTCACCAAGACATATGGCACAGGCACTGAAATTGGAAAAAAAAAGTATTATGCATTTTGAAAGGGCATTTCAGGCCCATAGATTACTAATGGTTGCATTAAACATTATTTACTTGCAGTTTACCTCAGGGTAATAGAACTGCTAACTGGATATGGCTGTGGTGATTTATTCAAACTAAAACATCTTTAATGTTGACTATATATTATTTTAGTGTATGAATTCTTTTATAAATCCACCAACTAAAATAATTTATAATGATTGACATTCTAAATTCAGGTACATTGTCATTGCTGTACATTTAGACAAGCTGCAATGCCAATGGATTGTGACAGGGTCAGGCCAGGATGGCTATAGGAGAGTATTTTTTTTTTTAAGCAAAAAAAGGTGGTTTTTTTTATTTGCATAACACACTTACAAAACAAAACAGCATATGCAATGTGTAACACAGCAACCAATCACAATTGTTTTCTCATTAGCTTCAGGGGAGGGAAGTGTTCAAGCTTGCCTGGGCCCAGAGCGGGGGACTTCCTTGACTCTTGTGGTCTTCCACCCTTCCGAGTTACCTGGTGGTCCAGAGCAAGGGGGCTTCATCGACTCTCAGGGTCTGCCACCCCCTTGAGTTACCTGGCACCACATCCGAGTGTCACCAACAATTCTCTCCTCTGAAAGCACCCAACAAAAGGGGCAGGCTGTGGGGTGGACAACCCGGGGGGGGGGGTGGGAGGGGAGACATGTGCACCCACGTGTGAAAGGACTCCTCTAAGGTGATGGTGTCCTCAGCAGCAATGGCTGGGGCTGGGATCCCTTACTCTCTCCCCCAATCAAAGGGTCAAAACAAAGGGAGCCAGACGGGGACACCAAGCAGAGAGCCTCGGACAGCGCTCACCGCTCCTCAAAATCATCAAGGGAGTCGGTGGACGCTGCCCAGAGGAACTCCGCCCGGATACATGAACGGACCGAGGATCGGAAAACAGCCCCACAGTCACAGGAAACTCCATCGGCCAACCTCCTCTCTCTGGTTTTATAGATGGTCGTTTTAGCCAGGGCCAGGAGGAGGTTAACTAGGAGATTCCGCAACTTTGTGAGGCCACGGATGGGGAGTGCATAAATAAAAAGGTGAAGGGAACAACGCAACCAAAAATGTAATAAAAGATTTGTGAGGAGCCGGAACAGGGGCTGCAGCCTGGTGCACTCCAAATACATGTGCGCCAGGGTTTCTCTCACACCGCAAAAGGGACAAGTATCTGGGATGGGGTTGAACTGCGCCAAGTACGTGACTGTGCTCACAGCTCCATGAAGGAGCGGCCAACTGATGTCCCCGACGGGCCTCGGAACCAAGGTGGAATATAGGCTGGCCCACCGGGGCTGCTCACCCTCCAAAGGTGGCAGAAGTTCTCGCCACTTTGTGTCGGGGCGGGACACTAGGGTGAGGGCGTGAAGGGTGTGGAGCACGAGCGTGTATAGATGTTTCCTTGGCGCGGTTTGGAAGCATACTGGTTGCAGTTCATGCAGCCGGCTCGCCGTAAAGGGGTCCGGGGGTCGATTGGGTCTACGGGGCAGGGGTCCAATTAAAAGGTCCAGCAGACCTGGGGTGGAGGGTGGGCGGGGCATGCCCTCGAGCAGGACCCGATCGAGGTAAGCTCTGGCAGCAGGCGGCAAAGCGGCCTTCACTTCCTGAAGTACGCGCCAGGGGGTACGAGGTCTGGAGAGCCCCATGAGCCGAGCGAGCGTCAGGGGATCCAGCCAGTCTCCCCGGTCATAGTCCAGGAGGTCTCCGACTCTCGTGACTTCTGCCAGGATCAAGCTCTGGCGCACCAAGCGGGACTCCGCCACCTGCACAAGGAGCTGGGGGTTGTGTAGCAGGGGCTCCATGAGGAGATCTGCCCCCTCGGTGGCCGCCACGGACCTGGTCATTAAAAACTGTTTCCAAGTCCAGAGGAGGTCCTGGTAGAAGACCAGCAGCCCGGAGAGGTCTCGTGGAAGACCTCCCGGACAGAGATAAAAGAGCTGCCGGTCATATCGGAGCCCTTGGATGCGGCGCAGGATGGCGTGCACCAGTATGCTCCACGCTGAACTGCCTGCACTATAAAAGAGCCTCTGTAGGGCCTGGAGGCGGAAGACGCAGACCTGAGTGTGCAGACACGTCAGGCCCTGTCCTCCTTCCTTCAGGGTTAGATGAAGAACCCCTATAGGGGCCCAGTGCATTCCTGACCAGAATCGATGTCCGGAGATTGGTCAGGAAACCCGGGGCTGGGACCAGGGTGTTGAGCCGGTATCAGAGCTTGGACAGGACTAGTTGATTAAGCACCAGCGCTCTCCCACCAAGGGAGAGACATCGGAGTAATCCCGTCCATTTCCGGAGCCGCTCTATCACCCTGCCCTCTAAATTTTCCCAGTTCTCCAGCGGAGAGGGATGCGTGGCAGAAAGGTAAATGCCGAGGTAGAGCAGCGGACCCACGCTCCACCGGATGGTCTGAAGCGCGGGTGGGAGGGAGCTCGCCTGCCGCCAGTCTCCTACCGCCAAGCCAGAGCTCTTGACCCAGTTGACCCGGGCAAAGGAGGCTGCCGAATAGATGGCCTGGCAAGCCTCCACCCGCACCAAGTCACCCAAGTCCTGGACCATGAGGAGCACGTCATCAGCGTACGCCGACAGGATCAGCCGCTGCTTTGGCTCCTGCAGCACCAACCCTGTCAACCTCCTGCAGAGGAGGCAGAGGAAGGGCAGAGGACGGTCAGCCCGTCCATGTCTGGAGACTTATTAGTGGGCATACGACGGAGGGCTTCCGAGAACTCGGCCAGAGTGAGAGGCAACTCTAGCCGGTCTCGGTCGCTCGCGCTGACCATAGGGAGCTCCTCCCAAAGCACTCTGCAAGCGCCAGGGTCGGTCTGATCCGGGGAGAAAAGACTTGTGTAGAAGGCTTGAGCCCTCCCGCACATCTCCACCAGTTCCGTGAGGGGGGTGCCGTCTTTTGCCAGGAGGCAAGTGATGTGTTTCTTGGCCCCCCTCCTTTTCTCCAGGGCATAGAAGAAGCTGGAGCCGCGATCCATCTCCCGAAGGAGGCGGATGCAGGATCGAACAAAGGCGCCCCGGGCCTGATGGTCCTCGAGGGCCTGGAGCTCCTCCTGCTTCTCCTGGCACGCTCCGCAGAGGAGCAGGTCCTCGGGGCTGGCGGCCAGACACCAGTTCCATGAGGGGGGTGCCGTCTTTTGCCAGGAGGCAAGTGGTGTGTTTCTTGGCCCCTCTCCTTTTCTCCGGGGCATAGAAGAAGCTGGAGCCGCGATCCATCTCCCGAAGGAGGCGGATGCAGGATCGAACAAAGGCGCCCCAGGCCCGATGGTCCTCGAGGGCCCGGAGCTCCTCCTGCTTCTCCTGGCACACTCCGCAGAGGAGCAGGTCCTCGGGGCTGGCGGCCAGACATCTCTCCAACTCTAAGACCTCCCGTTCCAACTGCTCTATCGCCGCATTTCTCCGTCGGCTGGTGCCCTGGGTGTAGTCGCGGCAGAAAAGCCTGGCGCGCACCTTCCCCAGGTCCCACCATCGCTGCGCCGAGGGAAAGGCATGCCGCTGCCCTCACCAGGCCAGCCAGAATTCCCAGAAGGATGTCACGAAGCCTTCATCCTCCAACAGGCTGTTGTTAAAATGCCAGTAGGCCGCCCCTGGCCTCTCCGCAGAGAGGGAGGCTGTCACTGTGGCTAGATGATGGTCAGAAAATGGGGCCAGCCGAATGCTGGAGGAGTGGGCTCGTGAAAGATGGAAGCGTGATAAATAAATGCAGTCCAACCGGGAGTGGCTCAACCGATGGGCTTCCACCCGGACAAAGGTGAACGTGGAAGTGTCATCCGGGTGGTGGTCGCGCCAGATGTCCACTAGGGAGTGATGTTTGACTATCTTCCGGAGGGTGTCTGCGGCAGCCGGGCTCTGCTCGGTCCCCGAGCGGTCCTGTTCCTCGAGGGTGGTATTAAAGTCCCCTCCCAGGACCAGGCACTCGTAAGAATCTAAGGTGCCGAGGAAGGCAGATGCCCGCTGGTAGATAGCTGCTCCGGGCCCAATGTCGGGGCATAGATGTTAACGAGGTTAACCACGAGCCCCTCCATACGGACCCGGAGATGCAGCAGGCGACCCGGCACGGCCTGGGCAACCCCTAGCACCTCGGGCCGTAGGTCGGGGGAGAACAGAGTTGCCACTCCAGCCTGTCGAACCGTGGCATGGCTAAAGTAGATGCTGTCCCCCCACTCCAGCCGTCAACTGTCTTCGGCGGTTGGGTCCGTATGGGTCTCCTGCAGGAAAACCACAGAGTACCCTCCCTCCCGAAGGAAGGAGAGCACCTGGGACCTGCGGAGAGCCATCCTAGAACCCCTGGTGTTCAACATTGCGATGGTGAGAGGTGTCATGGGGAGGGTCGGGGGGGTCCTCACTGGCAGGGACGCTCGCATCTCCCAGCAGGCCGCACAGCAGTCTGTGACCCATCCCGTAGGTGAATAATTGTTCACGGAAGACGCAGACCCGCCAGTAGGCCGCGACATCCTGCTTCCCCATCCCTTTACCTTCCCCCATGAGGGCCCTTGTGGCCCGGAGGATTTGAGAAAAGTCACCCCATCGCTGGAGAGCAAGTTGTACCTTGTTGCGGGAGCCACAGACATCCTCTAAAAACTTCTGCAGCTCTCCTCGCAGCTCATGGGGGGGTGGGGTTACGGTTTCCCGGTTGTTCTCCGGCGGGGCTCTTGGTGCAGCCCTGTGGTCCACTAAAATGGACAAGCAGGGTGCGGACCCCCAACGGGGTACCTGATGGGCTGGAGCTTCTAGGCCCGCCTCAAGCTCTGGGGCGATAGGGGGCGGTGGAGGGAAAATAGCAGCTCCTAATGGGTTGGGGCAGGAGAACACAAAGGCCGCTCCCTGGGGGTCATCAATCGGGAAAGGGAAGGAGACAGCCCCGAGAGCGGCAATGACATTGCAGGAGGTAAATTGGGTAGGGGCAGGGGCAGAGGTGAGGTTCTGGGTTTCGGGAGACAAGCAGCTGGATGGTGGCGCCTCCCGATCAGGCTCAAGGGTTAAGGGGGTGGGGAGGGAGCTCTCAGTGACACTGGGCGCGCGCTCTGTGGTGGATTTAGCGGCCACAGCATCAGGAAGCGGATTATCTTCTGTAGGGCCCCCGCCCGGGAAGGAAGTAAATTGCTCCGCACCAATGGGGGGGTGCCCCTGGCGACTCATGCCCCGGCCGCGTGGCGCCGGCTGTTACCTGAGCAGGCTTGGTGGTCGTCAGTGGGGTGCCATCAGCGGCTGGGTCAGTGGAGGAGTCCAGGGGCTCCTCGGAGGTGGGAGCGGGAGCAGCAGTTAAGGGGAGGGAGCATGGGGAAAAGAGGGGTGGAGTGAGGTCGCCGAGATCAAGATTTGCTGGCAAAAGGTCGTCCTCCCCCTGGGCAACCGGGGTCAGATCTAAGGCCTTGATCTCCTCCAACATGGAGGAGAGGACACTTTCCGCCTCCCTGGGGTTCTCCCCGGCAGCACCCACCACGATGGTTGCCTCGGGTTCACTGGGGCTTTGGGTAGCGTCAGGACAGGAGGGGCTTCCTCGAGGGTCTCGGAGGGGAGGGTCTCCCGTGGAGGGGAGATACTACCCTCTGTTGCTGCCACGTCTTTCCCGGCTGACACCGGTGGATGGGACGCACTTGTGGGCAAAGCGGAAGGTTCGGCATCGGTGCCCCCCTTCCTGGTCTTCCGGGGGGCCTCCGCCTTAGGTAGATGAGGCAGAGCTTGAGCCTTCCGCTTGCCTCGCTTCCCCTGGACTAGGGCCCAGCCCTCCATGGCATCATCTGGGGGCTGGTTAGATGGGGTCCTGTGAGGGGGTAAAGGCGATGGCTCAGGGACTTGGGAGGGGAACGGTGGGGCGGCATAAGGGAGGGAGGATTCTCCTTGGGGCAGGCTCTCTCCTATGCCTGGTGATATCTCTGCCACACCCTCCTCCATAGGCCCCGCTAGATTGTCAGCAGCGAGGGCGGGGCTCTCCCACTCGTCTGGGCATTGTAGGAGAGATGCCCCTTGGGCCTGAGTGGGAGTAGCGGTGGTCCAAAGAGGAGGGGGGTGGGTTTGGGTACCAGGCGGCCAGGGGCGTCGGCAATGACGGGGCCGATGTCCTGCCGGGTCTCGGGGATCCCAGATGCCCCTCCTGGCCGGGCTAAGGGGCAGTCTCTCTGGACATGCCCCGACACCCAGCAGAGGTAGCACCGGGCTTCCCCTGTGGAAAAGTACACCCACTAACGGGCCCCTGGTGGGGGACGAGGAAGGACCCTTTGAGCGCCACTCCATCACGCGCTGCTGATGGCAGTAAAAGTTGCACTTGCCGGCGGAAGGAAAAAATGTGACGGAGGGTGGGGTCCTTGCAGCCCAACGGGAGAGGGCTGATAACAGAAACAGGTTTCCCCAGGGTGGAAAGGGCGGGTAGCAGGGCAGCACTGGGGAGAAAAGGAGGGACAGAGGTCAGGACCAGGCGGATGCCCAGGTCCTCTAGCGGCTCTAGGGGGACAAACACCCCCCCCCACCGCCAGGCCCCTCTCCACCGCTTCCTGGGCAGCAGCCTCCAATGCTAAGAAGAAAACGACTTTCCCGTACATTTTGGAGGCTGCCACAATGGCCGAGGGCCCCACCACCCTCGCCAACACCCGCACGTAGGTCTCCACGTGGGCCGAGGTGGGCACCAGGAGACATCGGACACCGTGCTTCCTTGGCATGGTGGGAAAGGGGCCCTGGCCACTATTGATGGTGGCGGAGGCGGTGGGTGGGAGAAATGATGAGGCGGCAGGCGGGGGGGCTGCTGCCGCCCGGGCATACGTCCTGGGGGCTGAGGGAGGGACATCCGCAAAGCTGGTGGAGGGAGCAGCGGGGGAGGACACTGTGGTCAGTGGCGGGGCCGCAGCAGTGGGCGTGGCCCCTGCCATGGAGGGCCCGGTGGTTTTAGCGGGGGCCTTCCCCTTCTTCTTGCCTGGCCTTTCCCACCGCCTGGGGGGGCTTCCCTAGAGTCTGGGGAGGCGATGGGCATGGCAGCGGCGGAGGTCACCCCGGTCCCTGCATTGCCGATGCCCCAGTGGGGGCGGTGGCAGGTGGTTAACAGGAGTTGGGGTCAGGTAGAAAGGGACAAGCTGTGGGGTGGACAATTCGGGAAGGGGGGGGCACATGAATCACCGTACGCTTGTCCAGAGATTCTTGTTTGGTTGGCTGGTGCTTCTGGCCCACACAGTGGAATCAGGGCAAGCAACTGAGTCCAGAGGCAGATGTTAAACAGCCAGCAAAGACAGTGGAGGGGCCAGTGGTGAAGATCGTAGTGTGGGGGTTGGGAGGACACAGATGGATCGGGGGGCAGTTCCGTGCCACACCCCCTGTGTCCCTACAAACATAGTTAAGACACAGTCAAGGCCTCCCCCCACACGAGAGCACAGTTCGAAAGTTATTCAGTCTTAGGCCCCCTCCACGGTGATTTGTAGATTCCCCGGGCGGTGTTCCTCTCTGGTGGACAGCTTTTTCTCTGTCTGTTCCGGGCTTTCTTTTTTGCAGTAGCAACATTCCAGAAATGCCGGAGCAAGTGATAAGAATCCTCTCAACTGGAGATGGGTCTGCAGACAAACAGCAAGCGGCTGGGTCTGGGGGCTGGGTCCTTCCACTCCCCCACTCCAGGGAAGCGGGCCGGCAGGCCCCCTGCTCTTGGGGGGGGTGTTTCAGCTGGAGTGGCAGCAGCGTCCGAGGGTGAGTGGGGGGGAAAGGGGGCTAACAGCCAGCCGGCAGCGGGCCAGCCCTCTAGCAACAGCAGAGAAAGAAAAAAAAACAACAAAAAGAAAAGAAAGGGGGGAGAGCGTCTGGCCTGGTTGGGGGGGGGGGGAGCCAAAAGCAGGGGCAAAAAGCAAGGAAAGCCTAGGCCAGAGGGCAGTAGCAGGAGAGCAGGCTAAGTAAGTCTCTTTTCCCTGGGTAAGGGAACAGGGAAGGTTTTTTTTTTTTTTTGAAACAGAAAAGAATTTTTTTATTGTGTAACACTTGCAAAGAGTTACCAAAGAAAACAAAACAAATTATGCAACAAAACAATGCAAACAGAAGGTATAACACAGCAGATTTCAGGAGGGAGAAGTGTTCAGGCTAGCCTGGGCCCAGAGCAGGGGGGCTTCCTCAACACTTGTGGTCTTCCACCCTCCTGAGTTACCTGGTGGCCTAGAGCGGGGGGGCTTCCTCGACACTCGTGGTCTTCCACCCCCTCGAGTTACCTAGTGCCGCGCCCAGTGTCACCGATTATCCCTCTCCTGAGAGTGCCCGGCAAGATGGGCATGGCTGCGGGGTGGGCAGTTTGGGGGTGGGGGGGTAGACACCCATGTATTATAGGACCCCTCCTAGATGACAGTAATGATGGTATCCACAGCAGCAGCGGCTGGGGCTGGTGCCTCTCGCTCTTCCCCTCAATCAAAGGGTCAGACGGAGGGAACCGGACGGGGTCACCGAGCAGAGAACCCCGGACAGCGCCCACCGCTCCTCGAAGGCGTCAAGGGAGTCGGTGGACGCCACCCAGAGGAACTCTGCTCGGATACGTGAATGTACTGAGGATCGGAAAAAGGCCCTACAATCGCAGGACGTTTCATGGGCCAACCTCCTCTCTCTGGTTTTATAGATGGCTGTTTTAACCAAGGCTAGGAGTAGGTTAACCAGGAGATCCCGCGATTTTGTGGGGCCACGGATGGGGAGTGTATAGATAAAAAGGTGAGGGGAGAAATGAAGCCAAAAGTGCAATAGAATATTTGTGAGGAGCGGGAAAAGGGGCTGCAGTCTGGCACACTCTAAATATACGTGCGCCAGGGTTTCCCTCACATTACAAAAAGGGCAAGTATCCGGGATGGGGGTAAACCGTGTCAAAAACACGCCCGTGCTCACAGCTCTGTGAAGGAGCTGCCAACTGATGTCCCCGACAGGCCTCGGGACCAGGGTGGAATACAGGCTGGCCCACCGAGGTTGCTCACCCTCCAAAGGTGGCAGGAGGTCCCGCCACTTTGTATCGGGGCGGGACACCAGGGTGTGGGCGTGAAGGGTGTGAAGCGTGAGTGTATACAAATATTTCCGTGATGCAAGTTGAAAACTGACCGGTTGCAGTTCATGCAGCCGGCTCGCAGTGAAAGGGTGAGGGGTTTGTCGGGATCGGCAGGGTAGGGGCCCAATGGAAAGGTCCGGCGGGCCCGGGGTAGAGGATGGGCGGGGTGCGCCCTCGCTCAAGGCTCGGTTGACATAAGCCCGAGCAGCAGGGGTCAAGGCGGCCTTCACCTCCTGAAGTACGCACCGGGAGGTACGAGGGCTGGAGAGCCCCATGCGCCGAGCGAGCGTAAGGGGGTCCAGCCAGTCTCTCCGGTCGTAGTCCAGGAGGTCTCCGACCCTCGTGACTTCCACCAGGACCAACCTCTGGCGCACCGAGCGGGACTCCGCCACCTGCACACAGAGTTGGGGGTTGTGCAGCAGGGGCTCCGTGAGGAGGTCTGCTCCCACGGTGGCCGCCACGGACCTGGTCGTTAGAAACAGTTTCCAGGTCCGGAGGAGGTCCTGGTAGAAGACCGGCAGCCCGGAGAGGTCTCGCGGAAAACCTCTTGGACAAAGATAAAAGAGCTGCCGGTCGTATCGGAGCCCTTGGAAGCGGCGCAGGAAGGCGTGCGCCAATATGCTCCACGTCGAACTACCTGCACTGTAAAGGAGCCTCTGCAGGGCCTGGAGGCGGAAAACGTGGACCTGAGTGTACAGACACTTCAGGCCCTGCCCTCCTTCCTTCAGGGGTAAATGAAGAACTCCAACAGGGGCCCAGTGCATTCCTGACCAAAAGAACTCTAGAATCAATCTCCGGAGGTGGGTCAGGAAACCTGGGGCCGGGGCCAGGGTGTTGAGCCGGTACCAGAGTGTGGACAGGACTAGTTGGTTAAGCACCAGTGCTCTCCCTCGGAGGGAGAGACATTGGAGTAGCCTCGTCCATTTCCGGATCCGCTCTATCACCCCGCCCTCTAAATTTTGCCAGTTCTCCGGCGGGAAAGGGTGCGTGGCAGAAAGGTAAACGCCGAGATAGAGCAGAGGACCTGCGCTCCACCGGATGGTCTGAAGTGCGGGTGGGAGGGAGCTTACCTGCCGCCAGTCCCCCACCGCCAAGCCAGAGCTCTTGACCCAGTTGACTCGGGCGGAGGAGGCTGCCGAATAGATGGCCTGGCATGCCTCCACTCGCGCCAGGTCGCCCGGGTCCTGGACCACGAGAAGTACGTCATCGGCGTACGCCAACAGGACCAGCCGCAGCTCCGGCTCCCACAGCACCAACCCCGTCAACCTCCTGCGGAGGAGACAGAGGAAAGGCTCGATCGCCAGAGCGTACAGCTGGCCCGAGAGGGGGCACCCCTGCCGCACTCCTCGCCCAAAGCTGACCGGTTTGGTCAGGGTCCAGTTGAGCCTAACCAAACACTCCGCGGAGGCATACAGCACCCGGAGAAAACTCACAAACTGAGGTCTGAATCCAAACGCCTGCAGAGTGCTCAGGAGGTACCCATGGTCTACTCTATCGAACGCCTTCTCCTGATCAAGAGACAGGAAGGCGAACGACAGGCCATCTCTCCGCCCGAGTTCCAAAAGGTCTCGGACTAGAAATAGGTTGTCAAAAATGCTGCGACCCGGGACAGTATAGGTCTGGTCTGGGTGGATCACGTCCGCCATCACGGACCCTAGCCGCAGCGAAATTGCTTTTGCTACGATTTTGTAATCCGTGCTAAGGAGTGAGACGGGACGCCAGTTTCGTAAATCGCGGAGGTCCCCCTTCTTCGGCAACAAGGCGAGCACCGCTCGCCTGCACGACAGAGGGAGGACCCCGCTCTGCAAAGACTCAGCCCAGACAGTGACTAGGTCTGGGCCGAGGATGTCCCAGAACGCGCGGTAAAACTCCACGGTCAGCCCGTCCATGCCCGGAGATTTGTTAGTGGGCATGCGACGGAGGGCTTCCGAGAACTCGGCCAGGGTGAGAGGCAGCTCTAGCCGGTCTCGGTCGCCCACGCTGACCGTGGGGAGTTCCTCCCAGAGCACCCCGCAAGCGCCAGGATCGGTCAGATCCGGGGAGAAAAGGCTTGTGTAGAAGTCGCGGGCCCTCCCACACATCTCCTCCGGATCCGTGAGGGGGGTACCGTCTTCCGCTAGAAGGCAGGTGACGTGTTTCTTGGCCCCCCTCGTTTTCTCCAGGGCATAGAAGAAGCGGGAGCCGCGGTCCATCTCCCGAAGGAGGTGGATGCGGGACCGGACGAAGGCACCTCGGGCCCGGTGGTCCTCGAGGGCCCGAAGCTCCTCCCGCTTCTCCCGGCACGCTCCGCAGAGGGACGGGTCCTCGGGGTTGGCGGCCAGGCGCCTCTGCATCTCTAAGACCTCCCGTTCCAACTGCTCTATCGCCGCATTTCTCCGTCGGCTGGTGCCCCGAGTGTAGTCACGGCAGAAGAGCTTGGCGCGTACCTTCCCTAGATCCCACCATCGCCGTACTGAGGGAAAGGCACTCCACTGCTCTCGCCAGGCCAGCCAAAACTCCCGGAAGGACGTCACAAAGCTCTCATCCTCCAACAGGCTATCGTTAAAGTGCCAATAGGCCGGCCCCGGTCTCTCTGCACGGAGGGAGACCGTTATAGTAACTAAATGATGGTCGGAGAAAG
This sequence comes from Natator depressus, assembly GCF_965152275.1. NCBI lineage: Eukaryota > Metazoa > Chordata > Testudines > Cheloniidae > Natator > Natator depressus. The sequence continues at coordinate 143,982,936 of NC_134234.1, forward strand.
GGGCCGGCCGAATGGTGGAGGAGTGAGCCTGTGAAAGATGGAAACGGGATAAGTAAATACGGTCCAACCAAGAGTGGTGTGACCAATGGGCCTCCACCTGGACAAAAGTGAACATGGAGGTGTCATCTGGGTGATGGTCACGCCAGACGTCCACTAGGGAGTGATGTTCGACTATTCCTCGGAGGATGTTCGTGGCGGCTGGGCTCGGCTCGGCCCCTGAGCGGTCCTGTTCTTCAAGGGTGGTGTTAAAGTCCCCTCCCAGGACCAGGCACTCGTGCGAATCTAGGGTGCCGATAAAGTTGGACACCTGCTGGTAGAATTGTGGCCGCTTTGGGCTCATTTGCGGGGCATAAATATTAACAAAATTGACCACGAACCCCTCCATACGGACTCGAAGGTGCAGCAGGTGGCCTGGCACGACCTCAGTGACCCCTAGCACCTCAGGCCGTAGGGTGGGGGAGAACAGGGTCGCCACTCCAGCTTGCCAAGTCATGAAGTGGCTAAAGTAGACCCCGTCCCCCCACTCCAGCCGCCACCTGTCCTCGACGGTCGGGTCCGTATGGGTCTCTTGCAGGAAAACTACAGAGTACCCCCCTTCCCGAAGGTAAGAGAGCACCTGGGACCTGCGGAGAGCCATCCTACAGCCCCTGGTATTCAAGGTTGCAATAATAAGAGGCATCATGCGGAGGGCTAGGGGGGTGGGGGTTTCTCATTGGCGGGGGTGTTCGTGGCCCCCAGCGGGTTGCGCAGCAACCCGTGACCCATCCCGTAGGTGAGCAGATCGTTTCGGAAGCCGCGGGCCCGCTTGTAGGCCGCAGCACTGCGCCTTCCTTGCCCTCTGCCCTCCTTTATAAGGGCTCTTGTGGCCTGAAAAATTTGATCAAAGTGCCCCCATAGCTGAAGATCCAGCTGTACCCTATTGCGGGCACCACGGGTGTGTTCTAAGAACTTCCGTAGTGCATGCCGCAGCTCATGTGGGGGTGGGGTTACGATTTCCGAGGTATTCCCTGGTGGCGCTCTTAATACAGCCTCGTGGTCCGTTAAGGCGGGTAGGCAAGGTGCGGACCACCGGCGGGGCGTCTGACAGGCTGGGGTTATTAAATCCATTTCACGCCTTGGGTTGGAAGGGGATGGCGGGGGAAAAATTGCAACTCCTAATGGGTCGCGACTGGAAAGTGCAAAGACTGCTCCCTGGGGGGAATCTGCAAAAGGCGGAAAAAAACCAACCCCAGGGGCGGCAAGAGCATTGCAGGAGGAGGTAAACTGGGCGGGGACAGGGGTGGAGGCAGGGGCAGAGGTAAGGCTCTGGGGTTCAGGAGGCAAGCAGCTAAAGGAAGGTGCCTCCTGAGCAGAATCAAGGGTTAAGGGGTAAGGGAGGGGGCTCCCAGTGGCGCTAGGCGCTGGCTCCGTGGTGGTCTTGGCGGCCATGGCATCAGGTGGTGGACCACCTTCTGCAGGGTGCTCACCCGGGAAGGCAATTAGGGGGAGGGAGCATAGGGAAAGGGGGGCTGGGGTGAGGTTGCCCAGCTCGAGGCCAGCCGGCAGTAGATCATCCTCTCCCTGGGTGACCGGGGTCAAATCTAGGGCCTCAATCTCCGCATACACGGAGGAGAGGCCAACGCCTGCTACCCCGGGGGCCTCTCCTCTAGGGCCCGCCTCAGTGGTCGCCTCGGGGTTTGCGGGGGGTTCGGGTGGTATCCGGGCAGAAGGGGCATCCTCAGGGGTCTCGGAGGGGAGGATCTCCCGTGGAGGGGGGATTCTGCCCTCCAAAGCCAGTCTGTCTTCCCCTCCCGACACCAGCGGATGGATCTCACTCGTGGTCGTAGCGGAGGGCTCGATATCAGTGCCTCCCTTCCTGGTCTTCCAGGGGGCTTCCGCGTCGGATGGATGCAGCGGAGCTCGAGCCTTCCGCTTGCCTTGCTTCCCCTGGACTAGGGTCCAGCCCTCCATAGCATCGTCTGGGAGTTGGTTTGCAGGGATCGTGTCGGGGGACGGAGGCGATGGTTCAGGGGTTCGGGGGGGTAGCGGTGAGGCAGCATGAGGAGGGGGGGGTTCTCCTTGGGGCGGGCCCTCTCCTATGCCTGATAATATCTTTGCCGCACACTCCTCCATAGGCTCTGCTGAAGTGGTAATAGCAAGGGTGGGACTCCCTTGCTCGCCTGGGCGTTGTAGGGAAGAAGTCTCCTGGGCCCGGACGGGAGCAGCGATGGATTGAGTAGGAGGAGGGTTGGTTTCAGGTGCCGGGCAGCCAGGGGCGTCGGCAACAACGGGGCCGATGTCCTGCCGGGTCTCGGGGGTCTCGGGGGCCCCTCCCCCCCGGGCCAAAGGGCAGTCTCTGCGGACATGCCCGGCTGAGCGGCAGAGGTAGCACCGGGCCTCTCCGGTGGAGTAAAAGACCCGATAGCGGGCTCCCTGGTAGGGGACTAGGAAGGACCCCTCGAGCGCCTCTCCGTCACGCACCCCCGCCGGCGGTAGAAGCTGCACTTGCCGGCGGAACGAAAGGACGTGATGGAGGGTGGGGTCCTTGCAGCCCAACGGGAGAGGGCTGATGACAGAGGTAAGTTTCCCCAGGGCGGAGAGAGCGGGTAACAGGGCAGTATTGGGTAAATAGGGAGGAATGGAGGTGAGGACGAGGCGAACGCCCAGGTCTTCTAGCGGCTCTAGGGGGACGAACACCCCCCCCACCGCCAGGCCCCTCTCCACCGCCTCCTGGGCGGCAGCCTCCGTAGCTAAGAAAAAAACGACCTTCCCATACATCTTGGAGGCTACCACAATAGCCGTGGGTCCTACCACCTTCGCCAATGCCTGCACGTATGTCTCCACGTGGGGCGAGGCGGGCACCAGGAGGCAACGGACACCATGCTTCCTGGTCAAGGTGGGGAAAGGGCCCCGGCTGCTGGTGATGGTAGCAGAGGCAGTGGGTGGGCGAGATGACGAGGCGGCAGGCAGGGGGGAGCCTGCCACCGCCCGGGCATACGTCCTGGGGGCCGGGGGAGGGGCATTTGCAGAGCTGGTGGAGGGAACTGCGGGGAGGGGCACCACGGTCGATGATGAGGCCACGGTTGTGGGGGCAGCCCCTGCCATGGAGGGCCCAGATGTTTTAACGGGGCCCTTTCCTTTCTTCCCGCCCTGGCCTTTGCGGCCAGCTTGGGGGGGGTCCTAGAACCTGGGGGGGCGGTGGGCGCAGCAGCGGTAGTAATCACTCCGGTGCCTCCTGCTGCCGGTGCCCCAGCGGGGGCGGTGGCAAGTATTTTAACAATTGTGGTGGGGGGGGAGGTTAGGGGTTGGGCAGGGGGGTGGGGGAGGAACAGCTGATATTATTAAAGGGGCCTCGCCCCTCTCATTCCCCGCCATTGTGAGCAGGGAGAGACGGGGAGACACCGGAAGGAGGAGGGGGGAGGGGGAAGCAGATTAACCGCTCCTCGCTGCAGGCGGGGTGGGGGGGAAGCCAAATGGGTGGACTGGGAGGGGGGGAATAACAGGAATCAGGGTCCGGTAATAGGGGTAAGCCTGTGGGATAAGCAGTCCGGGGGGGGGGGTGTAGACCCACGCACGTTTGTCCAGAGAGTCTCGTTTGGTCGGCTGTTATGTCCGGTCCGCAAGGCAAAGTTCAAAGCAAACAGCTGGATCCGAAGGCAGATGGCAGGTTGCCAGCAGGGACGGACGGCGGGGGGCCATGACAGTTGTAGTAATGGTGGGGAGGGTGGGGGGGCACCGATGGATCGGGGTGCAGCTCCGTGCCACACCCCCTGTGCCGCCACAAACGCAATTAAAACACAGTCAAACTCCCCCCCACGAGAGTATAATTCGAAAAATTACTCAATCTTACGGCCCCCTTCACGATGATTTGTAGCTTTCCTGGATTATTTCTCCAGTCTTCTGAAATCTTCTTCTCCGGCTGTGTTGGCTGTGTTCCAAGGCTTCCGGCATGCTGAGAATGTTATAAAGATAAGAAGTAAAGTCCGAGCTGCCAGCAAAACGGCTGGGTCTGGGGGTTTCCACTCCCCCCTCCGGATAGCAAAATCGGCAATCTTCCCCCCCCTCCTCTGGGGGTTTCAGCTGAGACAAATAGCTGCGCCCGAAAGCAGGTGAGGTGGGGGGGCGGGTGCTGTCTGCAAGCCGGAGGCTGACCAGCACTCAAAGAAAAAGCAAAAAAGTGGCAGAAATCAAACCAAAACAACAAAGCGTCTGGCCCGTTCCGGGGGGGGGGGGGGGGGAACTAACACAAGGTCCAAAAGTAAGAAAAATCCAGGCCAGGGGGCTTTAAGAAAGAATAGAAAGCAGATAGCTGAGGAGCAAGTGAGGGACGGTCCCGTTTCCCAACAGGGAAGGTTTTTTTTTTTTTGTTTTTTTTTTTATTGAAACAGAAAAAAAATTTTATTGTGACAATTACAAGAATTATCAAGAACCAATCAAAGTATGCAACAAAACAACGCAAACAGAAGGTATAACACAGCAGCTTTCAGGAGGGAGAAGTGTTCAGGCTAGCCTGGGCCCAGAGCGGGGGGCTTGGTCTTCCACCCTCCTGAGTTACCTGGTGGCCTAGAGCGGGGGGGCTTCCTCGACACTCGTGGTCTTCCACCCCCTCGAGTTACCTAGTGCCGCGCCCAGTGTCACCGATTATCCCCCCCCTGAGAGTGCCCGGCAAGATGGGCACGGCTGCGGGGTGGGCAGTTTGGGGGTGGGCGGGTAGACACCCACGTATTATAGGGCCCTCCTAGCAAAGGGTTAGACGGAGGGAACCGGATGGGGTCACCTAGCAGAGAACCCCGGACAGCGCCCACCGCTCTTCAAAGGTGTCAAAGGAGTCGGTGGTCGCCGCCGAAAGAAACTCCGCCCGGATACGTGAATGTACTGAGGATAGGAAAAAGGCCCTACAATCGCAGGACGTTTCATGGGCCAACCTCCTCTCTCTGGTTTTATAAATGGCTGTTTTTGCCAAAGCTAGGAGGAGGTTAACCAGGAGATCCCGCGACTTTGTGGGGCCGTGGATGGGGAGTGTATAGATAAAGAGGTGGGGAGAAAAATGAAGCCAAAAGCGCAACAGAATATTTGTGAGGAGCCGAAAAAGGGGCTGTAATCTGGTACACTCTAAATAGACGTGTGCCAGGGTTTCCCTCACATTACAAAAAGGGGAAGTATCCGGGATGGAAGTAAACCGTGTCAAAAACACGCCCGTGCTCACAGCTCCGTGAAGGAGCCACCAACTGATGTCTCCGACGGGCCTCGGGACCAAGGTGGAATACAAGCTGGCCCATCGAGGTTGCTCACCCTCCAAAGGTGGCAGGAGGTCCCGCCACTTTGTATCGGGGCGGGACACCAGGGTGTGGGCGTGAAGGGTGTGAAGCGTGAGTGTATACAAATATTTCCGTGATGCAAGTTGAAAACTGACCGGTTGCAGTTCATGCAGCCGGCTCGCAGTGAAAGGGTGAGGGGTTTGTCGGGATCGGCAGGGTAGGGGCCCAATGGAAAGGTACGGCGGGCCCAGGGTAGAGGATGGGCGTGGTGCGCCCTCGCGCAAGGCTCGGTTGACATAAGCCCGAGCTGCAGGGGTCAAGGCGGCCTTCACCTCCTGAAGTACGTGCCGGGGAGTACGGGGGCTGGAGAGCCCCATGCGCCGAGCGAGCATCAGGAGATCCAGCCAGTCTCTCCGGTCATAGTCCAGGAGGTCTCCGACCTTCGTGACTTCCGCCAAGACCAACCTCTGGCGCACCGAGCGGGACTCCGCCACCTGCACACGGAGTTGGGGGTTGTGTAGCAGGGGCTCCGTGAGGAGATCTGCTCCCGCGGTGGCCGCCAGGGACCTGGTCATTAGAAACAGTTTCCAGGTCCGGAGGAGGTCCTGGTAGAAGACCGGCAGCCCGGAGAGGTCTCGCGGAAAACCTCTCGAACAAAGGTAAAAGAGCTGCCGGTCGTATCGGAGCCCCTGGAAGCGGCGCAGGAAGGCGTGCTCCAGTATGCTCCACGTCGAACTACCTGCACTGTAAAGGAGCCTCTGCAGGGCCTGGAGGCGGAAAACGCGGACCTGAGTGTACAGACACTTCAGGCCCTGTCCTCCTTCCTTCAGGGGTAAATGAAGAACTCCAACAGGGGCCCAGTGCATTCCCGACCAAAAGAACTCTAGAATCAATCTCCGGAGGTGGGTCAGGAAACCCGGGGCCGGGGCCAGGGTGTTGAGCCGGTACCAGAGCGTGGACAGGACTAGTTGGTTAAGCACCAGTGCTCTCCCTCGGAGGGAGAGACATCGGAGTAGCCCTGTCCATTTCCGGATCCGCTCTATCACCCCGCCCTCCACATTTTGCCAGTTCTCCGGCGGGGAAGGGTGCGTGGCGGAAAGGTAAACGCCGAGATAGAGCAGAGGACCCGCGCTCCACCGGATGGTCTGAAGCGCGGGTGGGAGGGAGTTTACCTGCCGCCAGTCCCCCACCGCCAAGCCAGAGCTCTTGACCCAGTTGACTCGGGCGGAGGAGGCTGCCGAATAGATGGCCTGGCATGCCTCCACTCGCGCCAGGTCGCCCGGGTCCTGGACCATGAGAAGTACGTCATCGGCGTACGCCAACAGGACCAGCCGGAGCTCCGGCTCCCACAGCAGATAGCTGGGGAGCAAGCGAGGGACGGTCCCGTTTCCCAACAGGGAAGGTTCCAGAACAATCAGGAACCTTCTGGAGACAATTAAGACAGGCTGATTAGAACACCTGCAACCAATCAAGAAGCTGCGAGAATCAATTAAGGCAAGCTAATCAGGGCACCTGGGTTTTAAAAAGGAGCTCACCGCAGTTTGTGGCGTGCGTGTGAGGAGCTGGGAGCAAGAGGTGCTAGGAGCTGAGAGTGAGAACGTGGACTGTTGGAGGACTGAGGAGTACAAGCATTATCAGACACCAGGAGGAAGGTCCTATGGTGAGGATAAAGAAGGTGGTGGGAGGAGGCCATGGGGAAGTAGCCCAGGGAGTTGTAGCTGTCGCACAGCTGTTCCAGGAGGCACTCTAGACAGCTGCATTCCACAGGGCCCGGGTTACCCCCCAAATCCTGGTCAGACACAGGAGGAGTTGACCTGGACTGTGGGTTCAGAAAAACGGCCCAGCTGAGGGCTGCCGTGCAGCTCCAATAAGCGCAAGACCCACCAAGGTATAGCAGGAACTTTGTCACAGGATACTGAAGTGAATAATGCAAGAAATAGAATTATGAGGTCTTGAAAATCTTCCTCAGACTCAGGAACAGTTTGAATAGTTTTTCCCTGGTGATTCACAGCTCATGAGTTGTCTAACAGTATTAACTGGTTTTTATTTTATGCTTTCAACCTGAAAAAAAATATGATGGCTTCTGACTTTTGTTGTCTTTTTCTTTCTTTTTATTTGTTTCTCTTTTGCTGATTTAACTGGATTCAATTTTGAAAAAGAATAAATATCAGACGTGTCTGACATTGTAAATATTGTAACATTTTGTTCTTACAAGCCTTTTTTTGGCTTCCTGATTCATATTTTAACCCTTCCAGTATTTCTTCACCCATCTTGTGCATACTGGGGTGCCTACAGGCTACATTAACCGAAAGGTACATCAACCAACTCTATTGCATCTGACACTGAGGTATCTGTGCTGATATTGGTGTCATACTCCAAAGTGCAGCCCATACCAGTGAGGGACTGTGTCACCAGCTGTCCTGCAACCTTGGGTGCCTCACAGTGCTTGCTGTTGTAGCTCTCAACCTGGGCCACTCACAAACAGCCAAACAGCCTGCAGAACACCATGAATGCCCATATATAGCTGCAGTCCTGGTTCAGCAACTCTGACCCTGCAACCTGTCAGCAACACACCACACACACTCTGGTTTCCAGCACCCATGGTTACTATTTGAGGGTAATCCCAACACATTCCAAGCCCTGAATTTTCCCCAAAACATATGTTCTGCACTGGCCAGCCCTCTCCTAGTCCGTTCAGATATTGTTGGTCCGTTGCCCCTGTAATAGGTCAACATCCAAAAGTTTCCTACTTTAACTGGAGTTACCCAAACAGTTCAGTTTAAACACAACACTGAATTACTTTTGATTAAAAAATAAAACAAATGTATTTAACTACAAAGAGAAAGATTTAAAGTAAGTTCAAGTACAAAGTCAGTATTAAAGTCAGAAGTAGTTATGAGAGAAATATAGATAAAATGCTTTCTAGTAGCTAAGACTTAACAAACTAGACTTGATTTAAGGTAAAACCTTTATTACATATTCCCAGCAACATGGTTGACCAAATTCTCAGATCAGAACCCCTCCAAAAGTCCAAAGTCTGGTTCCTTTATCTTCTTGGGTGAAAGAGAGAGAGAGTGAAGGAAGGAGAGAAAATACCTGGGGTGTTTTTGCTCCTCACTTTTATAGTCCAGTCGCCCTTTGAAATGCATTTTCCTGAGGGTTACTCCTAGATAAGGTTCCTTCCCACTGTGAGTATGGAAACATGGAGTATCATGGGAAAAGAGGTTCCATAGTGTTGTTTGCCACTTGACAGGTGATTGCCAATCAACTTTGACACCTGGATAGAGGCATTAGTTTATCCTTTGTCTTTGAGGAACAGGTTTACCCCTTCCCCAGACTTGTCTAGTAACACATTCCAGTCAAAATTTTGGCTTCTATTCATAACTTTGCATATAATATTGCTACACACATTTCACCATGATATTATTGACCAATGAGTTATTAGTTTTAAAACGATACCTTACAAGGCATATTTTGTAGAAAGATTATTACAATAGTGTGTAGAATGTGAGTACAGGGATCCAGTTGGTCACAATTGACCTGTGGGATGAAGGTAAACGAACCAATGGGTAATTACTGCCAAAACTGTGGCTGTCAAGAGATTAAGGCCAACACTGTGCTATAGACATACATGTCAATGGCAGCTTTATGTTAATCAGTGAGTGTTTCCTTGATGATATTAGCAGAAATAGCCTGAAACACTCATGTGAAAAAGAGTTCATATGCATAACTATTTAGAGAGAGAATAAATAAATAAGGATTTGGGGCTCAGTTTTACAGATTTTAATAAATAAGTCAAAATCCTTCAAGTGAAATTAAAGGGAGCTGAAACCATACATTTGAAATCAAGTGTCTAATAATCCCCAATCATATTCCATTTTCAGTTGACATGTGTGTATGTGTGAAAGCAGATGTTATGAAAATGTTCTTGTTAAACTATGAATTGCTGTTTAGTAATTTGAAACCAGGGAGCAAATTTCCAGTTTTAGGACTCCATATATAACTACAAGAATTTTAATCCACAAAAAAGGAGATCCTTAAATCTGCTATCACTTTAATTTCATCTCTGGTATAACTTGATTACATTTTAAGGCACATATAATCACTGCTAGTATAAGCTGTGAGCTTCCTTATGCTCCTGTGTAGTCTCATTAACTACTAGCTCAAAGTAAAGCATAACGTTACATATTTGTAGGATCAGGGATACTAGGGTGACCAGATGTCTGGATTTTATAGGGACAGTTCCGATTTTTGGGTCTTTTTCTTCTATAGGCTCCTATTACCCCCCACCTCCTGTCCCAATTTTTCACACTTGCTGTCTGGTCACCCTAAGGGATACAGTTGCTTTCTTTGCCGTTTATCTTCTATTCTTGAATAAGGAGAAACTGGGAGTGGTGGGAAGCGGTAGTCTTAGGAGTAAATAATTAGTTTTATTTTAAAGTAATTAACAAGGAAATCATTCAATCGGATGATTAATGAATAGTTTCCCCTCCTATTTTATTAACTTCTAATTTGCATGGAAAATATAAATAATAGACGTAGTATATAAAAAAAACCTAACCATTTAAATAGGATAGGAAATAAGAGCAGGGCAGGAATTTCTGTACCCTGAATGTTTCTGTGTGGTTCCCCCATTGCTATGGGAACTTGCCAGTGATTTATTTGTCAGATTTATTTGGATTCCAAGAGGGAAGGAAACATTTTGCGGCTTCAGGGAAAAGAATGAGGGGAAATAGAGAACAACTAATGATTATTAGTGAACTTTTAATTTTCTGTTGGTTAAAATTAGAATGCAGTCTTTCCTAATTCTGTCTGCTATCTTAGCACAGTGGTAAGTAAGCAATTTTTTTTAAAAAAAATGGGGAGAAAGTGGGATAGAGAGCTATAGGGGATGCAGTGTACTGCAAAGTCTGTTTATTTATCTTTGTGTGCAGGCTTCTTAGCACTTCAGAACTTTGAAACTAGAGCAACAGCAAAGAGAACACAAGGTCTCATAATAATGCCTGGATAGTTGACATCACCCATCTGTTGGAAACATAATATGGCAGAACACATAATTTCCAATATGTTCCTGTATGTAATTGGGGATAACTTTCTATTCCAGAGAGTGGAGGAAGTAACCAGGGGGACAGCTATTTTAGACTTGATTCTGACCGACAGGGGGGAATTGGTAGCAAATTTGAAGGTGGAAGGCAATTTAGGTGAAAGAGAACCATGGAAGCTATCATTTCATGGTCAAAGGACAGGAAGGAATGAGAGCAGCACAATAAGGACAATGGGCTTCAAAAAAAACAGACTTTAACAAATTCAGAGAACTAGTAGGTAAGGTCTCAGGGGAAGAAAATGTAAGGGGAACACAAGTTCAGGAGAGATGGCAGTTTTTCAAGGAGACAGTATTAAAGGCACAACAGCAAACTATCCCAATCAAAGAGAAAGATACAAAGAATATCAGGAGGCCAATATGGCTCCATCAGGAGCTCTCTAGTAATCTTAAAATGAGGAAGAAATCCTCTAAAAAGTTGAAATATGGAAAAATTGTGAAGGAGGAGTACAAAATAATACCACAAGCTATGTAAGAATAACACCAGAAAGGCTAAGACACAAAATGAGTTATTCTTAGCAAGGGACATAAAAGGCAATAAGAAGAGGTTCTTTAAATACATTAGGAGCAAGAGAAAAATGCAAGAAAGTGTAAGTGCTCTACTTAGTGGGAAAGGAGAGCTAATAACTGATGACATCAAGAATGCTGAGGTGTTTCATACCTATTTTGCTTCCATCTTCTCTAAAAGGGTTAATGGTGACTAGTTACTCAACAAGGTGAGAGGAATACAAGCCAAAATAGGGAAAAAACAGGTAAAAGAATATTTAGATAAGTTAGATGTATTCAAGTCAGCAGGGCCTGATGAGATTCCTCCTCAGGCACCTAAGGAACTACCTGAAGTAATCTTGGAACTGTTAATAATTATCTTTGAGAACTCATGGAGCATGGGTGAGGTCCCAGAAGACTGGAGAATGGCAAACATCGTACCTGTTTTTGAAAAAAGGGAACAAAGAGGACACAGGGAATTATAGACCAGTCAGCCCAATTTCAATACATGGAAAGATAGTGGAACAAATTATAATACAATCTGTTAATAAGCACCTAGAGGATAATAGGTTATGAGGAATAGCCAGCATAGGTTTGTCAAGAATAAATCATGCCAAACCAGCTTAATTTTATTCTTTGACAGGGTTGCTGGCCTAGTAGATGGGGGAAAGCTGTAGATGTGATATGTCTTGATTTTTGTAAGGCTACATGACATTCTCATAAGCAAACTAGGGAAACGTGGTCTAGATTAAATTAGTATAAGGCCAGTACACAACTGGTTGAAAGATCATACTGAAATAGCATTTATCAGTGGTCAAACTGGGAGGGCATATCTAGTAGTCAGTCCCAGGTCCCATGCTATTCAATATTTTCACTAATGACTTGGATAACGGAGAGGAATGTATGCTTACAAAGTTTTCAGATGACACAAATCTGGGAGGAGTTGTAAGCACTTTGGAGGACAGGATTAGGCTTCAAAGGGACCTTGATAAATTGTAGAATTGGTCTGAATTCAACAACATGAAATTCAATAAAGACAAGTGCAAAGTGCTATTCTTAAGAATAAAAAATATTAAATGCACAACTACAAAACAGGGAATAACTGTCTAGGTGGCTATCCTGCTGAAAATGATCTGGGGGATATCGTGAATCACAAATTGAATACGAGTCAACAATCTGACGCAGCTGCAAAAAAAAGCGAATACCATTCTGTAGTATATTAACAGGAGTGTGATATGCAAGACATGGGATTTAGTTGTCCCATTCTACTAGGCACTGGTGAGGCTTCAACTTGAGTACTCTGTTCAATTCTGGGCACCACACTTTAGGAAAGATGTGAACAAATAGGAGAGAGTCCAGAGAAAAGCAACACAAATGCTAAAGGGTTTAGAAAACTTGACCTATGAGGAAAGGTTTAAAAAAAATGGGCATGTTAAATCTTGAGAAAAGATGACTGAGCGGGGACCTAATAAGTCTTCAAATTGTTAAGGGCTCTTATAAAAAGGAGAGGGATCAATTGCTGTCCGTGGCCACTGAAGATAGGACAAGAAGAGATTGGCTTAATCTGCAGCAAGCGAGAATTATTAGGGTAGATATTAGGAAAATCTTTCTAACTTTAAGGGTAGTTAAGCTCTGGAATAGGCTTCCAAGGGAGATTTTGAAATCCCCATCACTGGAAGCTTTTTATTATAAAACAGGTTGAACAAACACCTGTCAGGGATGGTCTAGGTTTACGTTGCAGTCCCGCCACAGTGCAAGAGAGAGTGAAGATCCCTTTCAGCGCTACATTTCTTTGATTCTATGTGAAAGTTGATGTTACATGAAATTTGATGATACATGGTCCTGCACTCACAGTAGCTTGTAATATTTTATTCAAAGTCCTACAGATTTTGTTTTGCTATTTGTGCTCATAGACAACTCAGAGCTCAGACAGATATCCTCTCCTCTCTCTCTCTCTCTCAACCCAGTAGTATGGATGGGAATCATGTATAGCTGTTAGCAATTATTTTGCATTATTTCTCCTCTCACCCCTTAGGCCACAGGTATCCAAAACTCTGCCTAAAGGCTGCACTGGTAACACATCTAAAAAGCATAAAATGGAGCATAGCCGCCACTGTCATCTTGAATATGAAGCAGTGATAGAGGACACGGGTTACTACATGTGGAGCTCTAGATTGATCTGAATTCCTGCACTTTTTATCTGGAAGGAACAACGCATGCAGGGACTTGTATTCTCCTCAGGTTACCCCTACATATTCAACATGAGGGAAGATACAGACCCTATTTCACCTGCAGTTCACATTTGAACAAGGTCCACCATCCCCATGTGAGATGGACTTTTCCCTGCTGTTAACTGTGTACATATATAAATAAGAACAGTTCTAATATACATTCTTAAGTTTCTTCCAAAGATTTGAAAAGATTTTGTTTTATCCATTGTCATACATTCTTGTCTGCTGTCCAGCAAAATTAGGGCTGTAAGCAGTTCCAAGAAGATGTAAAAAGCTCCCTTCACTGAAGATAAGTATATGAAACTTTTTCCTTAGACTGTGTCCTTCTGGCATGGCTCAACAGGAGTTTAAAACCCAGGAACTGCGAGATCTTGCTACCAGTAGAGTTCCAGATAGATCCAGTTTCTCTTCCAGCTCCTCATCTAGGAGTTCCTCAGTCATACGACATCCTGATACATTTCACTCCAAGTGGTTGGAAGCTGGAAAAAAAAAAACCTTACTAGTAGCATTCCCATTTCAATTACTCCTGTCTTGTGATGACTTCAGTACAGAATAACATTGTTTATTAAATGCTACTAACGGTGGGAATTTTACACAGAGTAGGTGAGGTAAACTGTCCCCTTAGCTACATAATGTCCAGTAATAAAGATGTCATCTGTGTCAGAGCTGTTTTTCTACATATTTTCTCACAGAAGACTTTTTGGGGGAAAAAAAAACAAGAGAGAGACACAGAGCAAACACAAATTCCCTTGCAAGTTGAGTATTCTAAAGAAAAAAAAGCTCTAAGGTTCCTTCAGCTTCTTCAGAGTAGTCTATGTTTTACTTCCAACTTTACAGCTAGCCTCACTCTGTTATTGATTATTTATTTTACCTGTGCCATAACCATCTTAGAAAAAAAATTATCCAAGCCACGTTCACTAACATGAGAGACAGAAAGATTACATATACCTGTCGGTATAGAAACTGTGAAGAATTTATCAAATTCTTAGCTTGAGTCATAGTCCTGACTATGGCATGAAGGAGATTTGCTTGAAACCAGAATCTTAAGTGAACATGCCCTTCAAAGCCTGCTTTTTCATTTCAGAAAGATCCACATAAAAAAATTGAAAAGTATGAAGACGTAAGTAAAATTGAGCTACTGCAAGATATTTTTTCTCTACCCTGACCCAATAGTTTTGTGGGGTTTTATGTAGAATTTCAGAGGAAGAGGGAAAGTAGAACTACTTCTCACTAATAAGGAGAGAAGGGCTGATTTAAGTTGAGAATATGAAAATTACTGATTTAATTAGAGATGAACCTGAATGAAAATGCCTCCAAACTTTCAGAGATTTTAAGTTCTAATTTTAGGATTAGAGGCTTCAATCAATTCATATTTTAAAGACAATTTAAACCTTCCATTCTAATTATTTTAAAGTTACTGAAAGATAAGTTAATTTTCATGAATTGCTATGAGTGCCAAAACACTTTTAAAACAGAGATGACTTTGCTTAATAGCCTTGTGCGTATATATTGAGATAGTTGCTTTCTTAATCATGGTAAAAGTAGATGAATGCTATATTTCCAATGTACTAGGACTTATTATACATCTGTATAGCTGTACAAAATTGTATATGTGCCAGATGGTGCCCAGCTGCCATGCAGGTCCTTAAGGGTGCACAAGCACAGGAGAACACCAAAAGATTGTAGCTGTACAATCTGTCCCCCAGATAGAAATCTGGAAGTGCAACTCTTTACTGTCTCCAACATGGGCCAGTGTCTATTATATACCATTAAGCCTATTGCTATCTATAAGTTAACCAACCTGTTAAAATTGCATATTAGAATATTCTAGAATTTATTAATTAAAACTAAAGCTACTTTAAATTTGATACACAGATAATCAGTTGACGTAATCAAATCAAAACAAAAAACAAGTCAGACATTTCATCCTGAAGGTTCAAATTGCTTTTCACCTTATCCACATAGAGGAATCACTTATACCACACTGTTTTGCAGACCTCATAGGGATAGAATGTGGCAACTATTCCTCACCAGCTAAGCTTCATAACAGAGTTTTTTAGACAAGCAAATATCTTCTCCAGATGAGAACTTTAGCAAGGCAGAATATAACAACCAAAGTCATAATTTGGCCAGGAGACGAGGGCTAATGCTCCATCTCTTCTGAAAGGCTATGACATTGACATCAGCTAATTATTCATTAACCATGAATCAATTTGATGCAGAAGCTGAAACATTCCGAAAGTGCATATTCACTGCCAAAGTTCTAAAGAAAGTTAAACCACTAAACTGTTGGATGTGTCTAGCCAGCCTCTTAGATGCTTAGAGTTTGTTAAAGTGATAAATTTGATATTTGATTACAGTAATCTATTCTGCAGCTGTGGATACTAGTTAATTCAAATTTAAATTACCAATTAGGTGTGAAGAAAGAAGGAAGATTTATCTTCATGTTCTAATCAATAATCAACACACTGGTGTATATCATGGCATACACATGCAGAAGTTAGATAAAAACATAAAATCCTCTTGTTGGAAGTTTGCAATGTAATACTACTTTATTTCTTAGAATTCAGAATAATCACATGCAAGAACCCCAAAACAGAGACAAAATAGGTTGATACCTGAAACAAAGACACAACTCACCTCACCTTCCTTTAAGGCTGTCTGTTTGCAGAATGACTGCTGGTAGGCCCAAATCCCATGCTTCCCTACAGAAATCCCTAACATGCAGGCAGGACCAGGAAAAGCTCATGAAGTTTAAAGAGAGAGCTTACAATTTTAAAGTTTTCAATACACCACAGAATACCAGATTAAGTTATCTTGTTCAGAGTATCATATTGGCAGTCTAGATAATCTGGTAAGGATCATGAACTATAAATGTTTGTCCTGTTGTCTCATTGTCACATTAAACTGAATGCACTCTCCATTCTAAGATATAACCCATCTCTTATTTTATTTTCATAGTTATTTTTTTAGCCTCTTTTGATTATAGAAATTACACCGGAAAAAGACCCAGTAGTTTTTCTTGTCCACTCACTTCCATTGCAATTATATTTCCCATAGACATCCCATCTATTTCCATGGTAATTTAAATCTCTCTAGATATGGGCCTTTCATAAAGACTTGTAGAACTCTGGGTTAAACTTTTCCCTGATATTCAGCCTACTTTGTTCTTTCTAAAAAACTATATCCCATTGTTCCTAGTTAGAATTATTATTATTATTATTATTATGATTATTATATTTCTAATCTAATATTCACAATCTAACATATTTGTAGATAGCTATTTTCCTCCTTTAATTGCAATTTAAGCAAGTTATACTGTTTGTATACAATTAGTTTTTAATCTTTCCTAATAGGATATCCCTTCCAGCCTCTCAGCTGCTTTCACTGTTTTTTTCTACAATACCTTGCTATTTTTCTACATTTATTTTTTTGATAAGATGTGCAAGAAATAAATGTATTTATGCTAGATGCAATCTCATGAAAGTCTCTTAGAAAAAGACTATCACCCCTCTGACTCATAAATCCAAAATTAAATTAGTTTTGCTGCTATATCATATTGCAAACTATCTCCTATCTATAGGTTGAGCACTTTTGCTCTTCTATGTCTGTTTCATCGTTATTCCTCTGTCAGAACTTTCTTTGAACTAAGTATTGGGAATAAATTTATCTAACTTTTTCTTGCTTTTATTGAGGTTGAACCTCTATTTTCTACCCATATTTCTATCCTCATCATTTTAAACAATTTCTCCATTTTCTGAATCTGTGAATTTCATTAATGTTCTGTTTACCCCCTCTGCTAAGTCATTTATAAAAACGTTAAATAAGATCTCACAATGCACTATTACAACTCTCCACTGGACTTTCCCCCCAGCTACATGCATTAGTTTATCCCAAACCCTTATTTATTCAGCTGTTCATATTATGGTACTCAGAGCTAAATTCATACGTTATGTTTGCGGGTTTTTTTGTATTTTATCCTCATAGCCTATCCTTCCTTACTTCTGTCCTTTACTGCTCCTTCATCCTCATTTTTTTTTCCTGTGGTATCACCTACTCCCTTTCAGCAAGTCATGTCATTAGTAGGTGGTGTCTTACATGGTGCTTCCAGCATTTGAGGCTTTCACCCTGCCTCAGAACAATTTCTATGCAAAGTGTAGCTTACATGCTCTAAGGAATCAATGACGCAGTCAGAATATATATACACTAAGAGATTCTTGTGTCAAGGAATATTGGATGTCAACACACAGCAACACTGCAATACAAAGTCACCACTACCTCATGCAAAATCAGAGCAATATGTGTAGCGGCTCATCTGGGGTCCTTAATCTCTCTGTTGCCTCATTCACGTAACTGGACCATATTCAGTGTGTAACCTGAAATCTAGCATTTCAGTATGGTCAGAATTTTGAATGTAGAATGTTTTTTAAGACTTGTCTTTTCTAACTGTCTGCAAAGAAACCTATGGTCCACTGTATTCTGAAGACAGTAATACAAAAAATGCTAGTGGTTAGTTAGGTGAATGGATCTTGCACTGTTCTGCTAACTGGAACTACTGATTTAGTCCAGGAATCACAATTGGATTAATTATATTTTGTTGTACTTGAATTTATATAATCTGAGAGCTTTCATTTTGCTTTCTTTCCTTTTACCACCTGAACAAAAAGTGGAATGGCAAGATTATCAAGATTATTGTTGTCCGTACTGATGACAAAATGCTGCTTTGTATTTCATAATTATTTTTCTCCCAGAAATAACCTCATTTATTTAGACAATGTCAGGGTTGGTAGCCAGAAAATTTGAACACTCTATTTTCATTTGCTTATTTGTGAAGTTCATGTGACTGCTAATGGGTTTTTCTGCATAAGAAATTAGCATCAGCAACCTACACTTATAAAACACCCTAAAATAACAAAGCAGTGTTCCCTTGCATGTATGATGGAAGAAAGCATTAAAGAAACATGGTACACTGTTGAACTTTCCTCTGGGTACTGAAAATAGATGTCAGAAATGTTACTTTAAGTTTCATGAAGGCTGGCCCTGTGGTTAGTGCGAAGTACTGCTACCTAACCCTTATTGAGAAATCCTACTGAATTTAGAGGATAATGCCAAAAGAGTTCCATAGAAGTTACACATAAAAGTCCTGTAGATGTTAATAGAGTCAGATACCATTCCTATGCAATTAAAAAAATAACATAGAAATTCTGCATACTATATTTCTGGTACAGAATTGTATCCACCGGCTTAAAAATTCGATGGGAAACTTATCAATATTGATTAAACTCTACAGGACATTTCATTCTAACACCTGGTCTTTCAGTGAGTGGGAGAGTTTCAGAATTAGAACATTCCCTACCAGGATCCCCTTTGGCCCTTTGGTAACAATCCCTGTGGCCAACCTGCTGTCAGAGAAACCTTGAAGCCTGAATAGATTATCACAATTTTTTTTTCAAGGTAGACCATGATGTGCTGTGGTGTGGGATCTTCAGCAATAGCAAGTTTCCCCATTGGGGATCTAGCTATTGGAAATCATTCTCTGAGGTATAAAAGCTTAACAGAATCCTTGACAATGCTTCTCTTGTTGATAAGCTGGGAAACAATATTGAATATTTTTGTTTTGTTTTGTTCTATACTCTAATTTTTCCAGTCTTTTCCTGTCAAGAAGTGTTGTTGCCTTTAAAGTTTGTGTGTGTATTAAATAATTTAGAGTCCTGATATATGGTTATTGAAGCTACTTGCACAGTGAAAAGGTTCTTCAATGTCAGATACCTCTTCTAATAATGAATGGATTGTAATATAGCTTTAATAACTGATTGTCACTGAACATAGGCAACTCGCATTATATCTGCCAGAGAAACTTACATTAAAGTTGTACTTCAGCCTCTTTATTGATCATGAGCCAAAAACATCAGTTTGCTGTGAAAATAGCATGCAAAAAAGAGGCCAAGACATTATCATGGGTAGATTTTTTCCATTGGCTGTGGCTTGTACTAACTTAAATGAATGTACCCAAAGGTTAAAAAAAAGTTGCATATTCATGTAATTTAGGGTAGATTAATATTTTAAACAAACAAAAAATAATTAAAAGTGTCTTTGCCCATATCTTATTCTTATAAACGGAGATTTATTCCAAGGCGCAGAAGAGAAATAGATCATAGAATCATAGAATCAGAGAATATCAGGGTTGGAAAGGACCTCAGGAGGTCATCTAGTCCAACCCCCTGCTCAAAGCAGGACCAATCCTCAATCAAATCATCCCAGCCAAGGCTTTGTCAAGCCTGACCTTAAAAACTTCCAAGGAAGGAGATTCTACCACCTCCCTAGGTAACGCATTCCAGTGTTTCACCACCCTCCTGGTGAAAAAGTTTTTCCTAATATCCAACCTAAACCTCCCCCACTGCAACTTGAGACCATTACTCCTTGTCCTGTCCTCTTCTACCACTGAGAATAGTCTAGAACCATCCTCTCTGGAACCACCTCTCAGGTAGTTGAAAGCAGCTATCAAATCCCCCCTCATTCTTCTCCTCTGCAGACTAAACAATCCCAGTTCCCTCAGCCTCTCCTCATAAGTCATGTGTTCCAGTCCCCTAATCATTTTTGTTGCCCTCCGCTGGACTCTTTCCAATTTTTCCACATCCTTCTTGTAGTGTGGGGCCCAAAACTGGACACAGTACTCCAGATGAGGCTTCACCAATGTCGAATAGAGGGGAACGATCACGTCCCTCGATCTGCTCGCTATGCCCCTACTTATACATCCCAAAATGCCATTGGCCTTCTTGGCAACAAGGGCACATTGCTGACTCATATCCAGCTTCTCGTCCACTGTAACCCCTAGGTCCTTTTCCACAGATGCCCAAATCTCATTGAATTTCAATGATATTTTGGGAGCCCACTCCCTCAGGCTCCTTTGAAAATTGTAGCTGTAACCACCACATGTTTTTATCACCATCTTCCCCTCCCCTCTTAATTTATTCTTTGCTGTGCCTCTACTTTCCTCCTATGTTTACTGTATTCCCTCTCTTCTCATTTACTTAACCATCCTCACGCTTTTCCTTCCCCACATTTCTACTGCATTCCTTTATTTTTCTCCCCTTTATCTCTGATTTTATCTCTCATCACCCTCCCTCCCCAGCTTCTAAGCTCTCTGCTTTCATACATATCCTCTCCACTCTGATTGCCAAAATCTCTACTCCTTCCTCCTGCCCCCGCCCCAGCCACAGTGCTTTGTATCTGGGTATTTTTTTCTCCTTACATCCAAGTATCCCAGATGATCCTGGATGGAAACATTAATGGGAAAAGATTGTCTAATTGGTTCTGTAGTCAACAAAAAAAAAGTTCATGAACTATAATTTTAGTTTGTAAATTCAAACATAAAAAGGATCCAAACTTGGCACTGTTTGGGACTTTTATCAAATAAGTGTCTGATGGCCATGCACTAGAATACAATAAAGCTATCAATGTTATATCTCCTAAAGAAAACCTCAACAACAAATTGCTCTAAGTGTAGAGTGTAGGCTTAGTAACGTGATCATCTACAAAGTGGTACATAATTCATAAATCTATTCTGGGTAAATGAAAATGTGCCGGGTGATGTATGGGTGGGGGTCCCTAGTATAACTCTACTGTGAATGAGCCTGCAATCAAAATAGCTGGTAACAAAATCACTCATCGACAGTTGAGTCTACTGTGCTGTTTTCCTGGATAAACTCTTAGTAAGCTCAGTTGAGCTATTCACACCATGTGCACCGAGGATAAATTGCCTCAATAAAAATTCTATTAAAGCTAAAGAAAATTATCTCCAAGATTCTGACACATTTGGGTGGATGAGTGAATACATGTAATCTGGTAATCCCTGTTCTAATTGGCAACAATAGACTTTTGGGGACCTTAACATTGGCCCAGATTAGTTAAATGCTGAGAATTAACTTTAGCATAGCAATAACATTCTTCTCAGCTGTAAATAGTTGTGTTATGTATGTTCATGTCACAATGTAAGGCTTTTGCTTACATCTCACTGAAGTGCATTTCTCATTCTTTTTTACCTGCAGTCCTAAAGTGGACGTGTTTGCATATATTTATTTAGGAGATGGGCAAAATGAGTTGAACAAAATAACTTGACTGGATGATTAGCATTCTGACCCATTTGTTTATCACATGATGACCACCAGTACTGTAAATAGTTAGCTATGTGTTCTTTCATTTGTTATGCCAACCAAAAGGATGGTGTATAGCTGCACTGCTCAAGGAGCAGCTCTAGAAAGAATGTAATTCAGGATCGGACCTAACTCCTCTCTAGCCTCTTTCTTGCACTCTGCTCACCAGAGGGGAAGAACAGATGTGAACACTCCTTGCTTCGCCCTACATTTGTAAGTGGCTCATATGCAGCCAAACAAGAGAACAGAAGCTAGCGGCTTTGCCCCTCTATCTGTGCAAGGCAGTTCAGGAATCACTCTTTATTCAGCCCTAAATATAAAGAAATATAGCAACATCAGACACACTGGTCTGGTAACTGTTGGTAACTGTTGCCTTTTCCTTGGTGATGGTTGCCATACAATATGGTATGGTGCTGTAGCATAGAATCTGTAAAGGAAAGAAAACAAAAGAGAGTCACCCAGGTAGACCATATAGGAGTTGTTTGGGGTAATGTATGCCCAATTACTGTTGCTTTTTGCTGTGCCAGTGACCTGGTTGTCTTCCTGTCTTTTACAGATGATTGAAGATCTATCCTTTCTAGGCTGCTGCAAAATATTTAATTTAAGTACTGTATTTCAAAACAAAACAAGGCAAGGAAATATGCTGGAGCTGTTTTGAGCACTATGCTCTCTGAAAGGTAGATATCTAATGAAAACTGCAATAGGCAAATGATGCTGGACTTTTTCTTGTCCATAGAGATAGATGCCCTTATATTTAGTTTTTCTGGTTCTGATTTTATTTTTAGGTGGTGAAATGGGTTGGGATACAACAGATGCCTTTGACAATAAATCTGGGACATAGATGTGGAAAAGAACAGCTTGTGACTTAATTTTTTTTTCCATCAGTGAAGAAGTAGCTATTATTGGGAGAAAAAAAGATTAGTCAGATATTTTGTTGTCAGACTGGTTGACAACTGTACTATCAATGACCGTGGCAAGTACCAGTTGCCTTTCTGGGTTAGTTGATGACTTTACATGTTTGAGACTACTATTCACTTCTTGGCTTATCTCAGCATGGTAAGATATTAATTTTTCAAAAGGGTGCTTTTATTTTTTAAGTGAGTGAACTTCATTTTTAATTTATGTATTTATTTTTACATCAGTCATCTCCAGAAATCACAAAACAAGTATCGCAGTAAACAGTCATTGCTCAGGAAAGCACCTAGAATGACTACCAAACCCAACAGAGTATGTCTTTCCTAGTCAGGGTTCCTACGCAGTCAAGAAATTCAAGGCTTCCCACATTATATGGTAGAGAGGCCCTAGGTATAGAAAGAATCTGCTTCATTAAGCTCAATCCTCCACACCTTAGAATTTCTTTTGAAGCAGAAGTAAGAAATAAAAAATGAAACTCCCGAATAATTATTTCTTTAAGAGCATATTATGCATGTATCACAAAATACATAACATTAAATACATTACTTTATAGTGTGGAATAGCATATATTTAATAGCTTTACTGAATTAACTTGAGCATTTTACTTTTCCAGTCACTTAGCTGCTAAGTGTATTTATGTATAGGTACTGTAGTACCTGGAGCAAAACACACTGCAGATGCAGTGTCATGTATTTGGTCTCTTACTTTTAAGAGCCAACATAGCAATAGCACATCTGTGCTTCAGAGGAACAATGCCACAGCATCACAGGAGAAGAGCATAATAGCAAAGGAGTTACATTAATGTATTTTGGGGAAAAGTATGTGATTAACAGCAAGCATACCTAACATTTTCTATTCCTGAACTAGGATAGCTACAGTGCGGACATTAACATGCTGTCCTATCAATGTGCTTCCTTCCTGTTCTAGAAAGTGATAAGAGTTATTTAGTCTCCATTCCAATTTAATCCTTGCCAAAGAGTTTCCAATTAGAACCAGCTATTATGTTGTTTTTTTTGATGTGGGCACTTGCCCACTGGGAAATGGATTGAGAAAATCACCTTAATTTTATGTGGATATTGTAATTAGAGCCGTTCGGAAATTTTCTGACAGAAAATGCCCGTTTCTCAAAAATCAAAAAAATTCATAGTAAAACTTCAATTTTTCTGAAAATTTCCCATCAGGAAAATCTGACCATCTGCAAGGGTGTTGTCAATTACACTTTCTGCCCGCAAGGAGAAAGTAAAATTGTCAACCGCCTAACAGGTGGGCTGCCAAGAAGCTGAAAATTCCAACAGAATTTGTCAAACTCCTTTCTATGAAAAAAAAAATGTTTTGACTTAGTGTCCCCATTCAGGATAATTTTTTTTCATAAATGCAAAACTTTTTGTGGGATGGAATTGCCAGCCAGCTGTATTTGTAATGTATAAACAAAATGGTTGCTTATAAGCTTCAGGGGTGAAATCCTGGCCCCATTGAAGTTAATGGAACCAGAATTTCCCCCATATCTCTTATGCCCGCTTCACTTTCTTTATTAATGGATGTTTTCTTCATTTAGATAATAATGCTTTTCTATTAGAATAATAAATAGGCAGGTGAAGCATTCTCCTCATGCAGTAGCGGAGAAAGAAATCCACACTTGATACAGTAGAGGAACCCTGGCCTTCAGCATTACTGGAAGTAATTATAAAAGTCAAAGTAACTTTAAATATAATAATTTTCCATAGATGTCGGAAGAAAAATAATACTGATCAGTGTGGAACTGTAAGGCCATTTTAGGAAATTTCCTGAGAGAGAAGTGCAGTAACAACAATAAAGCTACACTGCCTAGATTTTTTTCTTTGTCCTCTATAGCTCTCAAACCTCCAGTTTCCAAAGTTATGACACGCATCAAGCACTACCAATGTCAAAGACCTACTAAACAACAAAAGAGCAGGAAGCCTGAAATGATACAGAGATCATATCTAAAGTTTTCAAGATCACTTTTTGGAATCATTACAAAGTCAGGAATAGTGGGTAACTCAACATCAGATTTAAGTGGGTCATAGCTAAATTTCTGCAATGATTAAGAGGTAAAATTACTGTATAATGATATATTGTTGGGAAGGTATAATATTTGACTCTCTGAAATTTTTTTTTAAAAAAGGAAATTGCATTAGATGGAACAGAAATTGAATGAGTATCAAGATTTACAGCATGCCTGAAAGCACTGAAGAGGTTAAGCCTGTACTTTCATTATTCTGTCTCTCCTCACTCATACCTTCACTAGGTCTCTTGAAACACAGCTCAAAGTCTTTTTTTCCCCAAACATTCTTTCTCCCCAGCCTTATTTTACAAATGTAAGAATACTTTACATCACAGCAGTTTTTTGGGAGGGGGTCACATTTTTGTGTACTGTGACACTGGCTTAACATTTTCTTTTCTCGTGACTTAGCCTTAGAGAACACAGTAGAAGGGAAACTATTTTTCAATTATGGGCGGTTACCTGAAAGAAGTTGATGCAAAAAATGTCAGTCTGCATCCTTAATATTTGTGATTACAAGAGTAACAAGAAAGTGATCAATAGTGGCCATTGTAAATCCAAGACAGATGTGCAAAGAGAGGAGCTTTGTTACATAAATTTTGGAGAATTATGTACTTCAAATGGGACTTGCATTTCAGCCACTCAATATAATTTTGTTTCCAAGTCCAGCACACACCATCCAGCACCCATTATGCCACTGAATTCATATGGAAAGACTCACTGACTTCAGTGGGCTTTGGGACGCTAAATCTATAGAAAAAAATAAGATTTTATTTATTTATTTTATTTGTTTGTTTGTTTATTTATTTATCTGAGTTCTCTGAAGACCACACTGCTGAATGTCTTAATTCCAAAAAAAAAATAAAATAAAATCATGGTCAAGATTTTCAAAATTAGGAGCCTAAAATTGGTCTCCTGAATTCATATTAGGAACTGAAATCAGCAATTCAGTTGTCAGATCACTGAGTTCTCAGCATCTCCCACTGACTTCAGTAGGAGCTATTGGGTGCTCAGCACTTCTGAAAATCAAGCAGCTTATGTAGTTTCCTAAATATGGATTCAGGAGACTAGCTGTTAGCTGCCTACTCTTTGAAATAGCTGGCTACCAACACTTGGGCTGATATTTCAATTTAGACAGTAGCCTTAACCTCTGAATTCAAGAGTCACATACTTTAGTTCTATTTTAAGTTTCCACTCAGAAATCGGAATTAAATTGGCTGACTTAACATGTTATGTCAGTTGAATACTATCCTTCTGAGAGAATTGTGTCCCCCATAGTGTTAAAACATAATATTCCAAAAACTTCTGATATGGGCACCTGACACTAGTTAAACAGCAGTTAACATCAGGAAGTTTGGACTCCCAGCATGAGTTGACTAGAATGATGACTTTGTGCTTATTCTAATAGTTGTTCAAAAAGAAGTATAGAGATTCAATTGAGTCTTATCAAAAGAGAAACCTTATGTCCTAGGTATTTTATTTTTCTCTTCTAATACAAAACTAAATGAACTGGCATTGATGCAGATGTTCATGGCCGTGTGAAGGTTATTGCTGGGTATATATTAGCTGCTACATTTGTCTGCATAATGTTGCTTTGCTAATTAAATGCTGTATAAAATAGTTCAGAATGCTTTCTTATAAGAAAAGTACTTTAGAAGTACTGTCACCAGGTGAGGTGCAGGTAACTAGAATAGTTGCTTTTACATGCTGAGTGGAACTAAATCCCTATCATTAGCCTTGCTGCCCAGTTTTCATCTATGAAGGAGATGCGTAAGCTTAACATAAAACCAAAGTTCAGTTTGCCATGTTAATTCTGTGTATGTATACAGCAAATATACATTTAATTGAGGAGTCAGTGAGATTGTGGTTAGAAACAGGACCATCCTTAGGCATATGTGGCTGCGTAGGGCACCCGAAAATTTGGGGCACCACCAGGATAGCAGGTAAGAGCAGGTCGGCTCCCGCACACCCAATGTGCGCTGCAGTCTCCTTAAGCAGGAGCCGTATTCACAGAGCCAAATGCACTGGTGCGGTGCATTCTGCGTGAGGGAAAGGGTGCGGGGGTCTCTGCAGGGAACTCTGACACTCTGCTGCTGTGAGGCAGGCTGGGTGACTTGGTATCCTTTTCTGCCTCGTCCCTCCCCCCAGGCTGTGAGCCCAGGCTGCCGCAGATGTGTGAAGCTTGGTGTGTGTCAGCAATGGGTGGGGGGAGGGTTCTTCTGGGGTTCCGCGGATAAGGGTGGTGGCTGTGCCCCAAGTCAAGTATAGGGGCACTAGTTTAATAGCACTGCGTAGGGCCCCATAAATCCTAAGGACAGCCCTGGTTAGAAAATTTTGAAACGCTTGAAATGTCAATAAATAATCAAACAGAGAAGAAAAATTGGCCGGCTCTAAGGATCAAGATGATTAAAACAGGGACATTATTACCTTGTGAGTGTATGTATATATATATATATAAATTGCTCTTTCTATGGCCTGAGTCAAACCCCATTGGAGTAAATGTAAAAATTCTCATTGATCTCAGTGGGCTTTAGGTCAGGCCCCTGAAAAGGCAAAGATCCTAGAATAAGGGTGAAAAGTACAGTTGGATAAATAAAGAAATTCTCAATGAAAACAGCCACTTTAATTTATCATTTTTTAATTAAAATCTGTTTTTTTCTAAACTCTCCATATTTTGTATTTGTATTCAATTTTTTCATTGGAAAAATTGAAATTTTTTTGAATAATAAAACATGATTTTGTTTCCTTCCTAAATATTCATAGAAAATACCATTTTTCTAATGAGTGCTAATGATTGACAGTATAAAAATAAGTAAGGGACAAGACAACTGCACAATATTGAAGGCAGTCAAGGAAGGACACATTCCATTTCTCCATCAATTTTCAATTACATATCTATTTCCTGATTTGTGTGTGTGTGTGCGTTTAAAAACTTATATGTTGCATTAATGTAGTTATGTAATGAATACTCAGATGTCATATAATGACACTGATTTCTATAAAATACATAATTTTAGTCCATAGGATTGTCATTTAGTGATACTGCTTACAGTAATTTTACAGAATGTTTTTACTGAACAAGAAACAAGTTTTTTTCTGCAGACTCATTTTGTCCTCATTGTGAAAACAGTATTTAAATTAAGCCATTTGGTTTCTTCATTGTTTTCATCAGCTGGGTATTGCCAGTTGGCAGTCACATTGCCAAACAGCCTTCAGGAATACGGATCTGGAAAACAATACTGGCCTGTTGGAAGACTTCTAGCTTTTAAAGAGCATCAGAGGTTTCATAATACTTCAGGGGGTTGTGTTTAGGGTTGACTGTCAAAATGTTTATCATGGGCTTTACCAGCATGAAGAAAATACAATATTCAACATGAGAAACTGATACTAAATGGGATTTCACCACCAGGTGGTAGCCCTTTTACATATATAAAGAAAATAAATCCCTTGTATGCTGAGCATATTTTCTTATGCTGATAACACAGCTTTTTCCTTTCCATCTCTTTAATATACAATGAAATTTTACAGGCTGAATTTGCCAACCATGTCTGCTAGTGCCAAAGATGCACTTTAAAATGAAATACACTTATAGCTTCTGTTGCTACTTTATCTTTTACATTTTTTATTTTTTTGGAAGTGGGGAAATGCTTTTTTTTGAAGGGGAAGGTGTCTCCAACCCTGAGGGCCATCTAATAATTTTTTTGGCTTATCCCTCTGCCCAAATGCTAAAGATATATTGCATTTCAACTTTCACGGATTCATTGGAGCAGATTCAGTAGTGACTAAGTATGGTTTGACTTGCTTTGATGTAAAATATAAGTGTCACCTGAGGAGGTTGAAAGGGATGAGTAGAAGGGTTAGCAAGTACTAGGAGGGGGAACATAAAGCAGTCTCTTCTATTTTGCAGTAAATGTACCAGTATTCAAGTCATGTCTGGATTTGCCACTTAGACTTATGTGAGAGAGACAATGCAGTAGCAATGATTGAGGCTTTATCTGACTATGCCAGAGGAAATACAGGAAGCACTGGATATGGTTTTAATTAGGCGGCAACTTTATTTTTAAATATCCGAGAGAACTCAGCAGATAAAATTATATATTGCAGGTAATTCCATAAGCCTTTCCATATACTTGGGGGGCTGCCATCAACCCTCCCTCTTTCCCATCCTTGTCCCAGCCAATCCATTGCTGGGATCCAGCCCCTCTACCCCCTTGTATCAAGATTAATGGGGGGGAGGGGGCTGTAAAGGAGCAGGGGGTAGGAGTTGGCTTTGCACAATATCAGTCAAAGGAGCCCCAATCCTCCTTTCTCTGCTCCTTTAAAGAATGCCTACTTTAAATCCTTCACCGATCCATTTTATCTGATTTGTATCCATATCCTGAAGAGTACCTGCAATGGACATTCACCATAAACTTACGTAATGAGGCGCAACATTTATATCCTAGCTCCCCCTTTTCTAATACACTGGGACCCTAATCTGCTGTGGAGAAGAAAAAGAAAACCCACCTTGCCTCGGCCAATATGGTAGTGAAGGAAAAATTCCATCCCATTTAAAATGCTTTTTAAAACTGTTGGCTCGTTGGCTTAGTGTACTGATCTTGGGTTACCATGTTTCAGGGAAAAACCACCACTTCAAATACAGCCTCTGACTGAAAGCTGATGGCTCTTAAGTGGCTTATCTAAAACAAGTTGAGTACAGTCCAGTTCCTTGTGGACAGATGTCCAGAAAAACCCATCACCACAACCACAGCCATCATTAAAGGGCGTGCTCAACAAAGAAGCCAAGAACTGAACAAAAAAGTAAGCCACCCTGACATCCCCAATGGTGGACACTTTTTTTTTAAGGCATAATGGCAAGGGACTGTGTGATCTGAGCACTTTGGTCACCATAGCTGTCAATCAGGCACCTCTTATCAGCACAAAAGCTCAAATTGCAAATGTAAATGAAACATAAAATTACTGAAATATTTTCTACAGATGAAGCTACATTTGTGTTTAACAAATATGATACTCATGTCTTGAGCACCTTAAGCACCAGCACAGGAGACTAAGTGGTCATGAGGTACTCCTTACTCCCTCATGTGGGTCACAGACTGTCACCAAGCATCACTCTCACACAGGTGAGTGAAGAATAGTTGGGAAGGAGTAGCGAGTTGGCAGAGTTTTCTTTGACTCTGTCCCCCAATGTACTAGCTAACACGGATGAGCTGGAAAAAGAGATGCAACATGGGAAAGCTTACTTCCCCCATAGAGCAAGGAGGAAATTAGGTTCTGAGTCACTCTTTTGTCCCACTTCTACTTGTGGTGTAGCACAGCTATGAGCTGCTGTTTATTTAAGGCAGATTGCAAAGTGCCAGTCTAGCACTATAGAACTGCTAGCATGTAAACCACTTCCTCTCAAATTAATACATAGCTTCCCATATAATTTGCTGATTTGGGAGTGATTTTTGTGAGAGCTCCTTGAGGCTCAGCTGTCTGACACACACATGTCAAACTGTTATCTCCTTAAAGTGTGTCAGAGCTGGAATATCTGATGCTTATGGGCTGGTGAAGAGGTCATCCTGATTCTTAATGTTACACACAATCTGGATATTAAGCAGTGTTTGACCATCTCATGTCATCCACAGACAAATTGAGCTGACCAAATACAGAGAAATACAGTTGTCACACTAAAACATATGTATTTCTATCTCTTTGAAAGTTCCCCCCCAGCCACAATTTGAGAGATTCCCTACACATATAGGAACTGACGCAAAGCCCATTGAAGTCTCAAAGTCTTTCCATCATCAATGGTCTTTGGATTAAGTCCTTAATTGGGAACACTGCTTAAATCTCTCAAATTGTTATTTTTTTCAAGTGTCACACTGTACGTGTTGTTTGAAAGCAATGGCTGGATTTACATCAGTGCAGCTCCAGTACAGAACAGTGAATCAGGCCCTATGTGTGCAAATCACAACCCATGTAAAATAGGTGTGGTTTAAAATAGACTCCGATGATTAATACTATATGATGTATGGCTTATGCAATGAATCGATGTACAATAGGGACAAAAATTACATGTTACAGGCATCTTATGAACTTTCTTGTTTTTCTTCAAAACATGTTTATGATTATTAATAGAAAATTAATGTACTGTACAGAATACCTCAGAGAAGGAAAACAGTTTTATATGTAATGATTGCACTGGATTTTAAAATTAAGCACAGCAGGTAGGAAGGTTCTGAATGGATTTCAAAGCTATCCTACCTCCATGTTGGAAGGTAATATTTTAAAACCATGAGGCTCGGGCATTTAAATAAGCATTTGGGGATAGGACTACATGAGAACTTACATGGTTTCGCCATCTTAGAGTTTTATGGCATGCTCCGTTCCACTCCATAGGAAATCAGATCACCCTATGACTTATAAGGAGAGAGCTACAGGGGAAATTGGTATTAAAGAATAGTCAGCATCTCACACAGAGACATATACATTATGTTCAAAATGTAAAGGATGCACTGAAGTGAAAATCATCAGCTTGAAAATCAAGTTGTGCCTGAGAGTTCCTGTAGAGAGAGATTAAATTTACACTGAATTACAAGAGAACTGTAAAAGTCACAGCAGAGGATGAACAAATAAAGTTGGCACTAGTGCAATTCCTTGTGCAAATACTTACTACATGACAGTTGGGAAATGGCATTTGATCAAAAGAAATGAAGCAGAATAAGCATTTGATACAGAATTATAAAACAGAGCTCAAAAAACAAAGTTTACGGTCGTTGAAGAAACTTAAATTAATCAAAACAAATTGTGCATAATTGAGAAATATCTTCTGGCCCTGAGGATATAGGTATAAACTGCTGTACAGGTGTAGCAGAGCAGGAATATAGCTGATCAGGAATTTTTCAATGAAATATTTTTTTCATCACAAAATCCTCATTCATCCAAACTGATTTTTTTTTCCCCCTTCAGGAAAGTCAGTTTCAATTAATTCTCAGTTTCACAATTTGAAACCATTTTTTTTTTCTGAAACATCCTGTTTTGACATTTTCAAAATTAAAAGTTTTATTTTTTTGGTTCCAAACAAACAACTTTTGTTCAGCAGTTTGAAGATGGTTAATATATAGGAAAAATTTAAAAAAAGTTTTGATAATTTCAAAATGCATTAATTGACCCAAACTGAATTTTTTCTTTTTAGAATTTTTAATTGAATTTTTGTCATGATTTGGGATGGAAAAAATTTATTTCCCACTCCACTCTATCCATCATTTCCTCCACTACATTTCCATCTGTCATCATCTGGATCTTGACTTCTCCTCCTCCCATCCCTCATTTCTCCTCTTCTGTACACTCAAATTTCATTGTTACTTCCCCTCCACACATCTCAGCTCCACCATCGCTCTGTTGCCTCACCCTCAAATCTGTAACGCAGGTGTCTCATCCTCTGCCACTACCAGCAGACCTGTCCCAATGGCCTTAACCTAAGCAATGTTGCTTCAACAATAATTTAATTGTTTTTTTTTCTTACCGTCTCCTTCCCTTTCATTGCTTGCTTGTCCCTCTCTAACAAAATCACACCAGTCCATAAACTCTTCCTTTCCTGTACTCATTCAAAAGTGACTTCCCCCGGTAAACTCTGCTTCTGTTTGTGCACTGTACTTCTATAAACTTTCTCTCATGTCAGGCCAGCAGGCTGTGGTGGTATTACTCCTGGCCTCCATGCCTTCTCTTCCTCTGAGTTTCATTCAATCAGTTTCTCCTTTCTTTCTTTTTTTCTTTCTGTGGCTGTCCAGTTACCTTTCTTCCTCTCTAACTGTAATGCCTGTCTCTAGTTCCTTGCTTTCATCTCAGTCTTACACCCTTCTGCCATGCAAACTCATCTTCCCTATTCATCATCCTCTGAATCCATTGCCTTTCAGTTCTTCAGCCCTGGACCAATTCCCAGTTATAATTCCTTCATAACAAATTACTGTTCTTCTAATCTCTGAATTCAAAAGTAAAGACATATCTTATTTTCCTGAAATGTTAAGGCTCTATTTTTTTTTTGTTCTATTTTTGTTTAATTCTGCTACTAAGGAATTCAAGGTAATGTAGAAAAGACTCTTTACTTGCAAGTGAGCTACTTTTTTCTCTTCTATGAGAGCACATTTTTTGAGGACTTCCTTTTTCCACAATTCCCTGTGAAACTAATTGCTGTCTACCACTTTGTGATCTCATGTACTCTAGTCCATATGTGGGCTAATCCCTATCCCACCACCCAACATATGCTTCACCAAAAGATATTGAAAAAGAAATCCTCTCTTTGTAGGAAGAGTCAGTACATAGCTGTAAACTTGCATCCTGAGTTCTTTGTATCTTGAATTTTGTTTGGGCTCTGTATAAAGATGGGGGTCTACTGTAAATTTCAGGCCAATGGACTTTAATTATCTGATCTTTGAGAAAATTAGTCCCTGCTATTGGTTTTGCCTCTACCATCTATTGAACTTCCTGCACTCTCATTGCTTCTCCTTTACCCTTGTATTCCTTTTCCATCCCTGCTGAAAACACAAAGATCAAAAATATCAGACTCCTTTTCTATACTCTTCACACCCACTGTTTCCTGGAGACATGCATCAAAGGTTTATCTTGCATTGAGGTGTTTGAGGACATATGTATAATCTTAATGCTTCAGTGTTGCGGTCAACACAACTACTGTCTGGGCAACAAAGGATGTTTCTTATTATACCATAATAAGGATTCAGTTTCACTATTTTATAAGTATGTACAACTAACTTGTGAACTCAACCAAAGTGTAAGATATTTTAAATGGTGTTTTTCATTGCCGTAGTAGAGGATGAGACGGAGCCTTTGACGTCTTCCCTCAATTTACTTCTATCACAGTCCTTACAATGTAACTACCTACTGTATATATTTTACATTTTTATTTGATTTACCAGTAAGACTTTTGAAATATGAGTTTTTCCTATATTTTTAACCTGATATTTGGGGTGCTAATAGAAAGGACAAACATCAAATGGAGAATGATCAGTTACAGACGAGTTCTAGGTGGAAAGGAGCAGTCACTAGTAAAGGAAATGTTTTATTTAATTTTTCTCTCAATGTTTTCTATAATTTGCCACCATATGTAATTAACTCATGTTACATTATATATATATAAGCACCATACAATTACACACATAGTTCAGGAAATGACAGTACTTATTTTTCTGTAAAAGCTGATTGATAGCTGTATGCAACTGTAAATATGAGAGTCAAGTGTGCTGTAAAAGGAGAATTAGGTTGCCATCGTCACTCATATATATGTATGCATTTCTGGACAAAAAGACCTGTAGTCATATAAACACTTTAGTTTGTTTGCTTGTTTTTTCAGCCAGATATACCAGCAGCATACACAACATTCTGTAGAGCATCAGAGAACAAGTTTTACTACTGACTAGTTTTCAAGCTGGGAGTGCTAAGAACAGCCCACCAAATGTGCAAACTCACTTGATCTATCAAGATACTTGAATGGCCCTCATCACTGTTGTACCAGAGTGCTTCACACACATTTAACAATAGAATAAAATTTCTTATGACCATTTATTAGAAAAAACTAGCCAGTCAACAAATAATCCTTAATAGAATCTCCAGTCACTGGAGAAAGGGATGGGGATAAAAACAAAGGGGAAAGGAACAGAGACAGGTGAAAAAAAAGCTAGGGTTTTTTTTTGTTTTGTTTTTTTTAAACTGTGCTGCCTCTGTAATAAATCACCCCCTTTCCCTACCACTTGTACCAGCTGAAATAAAGTAACTGGAATTTGAAGTGTTCTGTCTGTGAGTAAGAAGTCCCATGTGTACAGCAGTAATACAGATAGCACAGTTATTTGACTTTGCTTTTATAGTTGATAACCAGCAAAAAAGGCCTTGAAATATTTATGGATGCAGTGGTGGGGGGGACAAAAGAGCATAGATTTGCCCACAGTTGCTGCAGAAAGAGAAACTAGGAGGGTTTCATATAGATAACAAAATCAACTACTCTTTTTAATCAGTGTTAGGAGCACATATGATATAATAAGAGGCAGTTGTGTTTGAGCCAGAACTGTACTCTCATTCTCATTTATCTTCCTATCCCAGAAACTTTGAGATCTTGTGCACACCTGCACAAGTGGACTGGAATATTTTATAACTGGAAGGTGGACACTGGTCTCATTTATTATTATATGCCCATTTATAGCACAAGTAACATAGTTCTTGTTATTTATAGACCAGATACAAATATCTTTGCAGGCCATTCAGCAGAAGATGTGCAAGCTGATTTATGACTGCTCGATATTGCTGCTGATAGCTTTTCACAGGTTGGCATTGAATAGGGAAGTTCTCATTTGGTTGACTAGTTCAAAAGTGGTACCGGTCAAAAACATCAGAGCCATACTTTTGTGAGCCATACTTTCCCCACGAGGGAATGATACTGCCACCCTTACACTGATTAATAACTGACTCACCACGTGGGTGCACTGAGAAGAATAAGACCTTTTGGCGGGTAAGGTGCTGTTTAATGGGAATGACAGATTGGATCCTAGGTGATCTTTGGTGATACATGTAGAGCGTACAGGTAATTTCTCAGATGTGGCTGTGGCCAGTTACTTGCTATTGTTATTTACATTCCCCTTTTCATTGTTTCTTGGCTGGTCTCTGTTGCATAATATTCATCTAAGGCATGGGCTGGGGAATGAAATTGTACTAAAATACAGAGCAAACTTCCATCACCACCTCCTCTATCAGTCTGTTGTATCTTACCATATACTTAAATTGCAAGCTATCAGGGTCAGGCACCATCTTTTCATTCGGAGCCTAATGCCACTCCCTGATTGTATTCTTTATTTGTATTGTGATAGTGTCCAGGAGCACTTATCATAAACCAGTGCACCCACTCTGTTTGGCTTTGTACAAACACACAACAAAATGCAGTCACTGTCCAAATGAGTTTACAATCTAAGTATAAAACAAGATACAGAGACAGATGGGGAAGCACAACAAAAACAATGAGACAACATTGGTCAGCATGATAGGCTATGGGTATCCAGTACCACTCCAGCTGCTATCAGTCAAGGTATGTTGTGGGGGGTTTTTTGTTTTGTTTTTTTAGCGGGTGTCATGTCAAAGGAGAGTTTTCAGGGTGGATTCTTTTGGAACAGTACAATGAGGAAGACTTATGGACATTTACATGATGCTCCACTTATGTGTGAGGGGCAGTACAGGAGAAAACATGAAGATGCTTGTTTGAAAACATAACAAATAGGTGTTGAACACTAAGATCATAGGCACGGTGGAGCTGGAAGTTGACAACTCAATAGAATTTAAAAGATTATAGATAGGGCAGGGTTCGGCCCTGAAGGACCTGAGAACTGAAGACAAATAACTTGTTTGATTGAATTAAGAGCAAGCAGTTACTCTTACTGCTTCCAGTAGCCCCTGTGCTGTCAGGGGCTTATGTTTCAGGGGACTTGACTTCTATCACCCTCTGATAGCCACTTCTTTTGTCCTACAATGGTCTGTCTGGGTTTTTCATGGCCTGGCTTAAAAGTTCTTTCCCCTTCTGGAGGATCAATCTATTTATATTGAATATAAATATAAATATATATATAATATATATATATATATATAAATATATATTTATATTCCAAATAAACCCAAACTAATAATTCTTCAGCCCCTCTGGGCTACACTGAAGAACTTGGCTTCTTGGCTCCTACTCCTGGGCCCTGCAGAATTTCTCCCATGCTGCTTCCTCCAAACGGTTCCCCTCCCCTCTCTAGGGACTATGGGAACTTCCCTCAGGGATCTTCTTGCTCCTAACAGGCCCTAACTCATAAGTGCCTGACCTGCTCTCTGGGGGGATCTTCCAGCCTGACTTGCCCAGGCCCTTCCCAGAGAAGAAACTTTTTTTTTTTTTTTTTTGCTCCTCTCTTCTGGTGTCTTCCTGCAGACTGGGCTCTCAGCTCTGTTTTAAATAGATCTCCCTCTGATTCCCTGCAGCTGGGTCAGTCATTATAATTAAATCTCCATCCCACTCAGCTGGCATATTTAATTATCACTGAATTGCTAGGTTACCAGCGATGCTGAGGGATAGTTGCTAGGTCCCAGGAAAGGCTGGGACCTAGCAACTGAGCTTATTTTAAAGGGCTAGCCAGCCTATGAAAAGAAGGTGTCTAGGGCTGCCACAATACAAAGAACAGATAAAAATAATAGAACATAGGAAAAGGAAACATAAGAGACTAAGCAACTTGTGAATAAATACCTTTTTAATTGTTATCTATATAATAAGATTCCAGGATTGCCATTCTGTGTCACTCTGAAGCCCAAAATGTCTATACTGTCAGTGTAAAGCAATGGAAGCAGCTGGAAGCATGGTTGAGAGTTTTGTTTTGTTTTCAGGATATTACAAAGTTAAATCATCACTGGGATTTATGGTCTGTTACTATCCAATGCTTAAGTTCTATGCCATTTT
Organism: Natator depressus; assembly: GCF_965152275.1. Lineage (NCBI taxonomy): Eukaryota > Metazoa > Chordata > Testudines > Cheloniidae > Natator > Natator depressus. The sequence continues at coordinate 144,019,545 of NC_134234.1, forward strand.
GACTTTACAACCTGTGTGGTACAGATACAGTAAGAAATGTATCTATGCCATTGCCAAGACTGAAATCAGAGGTAACTCAACCAATTATTCTACAGCTAATTTGCATACAATAATGTCATTGTTTGTATAATGAAGATTGCACAGATAGTGGATTACTTGGCTCAACAGCACGCACACTAATCAACACACATCTCCCAGTGCAACCCCCACCCCCAACACAAATCAACACAACTATCCACACAATAATCAGTATACAAAGGCAGCACACTCTCCTCATTTGCCATCCATGCAACTCCACACAACTCTCCCAGAAAAACACAACCCCCACACAAATCAACACAATCACCTCCACAACAACACAACCAGCATATATATTGGGTTTTGGTCAGTTACTGTCCAGTTTTTAAGATCTTAGCCGTGCTTGGCTTTTTACACACATGACTCTACTAATTACACCTGTGTGACAACATGTGTTTTTAGTTATTAGTGTGGCCATAATCTAGTTTTAAAAGTTCACTCTGCTTCTTGATGAGAATTGTATTTTTGCTGAACTATTTCTTCAAAGTTATGTTAATCTTGTGCTCTCTCTCTTTAGAAAAAAATGCAAACAGGTTATTCAAAACATTGGGGTCTGCAGAAACACCTTCAAGAAGGATCACTTCTCTTGAAACTGTAAAAGAGATTCCCTTGATGAAAAAATACATTCAAGAAAAATTCCCTTCTTTACTTTGTGAAATGGAAAGATAATTTGCTTTCAGAGCACAGCTAAGTTACTATATCATTTAGATAGTCTCTTTGAAGTGAGAAGAATGCAAGAAAGAGAGAGGAAACTGGTGAAAAGAATGTTCCTTTGAAGATGGAGACTTTAAGAAAAAAAATCTCACAGGAAAGTTAGACTCTTAAGGCAAGATCCCTTTCTAACCATACCATGATTCAGTGGATACGTAGGTTAAAAATCCACAGTGCCACCATCTTTTTTTTTCAAATTAACCCTTCATCACTGTTAACGAATTATACCCGACAGGTCACGCACAGGAACTGCTGCGAATTATACCCAACAGGTCATGCACAGGAACTGCTGCGAATTATACCCCACAGGTCACGCACAGTTCGAGTCTAGGCTGAGGCACACGAACAAAGTCCACAACTGCAGAGTTCCCAAAGATACTAAGTTTATTACGCTCGAGCGTGGTGCCCCCCTGCTAATCAGGAGGGGACCCCGAATGCAGGTTATACAGAGATTATATACCTTTTAGCAAGGCATGTTGACCTTGTGCATCGGAAACCTTTGCCAATAGACAAACCCTTCCCTTATCTACCACCTATCCCTGCTAGGTACATTCCCCGTGCTAAACCATTACTTCAACTACACAACATGGTCCTAAAGCAATGCACGAGTAGCCTTTCTTATCAGGATGGGAGGCTCACATCAAGGCCAGGAGGCAGGAGTTAGGAACGGACAAAGAACAGAAACCAGGAGTCGAGACAGGCTGGAAACAAGGGGGAGGGTTTTCACAGGAATGCAGTATCTAAGGAACACTCCTCCTGGCACATGATGTGCTTGCTTTTAGACAATGGTGGGCCCCAAACTAAAATGGAGTCACATATGCTAACTTTTCCTTAACATCACTCTCATTCTACATAGGAACTAGTTATTTTCTAGAAATATTAAAAAAAAAAAAAGTTTAATGTTGACAAATATTAGGCTGAGCTGCACGGGTTATTCTAGAGAAAAGAGGTACCTAGTCAGTCTCTAGTTTGAAATATTAGTTTGGCTCAAGTTTATTAAAACTCTTCTTTTAAAAAAGAGGATTATATCCTCAACTAATGTAAATTAACATACCTCCATTGACTGAAGTGGAGCTGTCCCAATTTTATACCACTGAGGATCTGGATGGTGCTTTTTAACAGAACATATATGATAAAATACCTAAAGATCACTACAATTTACAGTAATTGGAATAGTTTACATTAAAAATTCTATCTTAGAACTACAGGGAAATAAATTGAAACTCAGCACCAATGGGCTCTTACATGAATCTAGATGATTTTCTGTTGTGCACTGCAATAGAGGGGGGAGACATAATTAAATTATCCATTGCTAACAATTATTGAAGGAATAGTTAGAAATAAAAACTGAAATAAGAAAGTACTGATTCTAAATTAAGACAGACCAAAGGAAGGGAGGAATTTATCACATTTTCTTGAGTTGAGAACACTGAAATAGAATATACTGAGCCAATGGGGCAAAAAATTACTTCTGCTAAGCAATGTAATAACCCAGGTCTCCCGTTTCCACTTTATTCAGAACACCAGTCAGATGGAAACCTGCAGTTCTCGCCTTGTTTTTAACATCCATTCTGTTGGCCAGCATTTTGTTATCTTTTACAAGATAATGTGTCTCTGTATCATCTGCTGATCCTCATATCTGTAGACCTTTTCTACAATTGTTGATATATTTACCTATGCCTAGAATTACTACGATTATTTTATCAACTGAGGAAAGGGTTTCTTAAGATATTAGTGTTTACGAAGAAGTCTGAGGATTTTTGGGTATGCTTTGTTTGAATCATGTGCTACTTCTGGGGGAATTCTGTGCCACTGAGTAATACAGAATCTTGCAAAAATTAGCATTGTGTGCACAGAATTTCCTTTCCCCCACAGAAATGGGCTGCAGTTCTGCTAGCTGCCACTGGACCCAGCAGAGCCCAGTTCACAGACAGAAGACACTGCTGGGGGGAGAGAGAGAGGATTCCTGGCAGCTGCAGTTCCCAGCATGCCCTGAGGGAAGGAAAGGGCAGCATGCAGGAAACTGTGTGATTCTGGGGCCCAGCATCAGGCTGTATCTCCCTCGGGATCCCTGGACTTGTAGTGAGGAGGAGGTGGGGCCATGGCTGGGCTCTAGGGGAGAGGAGGTGTGGGTATTTGGGCAAGGGGGTGCCCTGCGGCTGGGCTCTGGGGGAAGGAGGAGTGGGTATCTGGGAAGGGGGGGCACGGCTGGGATCTGAATGGGAGGGAAGTGGGTCCGGGTATCTGGGCAAGGGGGACCTATGGCTAGGCTCATGTGGGAGGAGGTTTGGGTGTATTGGCTGGGGTGGGCCCCATGACTGGGCTCTGAGGGGGAGGGGTTGTGGGTGTCTGCCCCCCCGCTGGGCTCTGGGGGGTGGTAAAGGGAGCAGAGAAAAAGGAACTGGATTGTCATAGGGGTTTCTTTAAGTCTCTACTCCTGGGGGGAAATTTGTGTGTGTCTGTATTGTTACAGACACGCTTACTGACAAGTATTTTGAAAAAAATTACCAAAATAATTGAAACTGGTGTGATTATGTAGTGTTATTTTGACAAATAAAATATGCAGAATTTTGCTGAATTTTAAAATATTGTGTGCAGAATTTTTAATTTTTGTGGCACAGAATGCCCCCAGGGCAAGCAATTAGCTCTCACAACATTAGTTGCAAGTAAAGTACGAAGCAAATTTATAAGATCAGGACAGGGACTCTTTGTACAGTGTCTAGCACAGTGGCCCCTGACCACAGTTAGAGCTGCTAGATGCTCACATAATGCAAATAATACAAATAATTAATAATAATAATTAAGCAAAGAAGCACTGCCAGAGCCCTCACCTTGGAAAAGATTCCTTCAACAGTGAAGACACTTCTTTAGTGAAGAGCCATTCAGACACCATTCCTGAGGGCTAGTATTTCACAAAAAGAGGAGATTGTGACAAAACTACAGGCACAATAGGACTGTATACCAGTTGCCATTTCTGTCCATTTTTTAATGTCTCCATATTGCAATGAAGTCTGTAAATTGCTGGTTCAGATCATGTACTATCTTTCTCTTGCGTGCATCAAAGATTAACACATCATCTAGTCAGGGTTCATTTGTGTATACTGCAACATCTTCATGGAATACTCATTCAAATGAAATGAAGCCATCATTATCAATTAATGATTTTCAGGCAGAAGGCTTTCAGATTGTTACGATGTGTTTGTGAGTGAGGTTTGTCATCTGTAATGAAACACTTGAATTTGATGCTGCTTACAGCCAATCTTATAAATGAGATGTTGAATCTTAATTGTTTTTTGTCTATGTGGGGGAAATAATAAAATAGGAGGGGTGGGGAGAGAGAGAGAAGCAAAGCCTAAACCGGTTTTCCTAAATGACAAATAATTATTTGTTAGCACTTCTGTAGCCAGGTCTCCTGTATCTCTTCATCCTGTCCCAGGTCTGTCTCTCTGCTAAGTTACTATCTTTCTCTTCAACTAAGTCAGGTGACCACATCTTTGCTCTAAGCCCTCCACATGTACAGCTCCATACTCCACTACATGGGTATTATCCACATAAGAGAATGGAAAGTCTGAGTTTGCACTCTGAGTTTAATAATTTTTGCATGGGGCGGGGAGGGGAGAGAGAGTTTGCCACACCCTCCACTTCAAAAGTGGCAGTGGGTTTGAGGCCTAAATGAGTAAATCCCCTGATAACATGTGGAGAACCCTTGCCTCTGTCCTATGAGCAAGCTCTTGGCCTCCCTTTCCCTTACCTCCACCTACAGACCATATTCTACATGAGTCATGCTAGCAGGGTCTCCCCTGACTCCTTAACCCCATTGAACCTACTTGTCTGGCTCTCATCAATATGACCACTTTGGTCCCAGTTGTGCAAAGACTTACTGACACACTTAATTCCTTGCACTGTGAGGAGTCCCATTGAAGCCTTTCGGGGAATTGAAGCCAGTAGGGCTACTCACAGTGTGTAAAGCTGAGCAGATGTGGAAGCTGTTGCAAGACTGGGTCATTTGTTTGTATGTTGTATCCCATTTGCTTTTCCTTCAATTGTTCAGAGCAAGGACTATCTTTCTTTGTGCTTGTCCAGCACCCAGAACATTGGAGCCCTCAGACTCAGGCCTTAGGGTGACTCTGCAGTACAAATAATAATATTAAATATGTCTTTATTAATTCAGTAAAACAAAAGTTTCTACAAGAAAACTTGGCTTCATTTTTGTTTAAACAATGATAGAACTTTCTCAGGTTTTCCTTTTAAAATAGAGACACTTTCTCTGCTTAGTTTTAAGTATAAATTACATACACACACATACACACACACATAATCTGTAACACCAAAGCACTCATTTTGATTTGATTTAATACAATTTATGTGTCTGGTATTTATTGTTATAGCAGCCTCTGGGGTCCTGTGATGTAGTCTAAAATTTGAGTTGCATCAGTTTGATTAAATTAGGTTTTAATTGTTTTAGTATCTTGCCTACAGGTAAATTAAAGTAGGTTTGCTTTAGCATTTGCATTAGTGTAGTGTTGTTGCGATTGACTTAATATTTCATTCTATAAACTGCATCTATATTCAAATAAGAATACATTCTGATGCATTTTCAGTACAAAACATGCAGTCAGAATTTGAGGGAATGGGGGGGGGATACTTTAAAAATACATCAGAACTAGTGTGGTTGAATGATTTTTAGTTGGGAGACTATTTTCATGTTAAAAAAACTGAAAAGTGCAATGTATAAGTTTTTCTCATTTGTTACGTGCATTTGAATGTGCATCATATTTTTCTTCAATATTAAAGCTAAACAGTACTATTTCTCCTCAGTGACAGAAGCTGGGAATGGGCAACAGGGTATGGACCACTTGATGATTACCTGTTCTGTTCATTCTCTGGCATTGGCCACCGTCGGAAGACAGGATACTGGGCTAGATGGACCTTTCGTCCGAGCCAGTATGGCCATTCTTATGTTCCCTCCCATACCAATCCTGCCATCCCTACCCATACCTGCCAGTTTGACCATTTCATTCCTGCAGAGAATGAAATAGGGAGACAGCTCATGTAACTGATGCAAAAAATCAGTTTACCCAAGTCAAGTGTGTGTTCTTAATTAGAGCACCCAATACTTCTATACTCTTTGCCTGGTGTCTGAGTACCAGAAAGTACAAATGCACCCAAAGGTAGCAAGCCCTTTTACTAATTATTTTCAATAGTACTAAATGAAAAAAAGGGAAAAATACCTCATGTCAGTGATGTATGTCTGCTGGTTAGTAATAATGCTGCTTTTGCCTGCTTCCCCAGTAAATTCCCCTCTCCTCATGTTGTCTAGCCAATCAAGAACTCCAAGGCATTAATGTACTAGAGGAGATCTTGGAACTCCCTTGCTAAAATTCTGCAAACGAACATTAGTGATGGTAGAGATCGTTTTGCTGCACAGTGATGTTTCCTTCACTGTATGTAGGTAAGCCCAACCCTCTGTATGTAAAAACATGAGTTATAACTGTGACTTTCAAGTGATTCCAGTTAACGTGAGCAGTATAGCATGAAACACAGGTTCACATATTTGGTCAGAATCTTGGATCAGTGTGTAACGGGGCAGTTACCCTGCTTCTGAGAGAAAAGGCTAGGCAGATTGGGGAAGCAGCCACAGCTGGGGCCATGCCCCAATCAGGCCACAGCTGGCCCTATAAAAGGGCTGTGAGCCAAGAGCAAAATCAGTGTCTCTCTTGCTCTGGAGAGAGATGGACCTGGCTGCCTGGGAAAGAAGGGTACCTAAGGTAGAGTAGTGCTGGGGAAAGGCAAGAGGAGCTGGGGAGCTCAAGCCTGGTAACTCCCCAGGCTGAAGGCCTTGTTGAAGGCCTATCAAAGGTACCAGAGCTGCAAAGATACAGCCTGGGAATAGGCAAAGGCAGCGGGTCCTAACCCCTTGCCAGTGATGAGTGGTTTACAGACTGCAGTCTGTCCCAGTGAGTGGGGGCTAGATGATGAGGCAAGGTGGGGATAGAGAGTTGTGGGTACCCCTGGGAGGGGAGACCCAGATTGTGGGTTACTGCTGGGGGAAACACCCAAAGGTAAAGGGCACTGGAGTCTGGGAGGGATATGGGGCCAGCGGCAGGCGAGACACCAGCGAGGAGGAGGCACTCTGTATGCTGGAGAGCTAATTCCTAAGACGACCAGCAGGACCTGCCACTGCGCTGGTGAGTCATCACTTTGCTACACAGTGATTTACTGAAATGCCTTGTATGGGGAAGTTCGGTTCTCATTCATTGTACAATCACGTTTCTACCTCATTGAATGTTTGGAGGCCAGATAAGTTAGTTAAAACAAGCTTGAGATTGATAAATCATCCTGAAATACTGATGATATGAGAAATGTTATTCTCCAAACACTTACTCATCCTCAATCAAAGTGAAAAAGTGACAGTTTGTTTAGAAATGCAAAACAAAGTATTGAGAGAGATTAAGGACAAGTCTCCAGAAAAATATTGTTGAGGCTCTAATTACTTTTCCTGGTTATTAACAATAGGAGATCTCAAGATACTCATTCACAAAAGGGTGGTTTATTTCTTTTCCTTTCCTTTGTTTTATTTTCTCCTTTAACTTTTACTTACACTAATTTGTGCAAACATTTTAAAAATAGTCCATGTGATAAAGCAATCCTTCACTAACGATGAGAGAGCGCTCGAGGAGGAGGAGGAGAGAGATTTACAGTCCAGTAGGGCAACACAGCAGCTTCCTTGGAAGTACAGATGTTCCACTGGATTGCTAGAATTTCAAAGGGGACAGACCATGTAGCTCTGAAAGTGCTTTTTACTCTACATGCTAGGTGTGTCCTGAAAATTGAGTATGTGTGGCGGGGGGAGGAAAGGCTGCTGGAGGGCCATTGGAAATTATAAGATAAAATGTAGCCTGTTTTCCATCCATTCTGGTGATTTTTGTTTGTATTTTGTTCACAATATTTCCCAGTGCAGATGACTAATGGGTTAGTAGGCTGGGACTGGGGATTTTTTTGGTCCCTATATTGCTTTAAAATTAAGGTGATAACATTCTTTTTCAGTACACATGATTTAAAGGATTTGAGGTTTTAGATGCTAAAATTTCGGCAGCAGTGAAATAGTTCAGAATGGAATTTCAGCTTCAGTGACTGTCATTGGTGGTTTTTTTTTTTACTGGAAATGTTTCCAGAGTTTAAGCAATTAAATTTACTTGAAAGTAAATGCTGAGATGACAATAATTCAATATCTATAGTACATATTAAACTGATAATCAGCAAATCAGTTGCTTACATTAAAATTCTTGATTATACATCTCTATTTCAGAATTCAATGACACCTTATTTTAATGGTATAATAATACTGGATTAGAACAAATTTCTTTTGAAAGTACATATGACATCCACATTACTACCAAACCTCTGACGGTTGTAGTGAAGACAAATGAATTTATGACGATGAACACTTAAAAACATCACTTTTTGTAATATATTCAGCCATTTATTAATATACATATCCTTGGAATAACATGAACATACATGATTTATTTGTTCCAGAAAGGCTGGAAGATGAAGCTAGATAAATTTAGATTAGAAATAAGGTACACATTTTTAACAGTGAAGGTAATTAACCATCGGAACAACTTGCCAAAGATAACTGTTAATAGAGCTGGGCAACCTTTTTCAGTTGAAGGGTTTTTTTTCCAGCAAAAAATGCGGGTTTAGCACACCATAACATTTTCAGAATTCATGTTGGTTTTGTAGAATTGTTTTAGGGAAAAAATCCCAAAAAACCTCAAAATGAAATATTTCAGTTTGAAATACCTTTGTTTTGATCTACTTTTAGTTTTATTTAAAATATAAAAAAGTTAAAACGGTCAATCAAAATGAAACATTTTGTGGACCTGAAACTAATTTTGTTTATGTTTTGAAATTCTGTGAACGAAAAAAATCCATTTTTTCCAACTCTAATTATTAAGTATGTTTATTATGGTAGTGTCCATTGGGCTATGCACAGGACAAGCACAGAGAAGAACATAATCTCTGCCCCAAAGAACTTAAAATATAAATAGACAAGACAGGGGAAGGAGTAGAAGAACACAGACAGAGTGAACAATGTGATGGCAGGAAATGTTGTGTTAGTTCCAGGGTGTTTTAGGTTTTTGTTTTTGTTTTGTTGTTGAGGGGAGTTAAGCTAAATAGAAAGGAAAGGGAGGAGAAGAGGGTGTGAGGGACAGGGCAGTGGAGAAGAAGGTATGAAGGCAAGGTGTGGTGTGAAGCTGTGGTGAAGACACTGAGGGAGAGGAAAGAGAAGGAGGAGAGTTGCAGTAACCAGGCAATCGGCATAGGGCAGAGAAAGGCTGATTAAAATTGCGGAAAGTTGTTTCACTGTCTAGAGATCCCTGCTTTGGCTGCTTCTGCCCTGACTGGCTGGAGCCTCTGATTACATTTTCCCACCAAGACCACATAGCATGGGAGAGGGTGAGACACCACCTGGGTCCTACTGCCCCAGAGCGGAGGTTGTTCTGGGTCCTGGGGATGTGTTGGGGAAGGGATGGTCCCAGCTGGGTCCCATTTTATCTGCTCCCATTAGTGCAGCAGCCCCTGTTTTGACTTCTTCTGATCCTACGGGCTGTGGTTGACTTGTGGTGGATCTTTCATCACTGGCCATTTTTAAATCAAGATTATGTTTTTCTAAAATATATGCTCTAATTCAAATGTGAATTAATTCAGGGAAATTCTATATCCAGTGTTTATGCAGAAAGTCAGACTAGATGATCACCATGATCCTTTGTGCACTGTACTGCATAGAGAATTCATTGTCTGTCATATGTGTTCTCCAAGATAAAGGTCCTCAGCAGAGCTGGACAATTTTTCTTTCATTTGCTATTGTGAAAAATAAATGGTTCTGGTGGAACCAAATTTGAAAATTCAAAAAAAAAATACTTTCTGCTGTGGGGTGAACAGCTCTAGAAAAACAAATGTTTAATATGTACACGTTTCTCTCTATAAAAACTAATTATTAATTTTTTTTTTAACAATTAGTTTTTATTAAAAATAGATATTAATTTCCCAAATATGAGTACAGAATTGCATTATGTATTGTACCCAGCACTAAAAGATAGAGAGCCTTCCATTTTGAAGGGAGATTCTGTGCATCCAACAAAAATGGATCCAAAATATATTATGGGAAATCTGGCTCCAATAAAAATTCTGCCTGTTTCAGATCCTGGAAATCTTTGGTGCTTTCAGAGAAGCATGCTTAAATTGTGAAGCATACCATAACATAGAATGATTCTGTACTGTCTTGTAAAGTTTACAGACCAGCTATAAAGTCCTGAAAACTGAGTATGTGTGGCGGGGGGAGGAAAGGCTGCTGAAGGGCCATTGGAAATTATAAGATAAAATGCAGCATGTTTTCCATTCATTCTGGTGATTTTTGTTTGTATTTTGTTCACAATATTTCCCAGTGCAGATGACTAATGGGTTAGTAGCCTGGGACTGGGGATTTTTTTTGTCCCTATATTGCTTTAAAATTAAGGTGATAACATTCTTTTTCAGTTCACATGATTTAAAAGATTTGAGGTTTTAGATGCTGACTGGGTTTCAGTACATTTCACCATTATATGGCTCAAATGGTGGAACTGAAAGTATCATGGGCAACCGTGGTTGAAGATAATTACTTTGAAAGCCTGATATTTTTTTTTCCCTACAGTGAAAGACATAATGAATGTGTTCTGATTTGTCTGTAAATTCCATTAAGAAGTTAAAAATGAAAGGAAGTAATAAATCAATTAGTGTTAGTAGGTTTTATTTTATTTACTGATGAAATGGGTTTTAGCCCATGAAAGCTTATACCCAAATAAATTTGTTCGTCTCTAAGGTGCCACAAGGAGGACTCATTGTTTTTGCTGATGCACACTAACATGGTTACCACTCTGAAATATACTTACAGTAATTGATGTGGGAGTCCCAGCAGGGTCAATTCAGGGTTTGGACATCAAGCCATGGTCTCATTGTAAATCTTGCATAGAGTTTTATTTCAGCCAGCTAGACTACTTCTCTCAACACAAAATGTCCTCCAGAAAATCCAACAATCAAAGCCAAAGTCCCAAACATTAGAACAATCTAAGTTGGCAGTATTTTTATCCTTGTTCAAAAATAAGGACCAGATCCAAATCCCATTAAAGTTACTGGAAAGACTCCAGTTGATTTTCATGGGAGCTGGATCAGAATTTAATTACTGTGACAGGGTCCTTACAATCCAGGCAATGTATGTTCATACCTTGGAGCAAGGACTTTCCCCATGGCCCAGATCCTTTCTTTTTAAGGCCTGCTTCTTTAGTGAGGACCAGCTACCGGTTCCTCCTTTTGTGACAAGACCTTGTACAATGCATTTGGGTTTTGGGGTCTAGTGCATAGACTGTCACAGACACTTCAAATCTTCTGAAGATTTGGCTTGATGGCAGTAATCATCAATTTTTCTAGTTCATATCATAACGATTTTAACTTTTAAGGGAGCTGTTGAGGAAAATACTGAATATGAGTGGATTGATGTAATACTAGAGACCAACTCTTGTGCCTGTAAGTTTTAGATTTTAATGACAATTACTGCCTGTATTTTAATCAAATGTTTCTGTGGTAATAGATTTATTGTAATAATAATACCGGACTCTTATATAGTGCTTTTCTATGGTAGATCTAAAAGCACTTCACAAGCTTTAATATATTTATTCTCACTGGACCCTTGCAAGTTAGGGAATTTCTACTATCCCATTTTACAGATGGGGAACTGAGGCACCGAGAGACTAGGGGTCAGATTTTTAAGTGTTTAGGCACTTAAAGTCACAGGTGACAGTGGAATTTTCAAAAGTTCCTAGGTATCTAACTCCCATTTATTCCAAAATTAATTACATTTAAAAATCTGTCCCCAAGTTACTTGACTTGTCCAAGGTCATATAGGAAGGTCCTGACAGAACAAGGAATGTTTTGCAGGTTTGTTAACAAGGTAAGTAACTGTGGGGTTTTCAAATTAATTTTGAGTACATATAATAATAAATATGCCTGAATTGTGTAATGTTTGTGGGGTGTTTTCCCCAGTATTGCTTGGATTCAGATTATTCATTGTGGTGAAATGCTATTAGACTGAGGAAATTCAACCCACTTGCATAAAGTCCAAGTAAACAGGCTTTTTTCTGGAGTGGGAGGAGTGGATAACTGGATGAAATCCAACCCCCTATTTGGCTACAGGTTGCAAGGCTGGAACATAGCCACCCATATCTGCTACTCGTTACTTGGTGCTTGGGCCTATGGATATGTGTAAGAGGATCTGTGTGTTTGAGAAAGTGGAAGTTATGCATAAAAAATAAATATTAGCAGTCTCTTGTCCCTTAAGCCAAGGGAACTATACAAACTGTAATCCCAAAGGTTTCTTTATGGCCATGAGCAACTGTTGTTGGTTTTTATCTTCAGAAAATAATGAAGCCTATCCATGCAATCCTACTGATCATCTCCTAATCTTTGGAAAAGGATAATAAATAATGAAAGTAAAATTTTGTTTGCACTGTTGGCTTTATAAGTAGAAAAGGGAATCGGAAATAAACAAATTACTGTGTGATCTCTCTTCATGCATTCTCTCGGGGTTATAATTAATGTTCATTTAAAATAACTTAAGTTAGAGTTTGCTGAATTTTGTACTGCAGTGTCCCAGCCTCTTGTCATGGATTGATTCAGTTGTGAGAAGGTAAAAAGACAGTTGCTATATCTGAAAATCACAGTGTAGTTTTGCATATCACTGAACTGGTGGAAAAGAGGGTACTCAGGTATATCAATGTTGTGAGCTAATGGGCAAGCTTCCAAACTCCATCACCTGCCTGGATTACAATGTCATTGCCCCACTTGTGCAAGAACTCAGAAATCCCTGACAATTTATAAGTACCAATTTGATCAGAACAGTTTCTTTATTCCACTGACAGCTCTAGCTTACTAATCAGGATCACTCATTTTCAATACTAAAATTTGTAAGGCAATTGTAGTATTGCCTTATTTTCACTCTTCAGTTAAAATATACAAAGTAACTTTTGTAATATCAAAGCAAATGCTGACCGAAATCAAATGACAATAAATTCACATCCTATTCTGTGATTCAGAAAGTTAGAGGATAACAATCAGCAGTGTCCTCTGTTATGCAGCAGTCAGCATAATATCTTGTTTCTGATGGTGAAATGGCAATATGAATTACAAGGGACAGCTTGAGTATGAGTGAGATGTGGCAGTCAGTCTACTGTGCCAACATTCAGTTGCTACTCACAGTAAAACCAACCAAAAGGTAGCTGCTACTAATCATATGATTAATGCCCCATGTAAATTCCAGCTGTTGCTCATGTGAGTGTCCCCTGTGGTAGCCAAAATGACTGTTTCACATACCAGTCCATGGAATGTTGCACATAAATGCCTACCCTTTTATAAATCCAACCTGCACAGTGCAGACAGATACCATTTGTGACCCTGTCAATCAGAAGTTGCTCTTCTTTGTGTTTTTATAAATGTGCCTATAGAGAGAGTGGCTTAACTGAGGGTTTATAAATGGGATAACTATAATTTGGAATATATCATATGAGAGAACCTCACAAACCTAACTTTGCTGCTTTTAACTCGTTCTTCAGATAGGGCCACTTGTGGCTAGCCCTGTGTGGGTGCACAACGGGCACAGGAAGATACAGTGTGAATGCTGGTCAATGAGTTGTCCTTTCTTCCCCTGTTTACATTTATTCAAAAGGAAGCTACAACTTCAGTGCTTATACATACAGCCAGGTGGGGAGTGTGCCAGTTGCACCAGATGCATTAGACCCTCTGAAGGGCCAACATGAGGGCAATAACCAAAAAGCATTCCATTCTGGATATCTAGTTGCTGCGGTGCTTCTAGGACCTGGTGTTATGGCAAAACCACTTTTACATGTGCCCTAACATTTGCTGGTCCGTTGAAAGCCCCAACTACCCCGTAACATTCTGTTGATGAGCACATGATAAACTCTGAGCTGGTGGCATTCTGACACTGCTCCAGATAAAGTCTCCATATGGTGTATCAATTCATACTTACACTCATCCTGGGATTTGGTTTTATTGGTTACTGAAATAATAAAAGATTGTAAACCTCAGGTTTCGTCCCCAAGCCTAAATGTTGCTAGGGTTCCCCATTTAATCTCCCTGTCTCTACCACAGTGGTCTCTAGCCAAAACCAGACCTGCCAAAATGAGTCAGAAAAACTAAGCAGCTTTCAGCAGGTTGAAATGAATCATTAATCATCTCTGACAAACTTTTGTGTATATGTAGGTGTGTGAGTATGAAAAGCTGACTAATTCGTACTCTTAAGTATGTACATAGTACATCAGTTTAGGAATTCACAAATATCTACAGAAATGTCTGTCATAGCCAGGAAATATTTTCTTCAATGCTACATAATATATATGATGCAGGTGTCCAATAACAACAAACCTATACTTTTACCTTCAGATTCCTTCAAAAGTATCAGGGAGACTATTTATGCATGTCCATTTTTTTGTTTGCAGGTGAAAGCCTTTCCCTACAATTGTTAATTCTATCAGTAGTAGACTTTTTTCATGGGGATTGGATTTTTAGGTACTTCCTTTTCTCTAAATATGGAGTTAATGCTACTTGAATTGCAAGCATTTTGGAGTAGGGATGTCTCTTTGATATATGCTTTCACAGTGGGGACCTGATCAGTAACTGGGGCCATAAGCACTACTGTAATAAAAATAATACCAACAATGTAGAAAAAATAGTGCCTTACATTATATCTCTTATTTTACATTGGGGTTTTGAGGATAACTAGTCCTTTCCCCTCATTGCTTAGCTTGCCAAGAATTTGCTTTTGCCCTCATTTTACAACACTTTCTCTTCTTCCCGACAGACTCTGGGTTTTATAACTTCTCTAGTGACTGCCATTTATGGCTTTTTCAGCTCTTTGTTATCTCAACTAAGACTTGGATGGTTTACTTCCTGTAGACACAGGGCTTGATCCTTCACCCATTAAAGTTCCTTGGGGTGCTGCCATTGACTTCAGTGGATACAGAATCATACCAGTAATGCATCGCTGTTTTTGCAAACCTAATTTCTCTGTCTGGAGAGCAAAAGATCTGTGGAGACTTCCCATTTTCAGACTTTGCACAGAGCAATGTGATATGTTGCTGCTGTATTGCCGAAAGAGGGGCAAGGGAGAGGGCCAAATTTAGTTCAGTGCTTCTATATGCCACTGTCTCTATTTTGGGGTTTTGTTTTTGACACTGTTATTTCTGTTTCATTATAATTCACTTCTTCCTCAGTTTTTGACTTAAACTACTATAGTTAAACTTCTGGAACCATTATCTTTCTAAAAATGAAATGATGGGGGAGCTGCTTATGATATAGCTGAGGAAAACAGTGAAACAAGGTCAGGCTTGACAAAGCCCTGGCTGGGATGATTTAATTGGGGATTGCTCCTGCTTTGAGCAGGGGGTTGGACTAGATGACCTCCTGAGGTCCCTTCCAACCCTGATATTCTATGAAACAGATTTAGCTCAGAGGGCAAGAAATCTCGGAGAATTTTTGCAAGAACAGTCCACACAGCACTTGTCACTGCAGTGAAATTCTGAAAATAGGAAATGTACAAGAGATGAGTAATCCTGATACTGTTTGCTTCTTAAATGTGCTAAGTGTAACCCAAATCATCACTGTCCTGATGAGCGCACAAATTTATTGAGATCATATAAAACTGCATGTAAAGCATTTGTTTGACTCCTGTTTTATCATTATTTGCCTGAATGTGTGTTAAAAATGCAGGATCTATGTGGGAGGGGAATTCAGGCGGTGGTAAAATATATTTCTTGATATAATTTCATAATGCAAAGCTACTTAATGGAACCATTCTTCTAGCTCTACTTCCTCACCCCATATCATGATAATGGGTGGAATATCCTTACTAGTTTTTCTCCACAGATCTAAAATATCAATGTAAATGTATTCTACAATAAGCACTGTCGACGAGAAGAAAGATGGACATGGGGAATGACAGTAAAAATAGTTTGCCCATTAAATAGTTTGCCCATAGCAGTTTTAAGATTTTATTTCTTTCTAAGAATCAGACCATACAGATTTTGATTCTGATCTCATATCTGTACACATAGCAATCAGAATTATTATGTATTTGTATTATTAGAGCACCTAGAACCAGTATCCCATTGTGCTGGGTGCTATACAAACATCGAACAAAAAGACGGTTCCTGTCCCAAAGACTTTACAGTTTAATCTATGCCTGTGAGGGCAAACAACAGTCTCCATCCCTAGCTACAGCTTTTCTGGAATAGTTCAGTTCTCCAAAACCGTTTTCAGTCAATTGAGCAACCACTTCTTTATCTTAAGTAACCGTGCTCTAAGTAAGTTAGAGTAGACCATGATTTTGCCAAAAGTTTTACCTTTTTGAGGTGAGGAGGGGGTAGAGGAAGTAGATATGGACCCAAATTGGAAAATGGGGAAGCTTGTATTGTACTGGATAGTTACTTTGACCTGTATTTTACTCTCCACAGGCTTCATGTATGACCTTGGGCAAGTCATTTAATCTCTCTGTGCCTCAATTCCTCATCTGTAAAACTGAGATAATAGTACTTATCTTCCTTAGAGGGATGCTGCAAGGAGAAATAGATAGTTTCTGCATGGCTTTTCAAACAATGTTGATTGGGTCCCCCCAGCTCCTTCCGATGTATTACCTGCATGGAGGAGATTTCTATTCAAGGCTGAAATCTGAAAGGATGTGACCAGGGAATAGGATAGTGAAGGGATCAATGATTGGAACAGTTTTTAGTATAATGCCCAGGCAACCCATATCTGCTCAGTTAGACACTGTTTTCCCCCTTCTAGTGGTGGCTGGCCACATAGAAAGAGATTGACCCTTCTGCATTAGAAGCTAATGCTTTAAGATCCAGAGGCCTGAGTTCAATCCCTATTGCCAACAGCCTACTCAGGGGTTACACCTAGACAATGCTGATAGACTGGGTAAAGGGGTGTCTGTTGCAAGGAAAAGGAAAGGTCTGGTTATAATGTGCATCTGTTACGCTGTAAGTGATCATTCATGTTTATCATTTCTTGTATCCAGTTTCTAGGTAGGTTATATGGTCTCTGTGTCCCTTTGTTTTATCTATTCTTAAATGGTACCAGGAATAATTGAGTAAAATTCTATTAATTTAAAAGCACAGCAAGAACTGATTCCATATTTCTTCAAGTTATTTATGGAAGATTTGCTATTCTTTTAAAATACTGCCAACTCATCACTGATACTCTAGCTTTGTACAGTTTACCAGTTGTGTCTTGTTCAACAGAAAGCAACTTACGCTACTATTAATGGTTGAGCTATTTATTTTGTATTCTACTCTACCAACGTCAACCTTTCCAGAAATGTTCGTGCTATATGATAAAGTCCAATGACAAAAGCAATATTTCAGAAACATGCTTTGAGAAATACTTGTGCAGAAGGTGCCTCATAATAACTTTGTTCCCTTTGGTTAGAATGTCATTTTATTTCAGATAGCTAAGAGGAATAAAATGTCTGACTATTTCTGGGACTAAGATTAACTTTCACATGCTTATAAACATTGCATTTTATATATATAGGTCATTTCATCTCAAACAGTTATTGCAGAGTAGAGCATTAGAAGTGTGATACTCAGATACATCTATTCCACACTAGAATATCTTCCTATCCTTTGCAGATTGAGGAAAACATGACAGCATGTTGAAAGTCTGAAAGAAGGTTTAAAATCTTGTAATAAATGGATGTCTCATATTTGACCTCATGTCATGTGTCCTACCCTCTGAACTTAACCATCAACACATCATATATATTCAAACCCCTTCTGAATCTATGTAAAATATAGCGCATCAACATTTTTGTTTCTGTCCTGGTGCATTCACCAAGTATCACCTGTGTGTGGGTTGTGTGATTTTTTTTTTTTAACATGAAAAATCCCCACTTCAGAAATTCTGATTACTCATCCGCTGCTCTTAGATTTCTGGACTCACTAAAGGATCATTGTCCAATATGTATAATTACTTATTTAACTGTTCCAATTGCTCCAGAGAGAATAAGATTAGCTTGCCGTAAGAACTGAGGGAATCAGTTTGAACACTAAAGGTTAGGAGATCATTTGTCTTAGTAAAACCTCCCTTGATATTCAACAATAAATCACAATTAAGATACACTGGACTCCAATAATGGCAATAGCAGGGATACATAACTTAAGAGGAT
Source organism: Natator depressus (assembly GCF_965152275.1). Lineage (NCBI taxonomy): Eukaryota > Metazoa > Chordata > Testudines > Cheloniidae > Natator > Natator depressus. The sequence continues at coordinate 144,037,612 of NC_134234.1, forward strand.
GCACCATGGAAATAGGAAGGGAAATAATTTCTATTTACTAGGACATTGTCTGTCCTTAAAAAGGTATAAGGAAAAAAATTGGACTGAAAGGAAATTATATTTATTCATAGGTCCTTTTAGTAGACTGCATAGATCATTTTTTTGTGTGTGGTATGATTTGAATCCCACCAGGGCCACAAATTTGTGTATGTATTTCTGTGAGCCATAGACTCATTTTAAGGGACTAGTGCATCTCTTAAATTGAAGTCGTTGAGAACACTCGTGTAAATAAAAGCTCTAGTTTCATGCCCTAAAAAGTGAAAATTGATGCTTGATCCAAAATGCATTATGTCAATGGAAGTCTTTTATTGATTTCAAGAGGCGCTGAATCAAGCCTTTTGTGAACAAGTTGAATATATGAACGTAATAATAACAGTAACCTAACGAGCCTGGAGAGGATTGCATTCCATTCAGTAGGAAATATAAGAACATCTCTCTATTTTTGGACCTTATATGATGTTTTTCTTAAAGTTACAATATGTAAAGTTGGTAGACCTAATTATAAAATAGGTTTGTTTTATAGTGTATTTCTTTGTTTGTATTTAGTTGTTTGTTCTATATCCTCTTAAGCCCACTCCTTCCCATTTTCTATTTCTTTAAACAACTTTACTTAAAACAGCAATTCTGATGACTACTTAGCTAATAGAAATTCCAGTTATCTTATTTATCCTGAGGGAGTAAAGCAGTATTGCAGACATATATAAGAAAATATATTGTCCCATGTGGAAAGCAAAATATTTGAGTCCATACTCTAAGAAAGAAGATCCTATCAGGGTGACTGAATATGTTACAAGAGAGAGGATGCACTACTTTTATATTAAATTCCTCCACCTTTTTTGCTTGTAAGCAACAAAATGTGATAACTTTCCATGGTATTCTAAATAACGTTCCCAGCTGAGCTTCTCTGAGGACATTAACAGTTTTAATCTTGGTGTGTGGATGCGCGTGGGTGTCTGCCAATAAATATGAATGGACATGTTTTGTAGTTTTCAACATTTCTTTATTCTCTTTGGTGTAGGGGACTGTATCTGCCTTCATGTTTGCACAGTGTCTAGCACACTAGCCCCTCATCCAGATTGTTTTCTCTCCATGCTACCATAATACAAATATTCAATAATTTAAACGCTACTTTTCCTTTTTTAAAATTTATTGGACTTATTTTTCTGTTCTCCTTATGGTCAAATAGTCTGTCACAGACTGATGGTTTTATTGCAGTGCTTTAGGATTTTGGTTGCTTAGTAAGCTTAGCAAGGTCAGTCGTCTTTTCTTATCTCTTCCCAAGTTTATTGTTTTAAACAAGGGCTCCAGAACTTTTTCTAATATTAGGATTTGGTTTATAGTGTATTGTCTCATGGACCCACCTCCCATCTATTCACGATCACATAACATTAGTTTGGCCACTTCATCAACTATTTGCATTAATTTAGTAATATTCTGATATAATGTACTTTTCGCATGTTTTAATGTGAGTTAGTAGCTGGAAAGATGGACGACAACCAGCTCCCTGTTGCCAGCCAGTCCCAGAGACCACAGTTTGTATACTAATAGCGTGAGGCAATGGATTGTGAGGAGGAAAGAAGAAATGCACAAACTCTGCATGCATGTCTGGGAAACAACCAAAGCCAAATGGAAAAGGATTATTCCTACTAGCAGCATGTGTTAAAACATGTATGAAGGGGCTAAAGTTTAAATAAGATAAATATCGCCTAGATTTTCCATGGGTTGGGGGTGGGGCATTTGTATATTTATGCATATAATTTCTTCATCAGTTAAGGAACTTTCACTGTGAAAGTTATGGCACTGTGATTAGAGATCATCAGGAAAAAGCTGGATACATTTAATGGAAAAATATTTTACAGTTCTTCAAGAGGGAGGCGTTTGGATTAGACGAACCAAGAGGTACCTGTCATCTACCATTAATATTTAAAATAGAGCAAATGTTAAAGTAAAAGTAAAATCACTTGTTTGCATACTCTAATATAAAAATGATCTAGCACAATTGTTTTCTAGATCATATAGAATGAAATATTTTATTTTTATATTAATCTCCCCATGAAAAATAAACCTATCATGACAGGTTATTCCAAAGGAGAGTTTAAAAATCTCACCAAGAGATATAGGAGCACAAGTCCCATTGATTGTCAGTAGGATTTATGCTCTTAAATCCCTTACATATAGTGTCTCCCTCTGTGTTCCTAGAAATTTTTTTTATTCCCTTTCAGTTTTAAAAATTTCTGTTCCACCATCTAAATCTGATGCCCTGCATATTTTGACACTGAGCCACCTTCTGGGGGGGCGAGAGATATGAATACTCTGAGTTTAATTTTCTTGAGCTGAATTATTTTTAGTCAGCGTATTTAGAGAAAGAAAAGAGGTATTTTTTCAAACTTAAGTTTCTAACATGTTGACAGTATTTGTATACTGTAGGTGTTGGATAAATATCATCATTAGGCACATACTTTTCCTATAAATCTGTCTTGGTGTTCTTAAGGAAAGACCTGGAAACCAAACTGGGGATTCTACTTTCCTATTAACTTTATTCACCTTAATGTGATCCCAAGGGAAAGGTAAAAAAAACATAGATTTTGATCATAGAATGCTGGAAGATTGTCTGCCAGCTTTTTCATTCTGAGAATATTTACTTCAGTATGACATTTACTCTCCTGCAGAATAGAGCTCTATTCTTTCTCAGAGAACAAGATATTCTACTTAGAAAGTTTTATGTGTAATTGTACCATCAGTACATTTATAAGGATGAGGCAGTGTAATTGAACCTTCAGTATTCTCTAAACTGCATTCACCAGACTTCCTGAGAGAAACTTTATTAAACTCAAAATTTCATAAAAAAACATATTGGACTTTTCCCAATCATATAGTAGAATGCTTACCCATAATCTACTTCTAAAAGGCCTTTCCAGTGTCTAAACATTACAGGAAATATGGGATCACTCACACTTCGGGATTAGTTCTGTCCTCTGATACAGACACAAATTAATGAAGTCAGCAGAAGTTTTGCAAATATACCTGACTGCAGAATAACACTAAAATTTATAATACTTAAATTTCTATATTATCAGCCATCTAAGAATCTCCTAAAGTGCTTTACAAATATGAATCAATTAAACTTCTTAATACATCTGAGGCAGACAAAGTATTCTCATCACCACAGGACCTATAGGGATGTGGAGACACAAGGAGGTTAATGGCTAGATTGTGCCGTTTAGGCACAGATCATACCAAAGGGTGGTATGGAGCTGCACTGTCAAAAAGGGACACCAGAATGCCTTTGGAAACTGCCAGGCATTTTTAGGCTGTTTGCCAACTAGTATACTCCTTTACGGTATGTGGTTTGCTACCTTCTGCTGATACCAACAGATCTGCTTCCCTGACGTCCTTTCCTTTTTGAAGCACCAAGCGCTGGGGCACAGTCCCTGCACTTCCCAAAATGTAAGTGCTGCAATTCTGCAGCCTTATGTTAGTTGTGCAAAATGGGAAACCTCTTCACATCTTAACCAGGCAGAATTTGGCCCAGTGTGACATGCTCAAAGCAAGTCTGTTGCACAATTAGGAGTGCAGCACAGATCTCCAATCTCCTATTTCAGTGCTTTAAATACCTAGCTCAGGTTTTCCTTTCTGGCATTTTCAATTTATAGAACCTAATCTTATGTCAGATTTTACTTTGCAATCCTCAGCATGTTAAAGATTGTCTCCTATTATTAAAGATTGTCTTCTTAGCTACTGCAAACTGTAAGATTTTCCTTTGCTTTGTTTGTTGAAAAGTGTACTAGTTTTGAACATGCCACTAATCAATTTCTGCACAGCTCTTAGGTCTTGAAAGCTGGGTGAAATAATGGAGTGAGTAAAATGTATAGGAGGAACTGGTTACATCGACTTACAGGTTATGATTTAGCCACACTTCATGTTGAATAGTCCCATAATGAATGAGCAGTCGCACTGATGTCCCAGACCTGATGTCAGGACAATACTATAATTTACACTTGCAAAAAATTTCAAAATGCTATACAGATACCATGGTGAACTTCTCCTCTGTGAATAGAATCATAGAATATCAGGGTTGGAAGGGACCCCAGAAGGTCATCTAGTCCAACCCCCTGCTTGAAGCAGGACCAATTCCCAGTTAAATCATCCCAGCCAGGGCTTTGTCAAGCCTGACCTTAAAAACCTCTAAGGAAGGAGATTCTACCACCTCCCTAGGTAACGCATTCCAGTGTTTCACCACCCTCTTAGTGAAAAAGTTTTTCCTAATATCCAATCTAAACCTCCCCCATTGCAACTTGAGACCATTACTCCTCGTTCTGTCATCTGCTACCATTGAGAACAGTCTAGAACCATCCTCTTTGGAACCCCCTTTCAGGTAGTTGAAAGCAGCTATCAAATCCCCCCTCATTCTTCTCTTCTGCAGACTAAACAATCCCAGCTCCCTCAGCCTCTCCTCATAAGTCATGTGCTCTAGACCCCTAATCATTTTTGTTGCCCTTCGCTGGACTCTCTCCAATTTATCCACATCCTTCTTGTAGTGTGGGGCCCAAAACTGGACACAGTACTCCAGATGAGGTCTCACCAGTGTCGAATAGAGGGGAACGATCACGTCCCTCGATCTGCTCGCTATGCCCCTACTTATACATCCCAAAATGCCATTGGCCTTCTTGGCAACAAGGGCACACTGTTGACTCATATCCAGCTTCTCGTCCACTGTCACCCCTAGGTCCTTTTCCGCAGAACTGCTGCCTAGCCATTCGGTCCCTAGTCTGTAGCGGTGCATTGGATTCTTCCATCCTAAGTGCAGGACCCTGCACTTATCCTTATTGAACCTCATCAGATTTCTTTTGGCCCAATCCTCCAATTTGTCTAGGTCCTTCTGTATCCTATCCCTCCCCTCCAGCGTATCTACCACTCCTCCCAGTTTAGTATCATCCGCAAATTTGCTGAGAGTGCAATCCACACCATCCTCCAGATCATTTATGAAGATATTGAACAAAACCGGCCCCAGGACCGACCCCTGGGGCACTCCACTTGACACCAGCTGCCAACTAGACATGGAGCCATTGATCACTACCCGTTGAGCCCGACAATCTAGCCAGCTTTCTACCCACCTTATAGTGCATTCATCCAGCCCATACTTCCTTAACTTGCTGACAAGAATACTGTGGGAGACCATGTCAAAAGCTTTGCTAAAGTCAAGAAACAATACATCCACTGCTTTCCCTTCATCCACAGAACCAGTAATCTCATCATAAAAGGCGATTAGATTAGTCAGGCATGACCTTCCCTTGGTGAATCCATGCTGACTGTTCCTGATCACTTTCCTCTCATGTAAGTGCTTCAGGATAGATTCTTTGAGGACCTGCTCCATGATTTTTCCGGGGACTGAGGTGAGGCTGACTGGCCTGTAGTTCCCAGGATCCTCCTTCTTCCATTTTTAAAAGATTGGCACTACATTAGCCTTTTTCCAGTCATCCGGGACTTCCCCCGTTCGCCACAAGTTTTCAAAGATAATGGCCAAGGGCTCTGCAATCACAGCCGCCAATTCCTTCAGCACTCTCGGATGTAACTCGTCCGGCCCCATGGACTTGTGCACGTCCAGCTTTTCTAAATAGTCCCTAACCACCTCTATCTCCACAGAGGGCTGGCCATCTCTTCCCCATTCTGTGATGCCCAGCGCAGCAGTCTGGGAGCTGACCTTGTTCGTGAAGACAGAGGCAAAAAAAGCATTGAGTACATTAGCTTTTTCCACATCCTCTGTCACTAGGTTGCCTCCCTCATTCAGTAAGGGGCCCACACTTTCCTTGGCTTTCTTCTTGTTGCCAACATACCTGAAGAAACCCTTCTTGTTACTCTTGACATCTCTTGCTAGCTGCAGCTCCAGGTGCGATTTGGCCCTCCTGATATCCTTACTACATGCCCGAGCAATATTTTTATACTCTTCCCTGGTCATATGTCCAACCTTCCACTTCTTGTAAGCTTCTTTTTTATGTTTAAGATCCGCTAGGATTTCACCATTAAGCCAAGCTGGTCGCCTGCCATATTTACTATTCTTTCGACTCATCGGGATGGTTTGTCCCTGTAACCTCAACAGGGATTCCTTGAAATACAGCCAGCTCTCCTGGACTCCCTTCCCCTTCATGTTAGTCCCCCAGGGGATCCTGGCCATCTGTTCCCTGAGGGAGTCGAAGTCTGCTTTCCTGAAGTCCAGGGTCCGTAACCTGCTGCTTACCTTTCTTCCCTGCGTCAGGATCCTGAACTCAACCAACTCATGGTCACTGCCTCCCAGATTCCCATCCACTTTTGCTTCCCCCACTAATTCTACCCAGTTTGTGAGCAGCAGGTCAAGAAGAGCGCCCCCCCTAGTTGGCTCCCCTAGCACTTGCGCCAGGAAATTGTCCCCTACGCTTTCCAAAAACTTCCTGGATTGTCTATGCACCGCTGTATTGCTCTCCCAGCAGATATCAGGAAAATTAAAGTCACCCATGAGAATCAGGGCATGCGATCTAGTAGCTTCCGTGAGTTGCCGGAAGAAAGCCTCATCCACCTCATCCCCCTGGTCCGGTGGTCTATAGCAGACTCCCACCACTACATCACTCTTGTTGCACACACTTCTAAACTTAATCCAGAGACACTCAGGTTTTTCCACAGTTTCGTACCGGAGCTCTGAGCAGTCATACTGCTCCCTTACATACAGTGCTACTCCCCCACCTTTCCTGCCCTGCCTGTCCTTCCTGAACAGTTTATAACCATCCATGACTGTACTCCAGTCATGTGAGTTATCCCACCAAGTCTCTGTTATTCCAATCACGTCATAGTTCCTTGACATCACCAGGACCTCCAGTTCTCCCTGCTTGTTTCCAAGGCTTTGTGCATTTGTATATAAGCACTTGAGAACCTGTTGATCGCCCCTCATTCCCAGTATGAGGCAGGAGCCCTCCCCTCGCAGACATTCCTGCCTGTGCTTCCTCCCGGTATCCCGCTTTCCCACTTACCTCAGGGCTTTGGTCTCCTTCCCCCGGTGAACCTAGTTTAAAGCCCTCCTCACTAGGTTAGCCAGGGGGAGTACAAACAGGGCCAGTACAAACCTATTTTGAGAACTTCAGTCATTCGATGGGCCTTGAGTTGGCCCTCTACACACAGACCAATTTCACTCACTAATTACATACATTTCCCAACACACCTGCAAGAGATGTAAAAATAGTATTTTCAATTAGGAAAAAGGGAGGCACAGAGAAGCTACAGGATACATAGTGCCACTTAGACCACATCTACGCTACAAGCTGGGGGTGTGATTTCCCTGCTCATGTACACATACTCACTCTAGCTCCCATTGAGCCAGCGCAAGTATAAATAGCCACGTAGTTGCTACAGAAGAGGCATAGCTTAATCATGTGGAGTATATACACACCTGAAACATGATGAAAACTAGTATATGAATGGGGAATCGCACTCCTAGCTTGTGTGTAGATGTAGCCTTTGGCACAAGTCATAATAATGGACATTGTGGAGCCAGTGGGACTACTCACTGATTTAGGTATTACTCAATGTGAGCAAAGGTGGTGAAATAAGGCATTAAATGAGAACTGTAGTAATTGTATAAGCTAAATTAAGGTAGTCAAAATCTCATGTAGGAAAAAAAGTGAGCCCTGGTCTATGTATCGTAATGGCAAATGCATCATTTAACTCTAATACTCTTATCTCTTTCCTAGAAATGTTTCTTTATCTTTGTTCAGTTCTCAATAGATAACTTACCAAAATGTTGCCTGTACTTGAGCACAATCTCTGATTTACAGAGAAAAATGGTAAATCTAGTCTCACGCAGCATGGTCCAAATAGGATTTTATGGAAAAATACATAATGCCAATAACAAATAACTGACTGGCATTTGATATCCGAAAGTATGTCTGAATACATGGTCCATTGACCTGAACCAATTTTTTCAGATTTTTGACTTCATCTTGAATTGAGATGGGTAAACTTTTTGAAATCTTTAATATTTTCACAGAATGGGCCAATTGTTTCCCACCCAGCTCTAATAACTTTATTTTATAAGGTTGCCTATTTATTTCGCTGAGAATCCCCATGGTGTCAACTGTTGTTCAACATGAAAAAGGATATCAAAACATGCCCCTTAATGACTAGCTTAACTGCCACTTAATTTAGAATTATGTCAAATAAAAGGATGCGGAGAGAGTTGGAGAATAGTAAGTTTACAGCTCAGAAGTGCTAATTATAAATGACTTAAAACACCTCTTTAAGATCAAGATGATATGCCATCAGGATAAAAATTTAGTAGAGATGTATTAGAAATTTTCTAATCCGCCTGATTTGTGCAGCTATAGTGAAACCTCCCTAAATAAATTACTCTTAAAAAGATAACAGCCAGATAAAAATGCTAGATTTCAAGTTAGGGAATTTATTTATTCAGGATCATGAAGTTAATAAAACTGTGGTTTATATATGGCAAGCAACATGAGGGAAGAGTTGAATTTTTCTTCATTGTCAGCTACACAGAATAGGTAATGTTGACACACAAACATTTGCACGCTATTTGTTTTGTTGATAAAACCCCAGCAACAGTAGATTGGAATGAAATACTAAAGCTGAGCACAAAAGCAAAACTCGGGCTATGCCCATGTAAATAAACACAACCCTAGATTGTAATTTGAACATAAATTAGATTGTAAGATCTTTGGTATGGGGATGGTGTTTTCTTGTGTGTTCACACAAACACCAGCAATAATTACATCCCAATTCCTCAGTGAGACCTTGGCAATACAAGAAATAATAATGAATAAAGAGAAGCTATAGAAGGAATGAGGAAAATGGAACAAACAGATGGAAGATACAAGGCAAAATAGTACGGAGTGTTTCTATTAACATGTGACCTTGTATCATTGATTCATAAAATACAATAAATACCTTTTCCCAAAAAGTTCATACTCCAGTGATAAAAGCATATAGGCAACATTTCCTCATATAAGGAGTGAGGAATATTAAAAGAAATAACCAATTTTTCCCTCCCCAATTGGATGTGCTCTTTTCATTGCTACGTTCTCTGGGCTGCATTTGTGTGCTTTGTTTTTATTGGTCTACATTTTAGATAAGATCAATGTATGAAGGGGCCTAGCTAATAATAGAAATGTCTGATTTTTTTTTTTTGGTCCCCTTGTGCAGACTTTTTTATGATGTATTGATACCTTCCTCAAATTGATATTAAGGGAGGGTGCATATATCGTGTGTGTGTGAGTACACTCATTTTATGGTTGACCATACCTGAACAAACAAAATGGAAAACCATACTGTAGAATCAGCAAATGTAATTAAAACAAATCAGTCTTCCATGGCGGCAACTGTCTTTATTAAATCTCACCTGTTACCAGAGGTGATGCATAGAATGTTGATATAATGTAAGTATCTGTCAATAATACCTTTCAGTCATAACACACTCAGGAAAAGTTGTGAGCTGAAATTAGCCAAAGAATCTCATTGATTAGCTAATTTTATATTTCCTTATTATTTTGGATTTGTTTCAGTGTTATGAACTACTTAGCTGTCCAGAAGCAAACTGAACCATCCAGATTATTTTTAATGAAATACTGTAACAGGAAAATCAATAAACACACATTTTATTGTAATGTCCAATGTTACCAAAGTGTCCCATTTTAAAGTGTTTAAAGTCATATTTGCTGTTTCTTCCTTTTTACCCCTCATGGTGACATAATTTATTTCTGAATCAGCAGGCAGCACAGTGCACAGTATTTCTGCAAAATTACTTTGATATGGGCTTCTGGTTGAATGTTGTTCAGCCCTTTCCTCTGCAATTTCAGCATTTCTTTCTATTACGCCAAGCCTGTTTCAATAGGATTAAGAAGCCTTTATGTTGCTAAACTGTACACCCCCTTCCAAAGAGTTGATTTAATTTAGTGGTCAGTTTGTTTGATAAAGGCTCCAGTTCTCATGTTTTTTGTGGCTGATATGCTGTATACATCAGCAGAAGAGTTTTGTCTAGTGGAAACTGGATGGTGTGTACACTTCATATCCTTGTTGTGAGAAGACTTCACAGTGGTTTCTGCTCTTAATTTCTGCTGAGAAACACTTGATATGGAATCTTCTGGGGGTTTTCACAATGGATCTAATTCTCTTCCCAGTGTTACACAGGGGCAAATGCACTGATTTCAGTAGAGGTTTCTCCCAATTTACATCTGTGTGAGAAAAGAATTAGGCCCATCAGTCTTGGTGGGTGCTTACTACATGTCGTCGTCATCAGAATTAATAGAATAACACTTGCCAAGAAAAGGTAAATTATGCTTTCTTTTTCTTTGGAAAGCTTTTTGCTAACTTGTCCTCATCTTTGTGAATCTATTTATTTGATATCCAAAGTATATTAGTCTAAAATAAATGACATTCTCTGTAGTATTTGCAAAGTATCTGAGGTTGGTATTCAGTTTTAGAGCTTCAAAGTTAGTCATGCAAGTGTTGCGGAGTGTAGAAAACACACATTTGATTGTTTGTTTGACCAAATCAGTTTTGAAGCTCTGTGAATTCATGAATACTAAAGGGCTTTAGTGCAGTTTACTCAAACCAAAGCCCTTCTGCTTGCAAAATATTCACAAGTTTCCAGCATGTGATCAGCTCTAATAGTTTTGTTCCAAGATAAGCATAGAGCTGTGCTTCATTTTTGAGTGAGAGATTTGCATGTGTAGGGGGGTAACTCCTAACTTCAGTGAGAACCACCTGTTTGCATCTTAGGCTATGTCTACACTTGGAGCTAGGGGTTTGATTCCTAGCTCTCTTTAAGCTAGCACATACCATGGGGTCCTGGTGGGTTTGTATCCAGGGTAGCTAGCCCATGTCACCAGTCATTGCTGAACGTGCTACCACAACTACATTACTAGTTTTAGTGCAAGTATGGCTACGCAAGGTAGGACTGACCCCTTAGCTCCAAGTATAGATGTAGCCTTAAAGCAAAATTTGCTCCTTACTAGTAGTTATGGGCAGGACTGTAGATCTATGCTATTCCTTTGCAGTTGTATCAACTACTCTTAAAATCCTTTAACAGTTCACAAACTTTGGGCTCCATTGAGGCTTTGCCATGAGCCCCATACATGGGACAACTATGACCTGCCCCAGGAGCAAGAACAAGTTTTTCCCTGCTCCAAGGGGAAAAGGGGAAGCACCCTATGCTAGGCCTGTCCTTGGCACAATGTATTTCCTTTGCACAGCTCTTCTGGTTTCTGTTAAGAGGGATGGAGCCAAAGCTCTCTCTATTGCCACCCACTTCCCACACAGGATTTATGGTGAAACTACCACTAGGTGCCTGTCTTCAGGTACTTCACTACCTTTCAAAACCTGGCCCTTTCTCCTACATGCTCTGTCTAGAAAAAACAAATCATTGTAATGATTCAAACAGGAAAGACATGTTGATACTGAAGACATTCAGAAAAAGCACAATAGCTCGTTGTACAATCACATGTGTATTTTCAAAAGTCATTTGGGGACTTCTGAGCTTAAGTCCCATTTACTTTCAATGAGACTTTTGAAAATGTTACTTTAATGCTAGATTTTTACATTTTGGGGTAATGTTTCAAATTACAAACGTTCTCAGACTGAAATCCAAAAGTTAGTGTACGAATATCTTCTTTAAAATGTCTTTAGAATTTTGCCAAGCATTAAGTATTCCAAACATTCTATTAGATTACTGTATGTTATCAGGCAATATACTGCCTACATATGGCCAGATCACATCCCTAAGTGCGATGTGCAGCAGAGTGCTTCCTGTGCTCATCTCTTCACTTCTGCACTGAAGAGGGGAGAGGGAGGATCAGCCACTATGGCAACTGCAGTCTTTCCTCACTGGCAACCAGGCACCCTGGTTGTGTGGCTCCATTGTATCCAGGAACTGGGGAGGAGGTACAAATCCCTTGAACACCTCTGGCCTCCTGTTGAGAAACTCATCCTCCCATGTTCTGTGGCATTTGGGAGCAGGTCCCATTGCAATTCTCCTCCAGAAACAGAACAATTGCAGAGAAGCTACATAAGGACATCCTCCTGGAGAATTTCTCTCTCACACTTCCTCTGATTTTTACTGTAGGAAGAAGTGATCTGGACCCCGACTACTGAGAACATTTAACACCTGCTATGAATATGTAGTCTACATGTGGCTTTCATTTTTGCAAAACTTGCTAGATATGGACTGTACAATAATAAAGAAATAAACATGTTGGACCAAACTTTGAGGTCTTACGCAGGCAAATTCTGTAGAGCAGGATCCTAAAATTGTGTAAATCAGCAGAGCTCCATTTAATTCAGCCAAATTATGCCAGTTTACACCATTAGAGGATCTGGAGTAATTATTTTTAATGGATTTTTTTATTGATTAAGGAAGAAGTAAAAACTGAGAAAACAAGTTCATGAAAATTTGCCACATTATTAATCTACTTACTAAACCCAGCATATAAATTACTGTGGGTGTATATTTTGAAGTTAATATTTAAGAAGACATAATAACACAAGAATTACTAACTACTGTATATTTAGCCTTTTGCTTTTATTCTGTTGTATAGAGATTAATAACTTCAGTTCATTAGAATAACATTTGCCTTAGAGCTATGTTTTGATTTTATTTTGTAGCATTCACTAAGTTAAATATTAAACCCCTGTTCAGCCTACATGAGCCTCCTCAATGCATCTTGAATTTGGGTGCTTAAGTAACTTTCTAGGCTGCACAGCTTCAGAGGCTCCTCCTGATTCTCTGTGGAAAGTATTAGCTGCTGTTTTTCCCCATTATTGTATGCAGTATTGTTGTAGCTGTGTTGGTCCCAGGATCTTAGAGACCCAAGGCGGGTGAGGGAATATCTTTTATTGGGCCAACTTCTGGAAACGAGAGGCACAAGATTTCCAGGTTACACAGAACTCTTCAGGTCTAGGAAAGGTACTCCGATTGTCACAGCTAAATACAAGGTGGAACAGAGTGGTTAACACATTATTCAAGGGACCATTCAAGGTGAAGTGGCCTTGACGCTTAACACTTTCGGTCACAGGGAAAAGGGGGAGGGGGATGTTTGTGGGTTGTAGTAAACCATAAATTGAGTAAATTTAAGTTCCTTCACTTCTTTTGAAAGTGTTGTGTAGGTTTCCTTTGAGGATGAGGACTGATAAATTAGATAGTGATCCTTTTTTGAAAAGTGTTCCCCAGCAGGTGATAGGGTATTTCTGCCTATTATTTTCAGGGGCGGCTCTACCAATTTTGCCACCCCAAGCAGCCGCTGCTGAATTGCCACCGCCACAACAAGAGCGGCAGAGCTGCTGCCCAAAAGCCGCCACAAGACCCAGACTGCCACCCTATTCTGAATGCCATCCCAAGCACCTGCTTGGAAAGCTGGTGCCTGGAGCTGGCCCTGATCATTTTTGCTGTCTTAATTTATTCAAGAGCCCAGTGATTGTCTGTTTCACTCACATAGTTGTTACTGGGGCATTTAGTGCATGGGATGAGGTACCGCGCATGTTGTGACAGGCATGCGAAGGACCCACGAAGCTTGAAAGGTGTGTTGTGGGGGTGGTTGATCATTGTAGCAGAGGACATGTGTCTGCAGGTTTTGCATCTGTTCTGGCAAGGTCAGGTGCCGATTTGAATTGTTGGGTCCTAGTCTGTGGGGAGCTTCCATTGTGGGCCAAATCCTTGTGTCTGGTTTTGGCCAAACTACACACACTCCGTGACTTATCCTGTGTGGGGCAGTCAATCTAATTGCTGGTGCCTCCTTGTGGCCTACGTCCAGTGCAGGTCCTCTATAGGAAAGGGATACAGTGACCGGATGAATGGCTTGGAAAATTATTTTAAAAGAGGTGTTCATTAAAGGAACAAATGGGAAGAGGCAGTTGGGGACTCCTATCATTGGTATGGCAGGGAGCCAACCCCCATTATTATAGCCCACCTTAACCCTCCTGCGAGGCGCGTGGGGGCAGATATGTTAAGGTCCTGGCAATGGATTTGCTGGAGGGACTTGGATGAAAAAGAGGGGGAGCTGGTAAAAGCCCCCCAGGTAATTACAGAAAAACATGGGGTTACCTGAACTGTACACTTTTATCTGCCGGGTAGTCCCAGGCATCTAATAATAAAGTTGCAGCCTGATTAAACCCATGTCAAATGTCTCCCGTCCTTCTTTCGGTATAGCCAGACAATCTTGCACTAGGCTGATTTCATCCAGGGATGCATGTACCAGCTCTCTGGCTAGATTCTGCTAGCAGTGTGGAGCAAAGTAGAGGGTAAGGCCTTGTGCAGTAGGTTCGCCTGCTCTCTTCTCATCCTTTCTTGGTGTTCATTCATGGTCTCCACCAAATCCTGATGGTAGTATATGACAATTAAGGGGGTTGAGAATTATGGACCAGCTCCTCAGCTGTGTAAATCACTACTTCCTTACTGAAGTCAAGGAAGATATTCCAGTTTACAGCAGCTGAGGACCTGGCAATGTATTGCAGATAAATACCCCTGAGCTCAGTCCATATGTAGCTCAGCACACTATGATTTCAGCATCTGGCCTTCCAGATCTCTTGAAAATCTATATACCATAAAAGCAGCTAGCATACTTCAGTAGAAAGATAAATATCTGAAGTGATTTAAAGTGCATGTATTTTAATCATGGTTTCATAGTTTCCTCATGTAAATTGCTAAGAACCACCTGTAAAATGTGGCCATGAATCTGATTAATGGTAAATGAATTTTCAAGCTTTTGGGGGGAAAAAAATATATATTGCTTCAGTAGCCACAATAAAATTAATTTTGCATTATCTGCTATAATCTCAAACAGCTTAACTTTAGTTAATTTTCTAAGCCTAAATTTTCTTGCTCTCAAATAGAGCTTGAAGTTATTATGTCATTAGGAGCTGCTATATGCTGAGCATAAGCATTTATGCTTGACCAATGGTTCTATATGTTAGAGTTATTGCTGCTACAGTAGTTGGGAAGCTTTGGTTGCCGGGGTAACAAGCCCATAAGGCTGAGACAAAATTAACTAAGCCACAGCAATGTTGTCCGGTTGGTTTCAAGAAAATTTAATCTGTTCTAGTTTGTAAAGGTTTCAGTACAATATTTATCATGCAGCAGTGGTATTAAAAGATGTCTGACAGTTTCAGCTGTCATGGCCAAGTGCTTTGTATAGGGAGAATCCCGCTACTCTAGCACTGCCTATAAGATTTAAACATGGCTGCGCACTACTATGTTGTAGCTGATTAGTACTCTGTACAGCTTCAAGCTGACAACTCTGGTAAAAGCATTCAGTCTCATTCTTTTAAAGAAAAAAATACAACTCATCAGCCTGAATATTTGAAAGGCCAGAAGCACTTGTCACAACGAACAAACGTATGTTTGTGGGGGACAGTTTTTTAAGTAATAGTAATTTGTTACACTGGCCATATGAAAATACATGCAAGAGATTGTTTTAAGTAAGGTCCTCATGCTAAACATAATCATCAGAAAAAATATTAATCTCTGAAGCGTCTTATGATTGTTATACAAGTGTTAAAATTGTATAGAAATCTATTTTCTGAGAAGGGAAACAATAAACACTTGTCACTGATGTTGGTGCTTGGTTCATCCCATACAAAGACATTACAAAACATGTATTTCCTATGATATAATATGCTCCATCATAAAACACAGATAATTTTAGACAATTACATTGTGTTTTCCTTACCTATATTTGTGTTCTTTCTTGAATTGTTCCTACAGAGCAGAATGTTTGAACTAATACATTTTATGTTTTTATTAATGGGGTCAAGTGCTCTCTCTCCCTTTCAAGCCACCTCATGGTCTAAAAATGGAAAATGAGGTTCTATTTTCTTAATGTATATATCTATCCTATGATTTTAGGTTGCTGCCTATTCTTGTAATATCTGAGTGCTTTTCACATAAAATCAGTAGCAATAGTGAAGTCCCTACAGATTTCATGGGGTCTCTGAAAAGGGAGAAGTGTTTAAAAAACCTACTTGGTAGTGTTTTTTGTTTTTCAGGGGTAGTATGCTGGTCAGGATTTGGAAATGGAAAGGGATGTCTGGAGTGTCACTTAAAGGGAAAAGTCAGCCTCAGAGGAAAATTTTGCAGTTTTCTAAAGATGATCAGACTTTGGATTCACCTAATCTCCTTTGAAAGATTGTTTCACAGCCAGTTGTCCTTGATGGAGATCACTTCTTTAAAAGAACAACAAAACTGTTTGGATGGCTGGATTAAGGTGATCCATATCAGTACGTATAGATGAGGTACATTTGAATAAAGGAAAAATCAGTCAAAATGGCTTGATTAAGAAACATGGTAAAAGGAATTGGTGTTAATATAATTTTTGGGTATCCTGTTATGATTACTAAACATTTAATTATACTCTTGAGCATTGCTCCAAGAGGAAGACTTGATTGATCTAGAATGTAAGTACTATTCATATTTTGCTTCTCAATGTTTATACGCAGACCTTCTATTAAGCATTCACATGTTACTAAACTATTTGATAGTACATATTTATATTATGAAATTCCAGCATTGATTTCATAGGTATGGGTTAATATCTGCATCTTCACAGGCTTCTATAACTAGTGTTTTAACATGAATGATGGGCATTCACCTGTGAGGAACCTAATAATTAGACTACAAGGTTTTTTTTGAACATGGGTATCTGTGTGTATATAAATGCATGGATGCATTATTAACTGAAGTAATGAAGTTAGATTCTCCTTCCTTTACGCATGTGTGTGTGCATGCGCACACGCGCGCGTTAGTACCTTAGGTGCTGATCCCGCAGAGAGAACAGAGAGAAGACCTCCACAGCTGGGCACAGCCCATTGATTTCATAGGGCTCTGCACAGGTCCCAGACTGCACAGTTTGACCGTGTTAGGACCTGATTTATCAAGTAGTCCTACAGCAAGACACACTCCAGCATGAGTAAAGGAGAGAGAATCTGGCTTCGGATCTTTAATGTATATAAATGCACAGAGTAAGGCATTGCCCAGCAACAAAGTGGCAAAATCAGGCCTTAAATATTTTTAACACTCTCTAGCACATAAGGGGGGAAAAGGCAATATTTCGTTACTTTGATATCCAAAATCTGAAGCCCCAACTATCTTGTATTACATTTTCCATATTTGTTGAATGTTTGATCTTCTAAAGGGAGACAGTTTTGTTTGAAATACTCTGTTTGCAATATCTTTTCCCAAAAAAATATTAGTATTGATGCATCATATGGTTGGTCTTTTTGTTTGCTAGTTTATGGGAATATTTAAAAGCCATACATTATATCCAGATCAGTTTATTACCAGTGCCTACAGTGCCATTCACCTTGTGATTTCTCTTTCGTACTACTCCAGCATGGAAGTCTGCCAAGTAAACTGCCACAAATGTAGATGCCACAGCATTACCTTTACGATTTTTTTTCTTAAAGAGTGAAAATTGAATATTTCTTATCATAAAGATTAAAAGAGTGACAGAGCTGGAAAGTGAGGCCCTTGATTTATTCATTGCTTAGGCAACCATAATATTAACTAACCAATATTAGACTAAGAAATGCTGAAATACATACATAAATACCTAAGTCTACCTTAAGGAGAAAAGATGCCATGTGAGCATTTCTTCTGACTGACAGTTTAAATTTACACAGCCATAATTAAGCTAAAGTGCACCCAATCCCTGCATTAAAATTGAGTAGAATAAAATTCACTATTAAAATAACATCAAATTAACTGTCATTAATGGGAATTTAATTACCATGTTTCACATGAGATATAATTAGTTAGCTAATGATCTATAAATTTATATCAAACACAACTTAACTAAAACACTTTGCATAATAAAATAGCTCATCTAAAAGTCTAAAATGTAATTAAGATGTCACTGTATTGTCATATTTCATTGTCCATTAATAAAAATTAATGATCAGGTGAAATGCACAGGGTGAAATTCACCTAATTGTGGAGGGACTGTTCAAAGCCCTATTTCAGTCCCCCTTTTGTCTGGAGTTGAAGTGATACAGGAGGCATCAAGTGTTCCTCCACTGAGGCCAGTAACACCAAAAAGATAATTAGGAGGAATGGGTATTGAGGGCTCATTCCTGTTAGGCGCTGAGCGCTTTGGACGTGATCCAGCAGAACACTTAAGCATGTATTTAACTTTGAACAAAGTGAACTTAGTTGTTCTCCTGGATTGAGGCCATTGTGCTCACCACCTTGCATGGCTGAGTCCAAAATAACTTATTTTTATTAAAGTAGGGGAATTATGTGTGTGTGTGTGTGTGTGTCTCACACTCACACACAATACACACTTAAACAATCCCCCTACTTTAATAAAATAGTTATTTAGGACTCAGCCATGGAAGGTGGTGAGTCCTATAGGATACTCCATCTTAATTCAGGTTCTTTCATTTTATATAAAATGCAAGAACCTGAATTATGATAGGAGTATTCTATAGTATGTGGGAAGATACAGTAGAGTGAAAGTTGAGGTTGAAGATCTGGAAACTTAAAAAAAAGAAAAGTATATGGGACAGAGAGCCTCTATAGATGAGGAGCAATGACCGTTTGATTATTAATATAGTCAGAGTTGGGAGAAGGTGTTATCCAACATCTTTTGAAATGTTAACTTATTATGTTTTGCTTTTACTATTAGTTAAGCTTCTCAGATAAGTAGCCTTAGATTAGAGATAGCTTAGCAACAAAAGTATGAATTTACGTTATCAACTTTGAGAAATCTTCCCATAATGAGAAAATAGGAAAAGGTAACCATTTTTTAATTTTGTAAGAATTTATTTTCTTTGATCGGGATCCCCCAATTCAAGGAAATGTTTCAAAACTGTTGCTTTACTTTGAACCAACATTTGATACATTTTATTTGTTCTCAGAAGCATTACAATCTCCCTCTTTTTTTTTTTTTTTTTTTTTTTTTTTGGTCCAGATGTCACTTGATGTTTCCACAAGCTGCATTGCAGTAAATAGTGGTCTTTCCATTGATTTCAAATTAGTTTTGGATCTTTTGGCAAGCTGAGCAGATGTTGGGATCTCACTATACTACAGGGTAAATATGCTCATGTCACAATGTTCATATCATATAGGGTTCAAAGGGTTGCCAAACCTGGCAGCTGACCCCAGACAGGGTCCTGCATTTCATTGCATATCAGCCATTCATAACTGAAGGGATTTAAAACCAAATTAAGATATTGTAGATTAGTGATATCTGTCTTGGATTTTGTCCTTCCAAGAATTCATTGGGGTTGTACAGGTTAAAATCAGTGACAACAGAATTTGGCCCACTACCTAACAAACCAGTCTAAATTTGCACTGCTATATCTAAACAAATTCTATTTCTATATTAGTGAACTGGCTCTGATTACTGTAGAATAATCTTAGATCTGAGCAGAAGCTTGTCTTAAATTAGCAGAGCTAACTTTTTTTTTAGTTTTAAGTATCAGGGGTAGCTGTGTTAGTCTGTATCCACAAAAACAACAAGGAGTCCAGTGGCACCTTAAAGACTAACAGATTTATTTATAAGCTTTTGTGGGTAAAAACCACACTTCAGATGCATGGAGTGAAAGTTACAGATGCAGACATAAATATACTGACCATGAAGAGAAGGGAGTTACCTCACAAGTGGAGAACCAGTGCTGACAGGACCAATTTGATCAGGGTGGATGTAGTCCACTCCCAACAATAGCTGGGGAGGTCTCAATTTCAGGAGAGGCAAAGCTGCTTCTGTAATGAGCCAGCCACTCCCAGTCCTTATTCAAGCCCAAATTAATGGTGTTAAATTTGCAAATGAATTTTAGCTCTGCTGTTTCTCTTTGAAGTGTGTCTCTGAAAGTTTTTTGTCCAAATATAGCTACTTTCAAATCAAAAACTTACAATCAGATGTGTGCAGCTCAGATATGAACTTCATGCATTCCTCACACACGCTTTATATATAAATATTATTAAATAGGAATCCAACATGATTTGGAAACTCAAAGTCCTTCAAAATCAAACTTACTATATTTCATTGAGCACCCTCATCACTGGAAGACAGCTTCTTAATTAAAATAATGACAAAGAAAAAGGAGGGAGATGGAAATTTCCAGCAACTTTCATATGTTTTTTATAAGAGTTAAAGATATTATAGTAAAACCATAACCACTCCATTAAATCTGATCTTGTATATTTTAGTCTATGGAGTAACCTTTACTGAAACAAGACGGGCAACAAGGAGAATGCAGACTGTTAATGTACACTTTTTAAATAGGTAGAAATTCAGTGGCATATTTTGAATGCCATCATGCTTAATTTCTGTTCATTATCACATAGTGTTTGCTAAACAGCAAAGGTCATGTTAAAAAATTAACTGTATTCAATAATGCTCTCAGGAAATTTAACAAAGTTTACATAGACTATTGTGGAATACTTTGCTTTCTACAGGTTTAATTTGTTTTTCTTGTTGTTCTTGTGTTAGCTACTGTTTATCATTTCTGAGTTCTCAAAATTTATCACTTGGTAAATATGATCTGTTGTAATACAGTGGTTCTCAACTCTGGTCCACCGTTTGTTCAGGGAAAGCCCCTGGTAGGCTGGGCCAGTTTATTTACCTGCCGCGTCTGCAAGTTTAATTTGAACTGCAACCCACAGGAACTGTGATCAGCCGAACCTGCAGACACGGCAGTTAAATAAACTGGCCCGGCCCGCCAGGGGCTTTCCCTGAACAAGCAGTGGACCAGAGTTGAGAACCACTGTTGTAATATGAAAGTACTTTTACTTAACAGTTCAAGCTAACATAGATGGTGCCATAAATATAAAGGGAAGGGTAACAACCTTCCTGTATACAGTACTATAAAATGTGTTTGTTTTTGTTTTGGCTTATGATTTTTCTGGCTGTAGCTAACACCTTTGTTAAAAAAACAAACAAAAAAAACCTTAACACCTCGGCCTCCAGGTAAAGAGAGAGAAGGGAAAAAAAAAACCTCCAGCTGTTCTCAGCTCCTGCTTTCCCCAAGCAGCTAAAAAGAAAAATTCTTAAGGTTTGTACTTCTGATTCAAAATGATCTCTGGTTCAAAATGATCCCGCCTCTCTGCCACCATGTCAGGGTTCCCTCCCCATTCTGAACTCTAGGGTACAGATGTGGGGACTGGCATGAAAGACCCCCTAAATTTATTTCTACCAGCTTAGGTTAAGAACTCCCCAAGGCACAAATTCTCCATTGTACCTTGGATTAGGTAACGTTGCTGTCACCAAGTGATTTAGACAAACTCAGAGAAAGGACCACTTGGAGTTCCTACTCCGGCCTAATATCCCCCCCAGCCCCCACACCCCCTTTCCTGGGGAGGCATGAGAATAAACAAGATGAGCACAGACAAACCTTGGGGGTTTTTAGGATATACAAAAAACCCCAATCAGATTCTAAAAGAAACAGAACTTTATTAGAAAGAAAAAAGGTAAAAGAAGCACCTCTCAAATTAGAATGGAAGATAATCTTACAGGGCAATCAGATTCAAAAACAGGATTTCCCTCTGGGCCAAACTTTAAAGTTACGAAAAGAAAACCAGGAATACACCTTCCCCTCAGCACCGAGAAAATCACAAGCCAAAACAAAAATAAACTAACACATTCCCCTGCTAGTACTTACTAATTCTAATGGAGTTGGATTGCTTGCTTCCTTGATCTGTGTCTGCAAGCACACAGAACAGACAGACCAAAACCTTTCCTCCCTCCCCCGCAAATTTGAAAGTATTTTGTCCCCTTATTGGTCCTTTTGGTCAGGCGCCAGCGAGGTTACCTTAACCCTTTCCGGGTAAAAGGATTTTGTGCCTCTGGCCAGAAGGGATTTTATAGTACTGTGTATAGAAAGGTTGTTACCCTTCCCTTTATATTTATGACAGATGGTCTGTTCTGTTTGTAATTCTTTGAATGTAAGCAACAATTTGACTCTGTTTTAAAGTAGTTGTGGCCACTTTACAGCTAAGGTTGCAACTCAATTTCTAGATTTTGCCCTCAACACTAAAAATCAAGAGGGGGCGAATTATGTTCTCTACATTGGTAACTTAGGTTTGAGGCCAATGGAAAAAAGACCAGAGGAAAAAACTGGTTCAATGGATTCCCCTAAATGAGACACAGTGCCTGGCTCCAAAGTTCAGCTTGTTGAATCCTAACTTTAAATATTATTTTTTTGCATTATGGTAAATACACCTCAAAGACCACATGCTATAGCCTACCATCAGTAGCACTAGACATAAGGCCAAGGAGTAACAGGATTTAGATGAGGGGGAGGATTTCTTCACTCGTTAAGTATCCTGCAGGAAGACAGAGGAGCAATATAGTGAGAATACCTTCAAGCCTGCTGCTCTCCCTGATCCCCATTCCTTGCAGACCTTCCAAGATTTGTAGGATGGCAGTCCTGCTCCTACAGACTTGAGGATATCTGGGGAGTTGGGGTAGTGGGTATGCATAGAGGTGGGGCAGGAAACAAAGGGTCTTCAGGTATACTGTGGGGAGAACCCCAGTGAGCCTTCAGAGGCTCAGCTAACCCATCCCCATCCCACACACAATCTTTTAGGATGCTGGTTTTTCACACAGGTATCCCAGGAAATTCAGATTCAAGCCCACAACAAGCTGCAGAGTCACTAATAACCACCACACACTTATACTGCCCCAGCTGAGACAGCCAAGAGCACAGATGTGGGATGCATTTGTGACTCCATTTCTTTTTATTGAAGGGTCCTCAGAAAGTACAAGTGAAAAGGTTGCAATGCTACACCTTGGGCTGCTGCTAGGGCAGCTGTACTAAACTTACTACAAGATGTATTGTATTGCAGATTCACTTCCCATACACACATCCAAAATAGCAGGTTTATACATTCTGACTCTGCGTACATTGTGGAAAAAAATCACTTTCAAATTGAAAGCACACAAGAGCCTTGCTCCCTCTTCAAATGCAGAAAGCATTGTGTATTCTGAATTAAATGGCACACAGGCAAATATTTTCTCAAGGGGTCATACCTCATTTAAAACTATTTAAAAACAATACCACAGGATTTGTACATATAATCTATGGCTAATGTATACATCTGCTGGTTACACGTTAAAAATCACAGAAGCCTGCATTCACAGGCTGTAGACTTTTATTAGACTGATATTTACATAGATAACTTCAGATAACTTTCCAGACTCAGAAGAGAGGGTCAGTTGGTCCATAAATCAAGTCAACAATTTCACCAAGACTGTGCTAACTGATTTCTCTCATGTATATGTGTCTGATTGAAGACTAAGTTTTCTGAAGCCCTTAAAGGAGGTAAAAAGAAAAGGAGTACTTGTGGCACCTTAGTCTTAATATTACCAGCAGGAGAGGGGGGGGACCTTTTTGTAGTGATCAAGGTGGGCCATTTCCAGCTGTTGACAAGAACATCTGAGGAACAGTGGGGGGTGGAATAAACCTGCTCACCCTCCCACCCCCCCTGCTCTCCTGCTGGTAATAGCTCTTCTTAAGTGATCACTCTCGTTAAAGTGTGTATGGTAACACCCATTTTTTCATGTTCTCTATGTATATAAATCTCCCCAGTGTATATTTCCACTGAATGTGTCCGAAGAAGTGAGCTGTAGCTCACGAAAGCCTATGCTCAAATAAATTTGTTGGTCTCTAAGGTGCCACAAGTCCTCCTGTTCTTTTTGCGAATACAGACTAACACGGCTGCTACTCTGAAACCTGTCATTAGTTAAGGGAGGTAAGTATCCATCTGCAACTGACTTTAAATGGGAGCTAGGTGACTAACTCCCTTTAAAGCTTCTGAAAATCCCACCGTCCCAGGCTGGCTGGCCCCAGTAGAATTAAGTAGGTCTAGCTCACCAGTAACAGAGCAGGCATTCCCATTTGGCCAGTTAAGAGGGCAGGGCTGCACCTGGGGGCTGTAAACTATCAGGGGGAGTCCCACTGCATAGCACAGTCAGAAAAGGCATGTGAGAGGTGCCAGAGACCAGGAGATTAGAGAGTCCCAGAAGGAAGCAGAACCACTATTCCTGGGAAGAGTGAAGGCAGAAGAGCACTGACAGGCATCGCCAAGCCAGGACCAGAGAGCTGAGGGCAGGGGAGTAGTTGAGGGGTTTACCTGCTGACATCTGTATGACCAGAGAGTTGACCCAGAGGAAACACAGGAGAGCCGGGGGAGTGAGGAATGCATTTTGGGGAAGGTTGGCCACAGCAGAGAAGCTGTTGGAGTTCCCCTTGGGAAGAGCAGAGTTACACTCCAGCTGGAAGGACTAGTGTGTCTGTCATGGTACGAGGATGGGGGAGAACTGACAGATAATCCAGGTGTGGTCAAAGGTGCTGGTGTATCATATGTGGGGCTTCAAGGAGTTGTATGTCTTTAGTGTTTAAATGACTGCTTGCGGGGATGAGGGGAGGGAATGGACTACATATCTGGGACTCTTTGTTATGGACTAGTTGAAACATGTTGTTGTAATAAACCATCTCCAAGACAACGACCCCCCCCAAAAAAAAGTGAAAGGCAGGCTACGGCATGTCTCATTTTCCCTCCTTCGAAGTCCCAATAATTGGTCCAAAGAGTCTGAATGCAAATAGCCATTGTGGGGTTAATCTGTTACAAAAGAAAGTTCCATGCACCTAAGTCCCAATAGGAGCTTGGAAATACATCCCATATAATTCTGGCATCCATCGTCATGCCCTGATTGTACCAGTCTTCTCCTGTCCTTATGCCAGAACAGCCATCTCAGCTTTTATGACCAGACTGCAACCCTAATCTTCCCAGCAGACACTCCCAGAGCTTCTCTGCTAGGAACATCCTTGTCAGAGTGCACCCTTCACTTCTCCTGGCCCTCTCATGGTTACTTTGGGTCCAGCTCTCTGGTCATGGAGATGTCAGTAGGTAAGCTCCTCCACTGTTCCCCTTCCATCAGCCCTCTCTGGCCTTTGGCTCCATCTTTCCCACTTAGAGCCAGCAGCCAACTCCCTCTGCTGCTCCTCCTGCTTTCAACCTTCTCCAGCCCTTGGCTTGGAGACACCAGCCACCCAACCCGTTTCTGCTCCCCTGCCTTCAGCCAGGAACCCTCTTATGCTTCTTTTCAGGACTGCTCCAGTCTCCTAGCCTCTGGCAGCTCTTGCCCACCCTTTCCCACTGGCAGCTCTTGCCCACCCTTTCCCAATGAACCAATCTGTTCTGAGTCACTGGGATGCCCCTCATCCTTTGTAGCCCTCAGGTGCTGCCCTTCCCTCTTAATCGACCAACTGGGCGCACTTGCCCTGACATCAGGAAGCTGGATCCACTTCATTCTAGTAAGGCCAGACACACTGTGACAGCCACCAACAGATTTCATTGAACTGTAAAATTATTATGCAATACTATGTCCCTGCGAAAGTACTTTAAGCTGGTTATTAAGTGAAGTCTTAATTCTGAACTCCCAGAGTTTCTAATTATGTTTTTAATTCTAACGTTCTTAAAAAAGCAGAGTAGGGCTTGGTGAAATTTTTTGGACATACTTTTCATTAAATGCAGTTTCAGGTCAGCCAAGACTATTTGTGAAGTTTAATTCAGTGACTTATTTTGGCTAAAAATAGTGTGTGTGTGGCGGGGGGAGTTAAAAAAATCAAAACATTTCATTTAGACTTTTTTTTGAAATTAAACATTTTGATCTCAAATGACATTTTGTTTAGAAAGATTTTTAAAAAGGTAAGAAATCCACCCAGAAGAGTTAAACATTTTGTGTGCTGAAATGATATTTTCAGCTTTTCATTTTGTCCAGAAAAAAGTCTGTTTTAGGTCAACCTGAAACCACC
Source organism: Natator depressus (assembly GCF_965152275.1). Taxonomy (NCBI): domain Eukaryota; kingdom Metazoa; phylum Chordata; order Testudines; family Cheloniidae; genus Natator; species Natator depressus. The sequence goes on from NC_134234.1 coordinate 144,063,436, forward strand.
CCCTCCCCACCATCCCCATTTTTCAGTTTGGGCTCCAAACTGAGTAATCAATTATTCATTCAGTTCCACTCACACAACTGATATGTGCAAACCCCACCTTAACAGAATTTTCTCATGGTTAACTGCAAATACTAACATCAGTGTGTTCAGTCTTGTACCTGCTGTGTAGAGTCAGATGTTCATAACACACTTTAACATGAAATAGTGTGTGTTTTGTTTATACCACATGTCTGGATGGGATATTTTCTTCTTAGATGACAATCAGAAACTTTGCATTTATAAGAATGGCATACTGATTAGAATATGCTAGTGGTGTCAGAAGCATTTGGGCTTAGATTTTAAAGATCTAACTTCAGTTACACTTATGGTTTCGAAGTTCAAAACTAGCTTCTTTTTCTGATTGATCTGTTTTCATATTTCAGTGCCAAAGCACATTTTCTTTAGGTTTTGCTCCAGGACAGACACATTTATTTTCCACAGTGGTATTTGTACGTCCTTGTTCTGGCTAACAGGTCATGACCCAGACACTCATGGAGATTATGCTTTCCAGAAATAAAGAATAATTCAAGCAGAGGAGAGTGCTTTGTGGCCATGGAGGTATCAGAGGGATTGTTGAAAGCTATGAAAATTTGAATGTTTTCCATTAGCTTTGTTTGATGGAAAATGAGTTTAACTCAACAAACATTTTCACAGAAAGCTACCTAAAAAATGTATGGCTTTATTTTTTTGGCAAGTTCTTTTGGTTTAAAAAAAAGATCTTCTCTGATAAAGATTTACACCAGAAAATATCATTTTTGTCAATTTTTTTAGAGGAAAAACACCTTTTGATCAGTTCTACTTTAATGTGCGCATCTCTTTAAGCTAAGTGTTTTGAAATACTGCTCATTACATAGGGCTCAGTACAGGCTGTGATGGATTGGTGGATGTTTAGGGAAAGCCAAGTTTAGGCTCAACAGAATCATTTTAATAATCCTTTCCAAAATACTCAGCTTGTGATCATGGTGGACAAGAGTCTATTCACTTTTAGTTCCTTTATCTACTAAATTGTATATGGCTCTGAATTTTGCATACTCACAGCAGATTCTTGCTTCCTTCATAGACTCAGAGGTTTAGGGTAAGATAGATATAATGGGTGAAATTAATGTATCTAAAATCCTTATTGTTAACTTGGGCACAAATAAGTCTTGCCACATGAAAGTCTTACTTGTTTAGGGTGGGTGGTGGGGGATGCAGGCATCTTGGGGCGGGGGAGGGGTTCCCCCTCTTTTGTGTTTTAGTTTTGATACCCTAGGAAAGATCTAACTTACACTGGAATCAGCACAGGATAATCTAGAAATAAAGACAGAAGAAAGAGAATTAAGAAAATTAATGGTTAGTCATGTGGCCCCACAAAAAGTAAGCCTATTGCTTCTGGGCACTCATGAACTAGCTTATAATAGCTTCTGTTAGAGATAAGGATACATTACACAGATATGCAGTGAACAGAAACATGAAAACATTAAACTTTGAACTTATAAGGTGAATTTTAAATTAACAGGGGAAATATTAACATAACTGTGCTTGACTCAACAGAACAAAAAAAAGCTTTTGACAAACGTCCCCTGCAAGTTTCTGTATCAGTTTCAAAGACTCTAAAAAAAAAAAAAAAACTTCAGTATATTTTCCTTTCAATGTGTTCAGTGTCCATTATATATGCAGATGTTAAAATGACATTAAAATATACTCAGTTTTCTTACTTGTAGACAGTGCATAATGAGTTTAAATAACAAATGATGTTTAATCTATGTGACTAAGTATTTTTTCCATGAAGTTTGAACTTCTGAGAGCTTCAAGTTAAGAGACCTGAATGATGCATTTTGCATCTATAGTAAAGATATAAACAATCCCGAGTATTTAATGTATTTATAGTGTGGAACCAGAATCATTTTAAAAGCAGATAGTTTGGTATCAGTTCAGCTGGTCAGTGATTCAATATGTTCAACAGTCAAACTGCAGTCCAATGGGAATCCAAAATTGGGGACAGTGTTCCTGAGTTGAAGACACTTCCACCCACATTACAAGGGCTGTTACCAGGGTTACGCTAGATGAAATGGAAGATTTTATACACTGTGCTCTTGCTTCTGAACAGTCATTTCTTTTATAGTTTTACTTTGCATGCTACTTATAGACTATAAACATTTACATATCTATTTTTAAAGATTTGTCCCCTCTCTGCTGGTCTTCCTTCTCTACAGACTTAACAGTTAATCATCTGGCTGATGGTTTTAATGTTCCTGACCACTCATTCATAGGCTATGATTCTGGGCTATGTCTGAAACTCTCCCATGCCATAGGAGCATGTGTGGTTTTACATTCCCTATCATAGGACAAAGCCATCCCTGACATGAATTAGGGCTACAATAACATACATCTAGCTGACTATGGCCTAAAAGGGTTGTTCTGGCAGCTGACAATCATCCAAGTGTGGAGAGGCCCATGCCTCTTGACTTGACCCTACCACTACACTAGACCCTGGAGGTGGCTTTGAGCCATTGAAGGATTCTGCTGTGCTGGGGGAATGCCCCATCGGCTAGTTAAACCAGGATTACAACTGCTCTATTATAACAGATTAGCCCAAAAAGCAGGGTTTAGGATTTGGTCTTCCAAGAACATTAGCAGAACTCAGCAGGTGCATCCCAGCATTTCAAGTATATCTTATCAATATGTTGCAGCTGATCTCATATCTCATCTACCCTTATATAAAATGTCAAAGCCAACTTCACAAGTGCCTTTAAATATAGCTTTAGTTAGTATTAGCCAGTATTACAGCAGCAACATACACAGCCTGTTCAAATGGGATGCCAAATAAGTTTTATCTTTTGAAGGAATAATGCAATACAACATGAAACGTGTAAAGCTACTCTGATCCATGAATGATAAAAAAAAAATCAAATTACAATTCAGCAGATGACATACAGATTACAGTAGTCTTGTTGGTATTCTGCCTTACTCCGAGCAGTTCAATTAAATCAGAATAATCGTCTAGTTTGATATGTTCTGGAAGGTAAAAGCCATTTCAGGGATATCTCTACATAATAGATTAAATGTAGAATCACCCACTCAGCCTCATTTTAAACACAAGTTATGAGCCTACTTTTAAGTGGCACGTGAGTAATGTCTGCATTCTTTAAAATAGTTTGTGGGGAAAAAAAAATATAGCACAGTGAGGAGCAGCAACGGGCACTGTAGCAAGTTGCTGCTTCCAACACACCTCCTCCTGGCTGGCTGAGGCATTGTCCTTACTTCAGTTCCTATCCCCTCCCCCACGTTGTCAGACTCTGGCCATCCAGCCAGACCACTGTATAGAATCCTGCCCCTCCAGGGGCCACGGCATCCTTTACCAAAGCCCTAAAGTAACATACAAAAAACCAAACCTTCAGTTCAGCTGGCAGCCCCCTCCTCCCAAATCATAGATATGCCTCTGCTACCTTAAATTGTTCTTTTGTGACTCAATCCACCTCACAGTCCAGAGGCTGATCCACTCCTCCCCTTACTCAAAGGTTCAGGCAGGCCTGTGTTTGCTCTTCTCCCCTTTCTCGGCTTTCCTTCAGGCAGCTCCTAAACAAAAGGGGATTCCCAAAGCTGCCACCTCCTGGTGTTTTTCCTCCCCTCAGAACTTTTTATGGAAACAAGGCCGGCTCTTCCCCAAGCTGTGCTTTATTTCTAATTAGACCTGGCCAACCATCTTGGTGCCAGCAGGCAGAGTAGTTGGCCTCTCCAGATTTTATTAACCCTCTCCCAGCCATGTGTGGTGTAAATACCTGCATTGCATACCCACTCCCTCAAGACTGCACCCTACCTTGTACCAGAGTCTTGCTACTCTGGTGTGGGGGAGGAGATTAGCCCACCTTGTACTGCTCATCCTTCTCATACCATTATTTCAATAGATAACCCCTTTCTCTTCCAAAGGCTCTACTCATCTTCCAGGAGCTCACTGGAACCCAGCATTGATTTTCTTAACACATCATGGCTTTTAATCTAATCATCATCTTTGGGTCACCTGACTTGTGATTTTTTTTTTGAACATTTCAGATTAGCAGTGATGCAGATGATTGCTTGAGAAATGGAAAAAATTTAATACAAACAAGTGATATCATTTAAAGCAAATACCATTTGTCTTAGGCTAATATAATAGTTTAGTTAGTACCAAAATAAAATAAAACCCTACCTTAAGATCTCTTGAAAGGACCAGTAATAGTTATGTTTCAATTCCAAATTGACCAGTCTTCATTCTGTGTAAAAAAGGGTAAGAGACTCACCTTATACAAAACACTTATCATAGTCAAAGTGCTGTGCAAACCTCAAACAAAAATCCACACAATACTGGTGTATTAGTTATAATCTAAGATGGGGAAACTGAGGCACAATCAGTTTTTGTCCCGGGCTAAAGAGCAGATTGGTGGCATAGTTAAGAGTAGAATTCAAGAATCCTCAACAATTTTTTTTTCAGACTATGCTGTTTCTGGGATATAGAATAATATTTTATAAGCATTCATGATGAAAGGCCTCACATTTTATATGCACTAAGAATCTTAGCGAATATGCTGAAAACATAGTTTTTAAACAGGCAATATATTCAGTTAGCTCCCAGGAGAAAAGCCTGTAAAAAAGCCAAATTTCACCCCAAAATAAAATGTGTATCCAGAGAATGCTTACAAACACACACAAATATCCTTAACCTATCCCTGAAAGATGGTACTTATCTATTGTGTGCATATCCAAGCAGAGAGACTTCCAGAGCTGCAGGCATTAAACAAAATTGGGCATATCATCCTTCTGAGATAGGAACAAAATACCATTTTGTCTAAACCAAAATGTGTTTCAGAAATTTATCATTTCACTGAAAATTTTGTTAGGAAATCTCGTCTAGCTCAGGATGGGATTACAGGTCAAAACAAAAGAGAAACTCACCCCAGAATTTCCAGTAATGTAGTGGTAAGGGCATTCACCTGGGACGTGAGAGACCCAACTTCAAGTCTGGGCTCTGCTTGATGTAGAACAGGGATTTGAACCTATGCATCCCACATCCTGGGTGAATACTATAACCAGTCCCACAAGGCTGCTGGCTATTTGGGGTTGGTCTTGGTGTGTCTCTTCCCTCCCTCCTCCACATCAGAATGAAAACAAATTCCAAATTTTTTTCACAACGTGGAATTGTTGTTTTCCAGCTACCCTTACAGATAAGTTTAAAAGTTTGATTTTAGTGATATTAGAGTTTTCAGTCATTCCCTATAGTTAAAGAAGAGATTGCTTGTAGAACTGGAAGGAAATGTTTTCGCTTCTGCCACTGCAATTTTTATGTAGTCTTAGGTATTTTGAAAATGTGAGAACCAAAAACAAAATTGATGCCTATGGATGTATATTTCTATTGCTACGTTAGCAAATCTGTGTCTTTGCCAGAAGAGTCAACAGAGCTCAGAGTTTGAATAGCTCTTATATTGTATGATTTTTTCAGTATAAAATGTAAACAAAGTAATAAACTTATTACTTTGAATCTCTAGGTCAATAATTTCCTTCTACCTTATTTGAAAAGCAGCATTATCAACATACCTCTGAAGTGCACAGGTAATGACATCTGGATGAGCAATTCACAGGAAACTATTTAACAGAGCTGGGCATTGAGAAGTTTCTCCATCCTATGAGAAATCAAAATCCCATAAACACCCCTCCCCACCCGGCAATGAGACCAAAAAAGAGAATATCAAAATTTCAGAACAATCCAAAACATAAAATAAAAAAGTTTTTTAAATTTGGACCTCCTTTATTTTCTTACATTCTATACTATCAATTAACTTAAATTTCTAAACAAAAAATCATTTGGATTTCCCCCAAATGGAACCATTTCATTTCAAAAACTGTCAAAATGGGACACTGACAATTTCCATTTTTTTTAAATGGAAAAGTCATCAAAACCAATCTTTTTTTTTCCTGTGAACATTTTTGGTTTCAATGAAATGGCATTTTCCTTCAAAAACAAAAAATGTTGAAAAATTCCCGAACAATGCTTATTTAATGTAAAAAGAAAAGGAGTACTTGTGGCACCTTAGAGACTAACCAATTTATTTGAGCATGAGCTTTCGTGAGCTACAGCTCACTTCATCGGATGCATACTGTGGAAATTTCCAGCACAAACGGCCCAACTTGATGATCACTTTAGATAAGCTATTACCAGCAGGAGAGTGGGGTGGGAGGAGGTATTGTTTCATGGTGTCTGTGTATGTAATGTCTTCTGCAATTTCCACAGTATGCATCCGATGAAGTGAGCTGTAGCTCACGAAAGCTCATGTTCAAATAAATTGGTTAGTCTCTAAGGTGCCACAAGTACTCCTTTTCTTTTTGCGAATACAGACTAACACGGCTGTTACTCTGAAACCTATTTAATGTAGTCATTTTTCCCTTTTAACTGTGATCAAACTGCAAGCTTCATGAACTTGTTTTTTTTGTTTGTTTTTTTTTTGAAAACTAGTATGTTTGTTTGTCTGAACTGAATGTCTTTCAGTTTCTTGATTGCCCATAAGCCAAGTGTTCACTCCTGAACTGTAGGACTAGGTTGTTTTAGCCCTTAATTGGTCATGCAGAGGCATAAGGGGAAAACAAGTTCCCCCTTATTTCTCTGCTAGGTCCTGCTGATATTGTGACTTAGGTCATGGAGAGAGAATGGGCTGCTTGCTCAAAACTGCTCCCTGCAAATGGATGGGCAACCCCCTGGCACTTTTCTCATACTTACCAGCAAGGGTTACTACTCTGTCATAGATGCCTTGGAAGCAGGCTCGGGGTAAGCAGGGAAGGAATTGTGACTCAGTCACAATTCAGTCTCTGGTCTGCTCCTTGGGTAGTGCAGCTATGTGTCGCTCTTCACCGAAAGCAGATTGTAATGTTACTGTGTTGCCTGTAGTATTTCCTGTTCTTTGACTGGATGACTTCCAAATACCACAATGAGTCTGAAAAATGTTGCAAACATTTCCTGAAGGAGCAGTCTGAATATGCACCAGAGTCTCCCAACACTTTCTGTGAATTTTTCTCAAGCTAAAATTTGCCAGTACGCACGTATGCAGAATGCTTAGAAGCAAATTCATATTTTTTTGAACAAATCTTCATAATTTCTTTAGAGGAGTATTTGCACAAATGAGTAATTGTACACCTTGGGGCAGGGGAGAAGTTTGAAGGTTTCCATATTTTTTTCTGCATTTCAGTCCTATTTTTAAATTAAATTATGGTTGTAATTTGACAAGTGACCCTGCAAAAATGGCATAGTGGGGCTCAGTTTTTGTTGCTTCTCAATGTCTCAAGAACCACTTTGCTCAATTTAAAAGTAAAGGTTTTCAGTCCTGCAAATGTAACCTGGGATTGGAAAGTCAGTCTCCTACAGGCCCTCAACGTGCGATTGCATAGGTGAGGGTATTTGTTTGGCAAGATCTCCAATCTCAGTTAGAAGGAGGTCATCTAGTCCAACCCCCTGCTCAAAACAGGACCAATCCCCAACTAAATCATCCCAGCCAGGGCTTTGTCAAGCCTGACCTTAAAAACCTCAAAGGAGGAGATTCCACCACCTCCCTAGGTAACCCATTCCAGTGCTTCACCACCCTCCTAGTGAAAAAGTTTTTTTCCTAATATCCAACCTAAACCTCCCTCACTGCAACTTGAGACCATTGCTCCTTGTTCTGTCATCTGCTACCACTGAGAACAGTCTAGATCCATCCTCTTTGGAACCCCCTTTCAGGTAGTTGAAAGCAGCTATCAAATCCCCTCCCCCCATTCTTCTCCTCTGCAGACTAAACAATCCCAGTTCCCTCAGCCTCTCCTCATAAGTCATGTGTTCCAGTCCCCTAATCATTTTTGTTGCCCTCGCTGGACTCTTTCCAATTTTTCCACATCCTTCTTGTAGTGTGGGGCCCAAAACTGGACACAGTATTCCAGATGAGGCCTCACCAATGTCGAATAAAGGGGAACGATCATGTCCCTCGATCTGCTGGCAATGCCCCTACTTATACATCCCAAAATGCCATTGGCCTTCTTGGCAACAAGGGCACGCTGACTCTTATCCAGCTTCTTGTCCACTGTAACCCCTAGGTCCTTTTCTTCAGAACTTCTGCCTAGCCATTCGGTCCCTAATCTGTAACGATGCATGGGATTCTTCCATCCTAAGTGCAGGACTCTGCACTTGTCCTTGTTGAACCTCATCAGATTTCTTTTGGCCCAATCCTCCAATTTGTCTAGGGCCCTCTCTATCCTATCCCTACCTTCCAGTGTATCTACTTCTCCTCCCAGTTTAGTGTTATCTGCAAACTTGCTGACTGTGCAATCCACATCATCCTCCAGATCATTAATGAAGATATTGAACAAAACTAGCCACATGACCGACCGTTGGGGCACTCCACTTGATACCAGCTGCCAACAAGACATGGAGCCATTGATCACTACCCATTGAGGCTGTCAGGGTTCCTTCCCGACTCTGAACTCAAGGGTACAAATTGTGGGGACCTGCATGAAAGACCCGCTAAGCTTATTCTTACCAGCTTAGGTTAAAAACTTCCCCAAGGTACAAACTTTGCCTTGTCCTTGAACCCTATGCTACCACCATCAAGTATGTTAAACAAGGAACAGGGAAAGAGCCCACGTGGACACGTCTTTCCCCCCCATCCTCCCCAAGCTCTACACCCCCTTTTCTGGGGAAAGCTTGATAAAAATCCTCACCATTTTGCATAGGTGAACACAGACCCAAACCCTTGGATCTTAAGAACAATGAAAAAGCAATCAGGTTCTTAAAAAGAATTTTAATAGAAGAAAAAGTAAAAAAATCACCTCTGTAAAATCAGGATGGTAAATACCTTACAGGGTAATCAGATTCAAAACATAGAGAATCCCTCTAGGCAAAACCTTAAATTACAAAAAGACACAAACAGGAATATACATTCCATTCAGCACAGATTTACCAGCCATTTAAACAAAAGGAAATCTAAAGCATTTCTAGCTAGATTACTTACTAACAAGTTCTAATACTCCATTTCTGTTCTGTTCCCAGCAAAAGCATCACACAGACAGACAGACCCTTTGTTTCCCACCCCCTCCAGCTTTGAAAGTACCTTGTCTCCTCACTGGTCATTTAGGTCAGGTGCCAGCAAGGTTCTTAGCTTCTTAACCCTTTACAGGTGAAAGGGTTTTTCCTCTGGCCAGGAGGGATTTTATAGTTCTGTATACAGAAAGGTGGTTACCCTTCCCTTTATATTTATGACAGAGCCTGACGATCTAGCCAGGTTTCTATCCAGCTTATAGTCCATTCATCCATCCCATACTTTAACTTGCTGGCAAGAATACTGTGGGAGATTGTGTCAAAAGCTTTCCTGAAGTCAAGGAATAACACATCCACTGCTTTCCCCTCATCCACAGAGCCAGTTATCTCATCATAGAAGGCAATTAGATTAGTCAGGCATGACTTGCCCTTGGTGAATCCATGCTGACTGTTCCTCATCACTTTCCTCTCCCCTACTTGCTTCAGAATTGATTCCTTGAGGACCTGCTCCATGATTTTTCCAGGGACTGAGGTGAGGCTGACTGGCCTGTAGTTTCCCGGATCCTCCTCCTTCCCTTTTTTAAACATGGGCACTACATTAGCCTTTTTCCAGTCGTCCGGGACCTCCCCAATCGCCATGAGTTTTCAGATAATGGCCAATGGCTCTGCAATCACATCCGCTAACTCCTTTAGCACGCTCGGATGCAGCACATCCAGCCCCATGGACTTGTGCTCGTCCAGCTTTTTTAAATAGTCCTGAACCACTTCTTTCTCCACAGAGGGCTGGTCACCTTCTCCCCATGCTGTGCTGCCCAGTGCAGTGGTCTGGAGCTGACCTTGTTCGTGAAGACAGAGGCAAAAAAAGTATTGAGTACATTAGCTTTTTCCACATCCTGTCACTAGGTTGCCTCCCTCATTCAGTAAGGGGCCCACACTTTCCTTGACTTTCTTCATGTTGCTAACATACCTGAAGAAACCCTTCTTGTTACTCTTAACATCTCTTGCCAGCTGCAACTCCAAGTGTGATTTGGCCTTCCTGATTTCACTCCTGCATGCCCGAGCAATATTTTTATTCTTCTCCCTGGTCATTTGTCCAGTCTTCCACTTCTTGTAAGCTTCTTTTTTGTGTTTAAGATCAGCAAGGATTTCACTGTTAAGCCAAGCTGGTCGCCTGCCATGTTTACTATTCTTTCTACACATCAGGATGGTTTGTCCCTGTAACCTCAATAAGGATTCTTTAAAATACAGCCAGCTCTCCTGGACTCCTTTTTCCCCCTCATGTTGGGAGTTGGGAGACTGGGTGGGGGGGCAGGGAAATACTCACAGATGTATCTTACTTGCAAATTAACAACATTCAATATAAGTCCATTGACCGTCAATAACCATGTAACTGGCCAATGACACTTTTTTTAGAAACACTTTTCAGAACTGAGCTATGCTTAAAATGTATCATTCAAGACAATAACCTCTTCAGAAGTTATTGACTTCACCTTAGCTATGACACCAGCTAAGTATTGGACCCAGTGTGAACATTTTCAACTTTCTGTGATTTTCCCCCCCCCGTCCCCCCCCATTATGAGAATTACTTATTTGGAATCTACAGGATGAAAATATTAGAAATCAGCCTACTTGGAGTTAATAAAAAGAAAATATTTATTTGCTTTTGGTGGATACGTCTAGCGCCCTATAAACCATTGTTTGGTTGATACTGACTTTTCAAATATATGCTTATGAATTTAAGTTGCCATTGGAAATTTGCCATGAAAAAGGGTACTTTCTCCTATGAAA